>NW_024884142.1:59831324-60137802 GCF_019232065.1 Centrocercus urophasianus
TTTTTTTTTTTTTTTTTTTTTTTTTTCCAGAAAAAAGATACTTCACAATGTCTGGCAGCATTGTCTTTTCATCCTATTGGCTAGCTACCTGCAAATCACTGTAGCAGCTATTACTGCTGCTTAGTATTAACTTGCATATGTTTCCTCCTGAGGATTGCTTCTGTGTTTCACATCTTTTCAATTTTATCAGAGAAAATGCATTTAGCATTCCTGATGCTTAATGGACTGCATTACAAATTATAACTTCTACAGTCAGATTTTGTACAGAAGATATATCTCAAAGAAAAAGAGGATTGAAAAAAGTTACATATACATCATGATGACTTAAAACTGGAAGTTGAAATTACTGAAAACAGTTATATTTGCACCAGGATTTTCTTGTGCTCTGTAAAAACAACATAGCCCTGGGCATAATTTCTGACAAGCATTAAAATGATGCAATAATGATTTTTGATATAGAAAGTAATTAGCATTTTTTAATGATGTATTCTGTAGGAGCCATGTCTAATTTAGGGCATCTGTTTCTAACAATACTTCACCATCCATGTACTAAAGTTTAAATCTTAATTATTGCTTTTGCAATATAAGAACACAAACATAACTATCAATTATGGAAACTACAATCACTTTGCAGAACACAGCTGAGGCATTACTGCCAAGCAAACAAAACTAAAAGAATAAGTAAAATCCTTTTTAAACCACCCTGCAGCCCAGAATATTCTTTCAGTTCCACTCTTTGATTAACAACTAATTATGCAAATTCCGATCTACAATTCTAATAGCTAAGAATAAATGACTTTGCCTGGCTTATTTAGATCACATACATGCTATATTTTTCTCCTTCATATCTTTATATTGTCCAAGAAACAAATCAATTTGCCAAGATCAATAATGATTCAGATACTTCTCTAGTAGCAGCCCTGTAAACATCACCACAATGAGAGAAGAAAAACAGAAACAAAAGAATAATAAAATCCCTTTTCTGTTTGCTGGAATTAAAAAGCATAAAAACAGCTTTGATGTACTTTTTAAAAAATGTTCGTCTGTTGGACTTGCAGGTTTAGCTTGCCAAAAGTTAGAAGACAATTTCCATAATTTGTACTAAATGTATATGTCTACAAAGATAAATGTATCACGCTTCTCCTTTAGATATGTTCATATATTAGAATGTAACATACATAAGACGTAACGGTATAACTAATGCATCTTTATTATGAAAATATTTGGCTTCCAGAAATATATATAATCAGTTAAATTAACTTTTCCTCATTTTCTTATGCTATACTAGCTGGAAAGTCACAAATAAATTATCACCAGTATCTTATGTTGGCTTTGAAATTGCTGAAAGGAAGGCATAAAGAAGATAGAAAGACTTTTTTTCAGTGGCATCCTGTAACAGGACAACAGGTAACAGACATAACTTGAAATAGGACATTCCACTAGAACTTAGCAAAAATTTCTTGTTGTGCAGGTAGCACATGTTACCCAAAGAGGCAGTGGAGCCTCAGTGCTTGGAAATCTGCAAAAGCTGCCTGGACCTGGCCCTGGAAAACCTGCTCCAGATCACCCTGCTTGAGCAGGGGATTGGACCAGATGTCCTCCAGAGGTATTTTCCAACTTCAGCCGGTCTGTGAGTCTGCAATAGCTAAGCCACTGCAACAAAAAATTGAATGCCACAGTTCTCCAAATATCTCCTCCACATACCTTAATACTTACCCTACCATCACATCACCTTTCATAACAAGCTCTTGTACTTAACAATCTTCTTGGAG
The DNA here is from genome assembly GCF_019232065.1 of Centrocercus urophasianus. NCBI lineage: Eukaryota > Metazoa > Chordata > Aves > Galliformes > Phasianidae > Centrocercus > Centrocercus urophasianus. Next base: position 59,833,097 of record NW_024884142.1, read on the forward strand.
ACATAGCTTGATCTCTCCTTCGTTTTAATTATTCTTATTTTTTATGCTCTGTCTCTAGTAACCACTGTTTAACAGAACTGAACAGGAGCCAAATTTTCTATCTCACAAAACACTGAGATTTCAAAAATGTTCTGCTCCAGATTTTCAGAGTGGATAAATGGAGATGGGGGAAAGAAACAAAAGCGACCACCTAACAGTTGACGTGATTCATTTGAAAAACAAGATTGAAGTCTGTAAAAGATTAAAAGAACAAACAAACAACAACAACAAAAAACATTAGGCTAGTTGTTCTTTCGGGATAGAACTAAAATTTCTCTTCATATTTTGACCACAATTTCCAACAGAGCTTAGGATTTTCCAATCTTTTTTTTAAATGAAATTCAACTAAATGATTTCCAACAAAAGGACATTCACTCAGAATATTCCCAACCAGCTGCTCCCTAGTCTTTTCTTCTCCCATATTACAGCCTCTTCAGTAAGTGAGCCCTATTTAGATACAGATTCTTTTTTCCCAGTATGCCTTAACACCTCACCTTAAAAGGGAGAATTTGTTCCATCTGTTTTTTCAGAGCAACCTGACAAATTTTGCTTGTGAACTTAGAAGACCTTCCTGACATCTATCTTATTTCAAGTATTTGCATAGCTTCCATTGCCAAAATATGGGGTACCAAGTGTTAGGCACTTTTTTCCCCCATCACTTTCAGTACCAGTTGTCAAGGTGGCAGGAAAATCCATCAAAATAAATAAATGTGTATGGTAGAGGTAAAAACTTTTACGTTATGTAATCCAAAATCATATTCTGTAATTGAGATCTGACTCTGATTTCTACTGCTAGCATCCCAGCTGCAAGATAAGAAACAGCTCTCTTCTTAGACAGTCTCTTTTTAGCTGATCGTTTCAGTGTCTCAGTAAAATTCAGAAATGCCAGTTTGAAACAATCAAGTCTGACTTCATTGAAACAGGGCCTTCCGTGACATGAGACAATTAATGAGAAAGCATTATCTTTTTCCTATCTATTTTACTCTTTTTCACACAGCATGAACAAAATTAGGTTAATTAGCAGTGTGCTGGGAGAAATAAAATCACTTTATTGGGATTAACTGCAAACTTGAATTAGAGTCTTCTTCTATGAAATATATAAACAAATATACATATAAATTAAAAAAAAAAAACCAGAAATGTAGATCAAATACATTTATACTTTTGCTTTTGCAGACAGAGATATATTAATACAGAATTTGGTTATATTTTCTCAATACTATTATGTGTGATAAAAGCTATTTTAAAAATAGAAGCATTCACCTGAGAAACTGAAAACATGGCATGAGTGGGTTAAAAAAGACCAAATGTGCAGTTTCATTTCAGCTATTTAATGCAATTTCCTTTAGAATTTTCACCTCTAGAGTTAGCGTAACTCAGAAGAGAGCAGTCAAAGACATACTGCACAGATAAATTGTATTAGCAGCACTAAGGAGCTATTGTGTTCTGATCTCTGCTAACACTACTGGAATTCCTATTCAAAGCATCACTAATCTTGAGCTCTAAATTTTAGATTTGTAATAAAATCAAATGAATACAATTGCTGAATTGTACCTTAAGCTAATAAAGTAGTGAATACTAGTCCTAGAAATGAAAATGTCATTTCTTTGTACTGTAAAACAGAAGCCCCTCCAAGTCAGTATGCCTGTGTCATATTACATTATTTGAGGATCTGCCTCAATTAGTATAAATAGCCTCAGTGACCAGATGAGAAGGGCTTTAAACTGTGATATGCTGGAGAAAGCTTATCAACCCACATACAGCAGCAATGAGGAATAGACCAGGAGACAACATGGTGAGGGAGGCTTTGCACTTCCGCTTTTGAAAGCGGCATCCAACTCAAGTGCCTTCATATGAATATATGTTGCATTGGGAAAACACAAGAACCTGTTTACAAGGGTGTTTACAAGGATGGATAGGACAAGGGGAAATGGTTTTAAACTAAGACAGGGGAGGTTTGGGTTAAACATTAGAAGGAAGTTTTTTTACACAGAGGGTGGTGATGCACTGGAACAGGTTGCCCAAGGAAGTTGTGGATGCCCCATCCCTGGAGGCATTCAAGGCCAGGCTGGATGTGGCTCTGGGCAGCCTGGTCTGGTGGTTGGTGACCCTGCACATAGCACAGGGGTTGAAACTAGATGATCATTGAGGTCCTTTTCAACCCAGACCATTCTGTGATTCTATGATAAGAAGGATGAGAAATCTGTACTCAGTTATACATCTATGATTCCACTGGCATTAGAGTTGTGGAGGAATAGCTTGTATGACTGGAGTGCTGAACTGGATGGGTTACAGGTTCTTCAGAAAAGAGGCTGGGAATTTAATGATGTGGGGTTGCCATCAGCAAGTGACTGAACAGTTGAGATCAAATTGTGGCAAGCAGTCAATATGCTGCAGGGCAAGGCTGCAGGACATCAAGAAATGGACTGACATGAACATTTGGGATGGAAAAAATCCACAATTACACTATGCACTCTGAGCAAACTGGCTTGAAAGGACCTGCAGATGCTACTGCACAGTAAATTGCACACAATTCAGCAATATTGTCTTCAAGCCCAGAAATCTGCTGGGTTAGTGGACTGCAATAGCAACAGTCTAGCCAGCAGGTGGAAAGATGACTATTCCCCAATTTTCAGCACTTGTGAGAATGCTTCTGGAGTTCCACAGCCAGTTCTGGACTTCCCAATACTCCAAGACTTGGTGTACAAGAGCAAGCCCAGTAGAAGACACTACATACAAGCTGAAGCAGGGAACACTGGCTGTGACCTGCTTTAGAGTTGGCTGAGAAAGATGTTACAACTCTGTTCATCTTCCTTTGGGAAGAATGCAGTTAGAAGAATGCAGTTCAGCCAGACTTTTCTTGTCAGTGTCCACGGATGGGAAAAGAGGCAACAACCTGGAAGCTTGAAAGCTGTAATTAGATACATGGAAAATATTTACATTATAAGGGTGGTCAACCACCAGAAAAAAAGTTGCCCAGAGGGGCCTGCAACTTCCACCATTGGAGAGATTCAAAACCTGACTGGGTACTGCTCTGAGGAACCTACCTGTTTTGAGGAGTGAGTTGACTTGATAGTCTCTGAAGGTCTCTTGCCATTTAAATTATTCTGAGGAGAAAATCAAGCTTAAATTTAAAACAGAAGCTAATATTTGTTTCCTTGGATAACGTAGAGTTTTACTATATAATAAAACCTTCACTAATAGCTTCCAGTGTCTTTTCCCCCTCACACCACATCCTTTCTTCTCTTATTCTTCAAGGAGGAAAATTAGACTTCATAAGACTTAAATCAAGTGTAGCAATATTGGCCCTCTAGGGATAAACCCATCAATACAATTACAAATGCATTCCTTGAAGGAGGCATACACACAGCTACAAGACTAACATTTTTCGTTTATGGACAATTCTTGGCCAGCAGCAGTGTCATTTTTCTATTAGGTCTCAAACACATCCTGACAATACAGCTTTCTATCATGCTTTTCTTTTATTATTAATGTTTCTCTATTTTACTTAACAAAATACTATTTGTTTTCTACACTTTCCTGTGGAAACGTTCAGTTCCTATGTGGCTGGCACTCATTGCTTTCTGCTGTCTTTGTGATTTATGAGTTTGCTGATTCTCAGTTGTACTACTGAAAATAAAATCCTCCACAAGAAAAAATAATTTGGAATTGCTTAATATGCCCGATGAGTGTTCTAATTATTTCACAGAAGTAGATTTGCTGTCACCCTTCATTGTTGAAAGCAACACAGTCATGGCAAGCCTTAATTGCTACCAAAATAAATACCATAACTGGTTAATATAAGCAAGCACTATTGGCCATATGCAATGAGTGCTTTAATTTCTTCACCATCCAGTGAATTTGCATGAGTCTTTCCCATGATTTATGGCACAGACTGTCTTATAGCTTGTAATTCATTATACTACAAAGGGTCTTGGGATACAGTTTTATGAAAAGATATATATAAGTTAGCCTTTATTATAATATGTTAGAAAACGCACTGTCATTGCATCACAGCCCTGGAGCCCTATAACCAGATTGCAAGGGATGAAATGAACAATAATGGTTCCTAAGCATAAAAGTAAAACTTCAGGGAAACCCACAGCATAAGAAAAAATATATATATATGAATTATTTTATTTTTTTTTAAATTTAAAGGTGCCTCACATAACTGCTTCAGAGCTAGCTTAAAAATACTCAATTTTCATTCATTCATTGAAACACTGAGGCGTGCTACCATTACATTATGATTGCAAATATGTTTTTTCAGAGTATTTAATAAAGCACACAGTATATCATCTGTTGATAACACTTGTGTCCATATTTTAAAAAGCATAATATATTCTGGGCAGTAGCCTTCTTTTAAAGTCAGATCTGTAACTCTGATACAGAATCACAGAATCACAGAATCACCCGGGTTGGAAGGGACCTCAAGGATCATGTAGTTCCAACCCCCCTGCCTAGCAGGGCCACCAAACACACACATTCAGATCAGGTTGCCCAGGACCCCGTCCAACCTGGCCTTAAACACATCCAAGGACGGGGCATCCACAACCTCCCTGGGCAGCCCGTTCCAGGGCCTAACCACTCTCCTTGTATAGAACTTCCCCCTAACATCCAACCTAAATCTTCCCTCCTTCAACTTGGATCCATTTCCCCTAGTCCTGCTGTTGTCAGCCCTTTTGAAGAGTTTACTCCCCTCCTGGGTGTAGGTTCCCTTCAGGTATTGATAGGCTGCAATGAGGTCACCCCGCAGCCTTCTCTTCTCCAGGCTGAACAAGCCCAGCTCCCTCAGCCTGTCCTCATAGGGGAGGTGCTCCAGCCCCCTGATCATCTTAGTCGCCCTCCTCTGGACCCTTTCCAAAATCTCTATGTCTTTCTTGTACTGAGGGCTCCACACCTGGACACAGTACTCCAGATGGGGCCTCACAAGAGCCGAGTAGAGAGGGACAATCACCTCCCTGTCCCTGCTGACCACCCCTCTCCTGATGGAGCCCAGGATCCCTTTTGCCTTTCGAGCTGCAAAGATACATCTTTCGAGATACATCTGACTTCTGAACGTTTTCAATGCAAAATTTAATCACGTATTGATGAGCAAATATGTCTAAAATATTCCTTTCATTGCTTGTTTTCTTGATTTCTTTGAGATAATTAAAATATGAAGACTTTTAAGAAGTGATTTTCTTTTAGCAATGAAAAGTAATACCTCAGCAGTCTTACTTTATGTCTTCAAACTTAAATGTAATTTCTGCTCATCATCTTTGCACTTCTAAATTTGCTTGCTACACTCCCACCTGAAACCAAAGCAGTTTCTAGTGAAAAATAACCAGTGAAGTAGAACAGGTATCTAAATAACAGGCAAGAAACATTAAGTGTATCTAAAAGTGGACGCTAGCTTTTAAGGCTTAGATTTTATTTACTTTGTGTATTCATTTGCATTTTTTTCTTGGAGCATGAAAATTGTGAGTTTTTTCAGATTTTGATGGAAGAACAAGCACAGTGCACCTCCGTACTGACCAAATTTAATTACCAATTAATACACTCCAGTGATCTAAGTATTAGAAGTTCATTTCAACTCATTTGTTAGTGTAACTGTTGTCCTCAGAAATACAGCACTTCTCACTACAGCCAAGCATTTCACAAACATCTAACTGAATTACACTGCTTTGTACATTCTGTTTAGCAAGAACATCTCTAAGACAAGATGTCAATGTACTCTTAAAAAATTTCCTGACATGGTTTCTTTGAATTAAGAGGTAACCCCAATTGCTCAAAGAAAAAGAGCAGGTACAGGAAAGTTTCAAACTCTTATCTATATCTATGTATTCATTTGAGATTTATGTATCCAGCAGACACTGTGGGCAAAGAGTTAAGCTAGTACAGTCCACTTACCTTCCTTCTTCTCTGAATAATAATAAAAAAAACACCACATGGAAGAAGGTTTTACAAAGATTTTCAGATAGTGAACTGTCAGAAATGAAATGAGATTTTTCATTACCTCTTTGGATACCAAATTTTGGATACAAATTGAAAACATTGTTACTTATAAGAAATGCACAAATACTTAACAGCTTTGCCAAATGAAGAAGCAGATAAGCTCCAAAGGGTCATAATCAAAGAGATGGAAGAAAGACAAAGTCTTTCTTATTCTTCTTTCAAAGAATAAGTATGCAACAGTAAGTTAATATTCACAAACTTTGACCAATCTATTAAGTACAATTAGGTTCTAATCTATTAGATCTATTAGGTTCCAAAGTACTTTCCAAGTAAATGGCCAAAAGCACAAGCAAGAGACATATTAAAAAAGCTACAAATATTTTGTTGGAATATAGAATTTTTTGGTCCATATTTTTCCCATGCTTTCTACATCACGGTTTTGTAATCCTGTAAAAGAGATAAAGAATATAATATCTAAAGAGGCTTTTTGTCCTGTATACTTCACCTTGCTTCTTAAGTCTTTAATAGTTTTTTCTCAGTCACTCAACTACTCTTTAGTCATTATTTCCCTGAAAGGTGATAAAAATTCTGTTTGCCCTCATCATGTGCAGTGAATGTTTTACAGGCTCATGAACATTCATTTTGTTTGTTATTTAAAGACAAAGCTGTTTCCAGGGTTTCTTTGCACCTTAACTTCATTATTCTGCAGCTTGTTTTACTTCATTTGAATAATGGAATACTATTGCAGTTAATTGGTTCCTACATGTACAGCAGCCACATATACAACGCAATGGTGTATAAATATATTTTTATAAAGACTTTTTCAAGACATTTCACTATATATATATATATAACCAAATTCTCTGTGAGGATGGAATCAAATAAACAATATTTGAACGGCTGCTGCTGGAAGGCTATCATCAGGCTGAGTTTTTACTTTTGCCCTCACACAGCTCACATACGGTGGCTACTGTTCGAAGTCATCACCTTTCTGAGAGAGTTCATATACTTATACTATGAAATTGGTATTTGTGTAGACAGAATTCATTAAAAACAAAAACAGAACAATAATCCTACAAATGTTCTCTACAGAGTACGGTGCTCAATAGCATGAGTAGACTTTTGACTTCAAAGAAATCCATGTGACAAAATACTCTGAGACAAGTGTTTTACTGCTGTAGGTAAATATTTTAAAACTATTTATAAGCACCAATTGCTTTTGAGGTTGTGATTACTAGAGCTTTTAAGGTGCAAGATCTGCTTCTTTGTCTTATGCTTCCTCCATGCCCAGCTTACCAACACACAGAAGGCATATTTTTTCCATGTAAGCAATTTAGAAACTAATGCAAGGTTCTTCCACTGAATTAACTGAAAGCACTTCAGAAATTATTTAGCTACGTTGATACAACTTTCACCTGTAGATCCTGTTTGTTCCTTACAGCATTTGTCAGATTAACAGGTGATTTTTGTGTGACAAAAGCAAACAGCAGAACAAAGAATCTAGAAACACATTACATTTGCCTTCAGAGCCTGTTGGCTTTGATGCAGGGTTGCATACTGCCACAGCTCAGTAGCTTGTATCCTCTCAAGGGCTGAAATGCCACACTAGTGTGCTCTATCAGCTATGACAGGTGTATGCCTGGCTGAACTGCTGGACCCAACACCAGCTTCATTTAATGGGGCGGCTCCACACTGGCACAGGTGAGACCAGTCACACCATTCAGATTTCTCAGCTGAGCTCATGGAATCAGAGAATGGGCTAAGTGCTGTTTGAGAGCAGTCATCCTAAAGAATACTGCCTATGTAGACACCTGGACAGTGTTAATAGTCCACTGATCATAAAGTCAGGTCATTCAGAAGATGCACTCTTCATCTTGCTTTTATTAGAGACAGCACATATATGCAAAAACAGGATGACAACTACGCAAGTTACTCTCTGAATCAGTCCTAATCTCTTAATTATAATATATATTCTGTGTTCATTTTGATATTCCCGTCCCTAGAGGTGTTCAAGGCCAGATTGGCTGGGGCCCTGGGCAGCCTGCTGTAGTATTAAATGTGGAGGTTGGTGGCCCTGCATGTGGCAAGGGGGTTGGAGATTCCTGACCCTTGATGTCCCTTCCAACCCTGGCCATTCTGTGATGACCTTGCTTTTTTTTTTTTTTTTCTGTGATATTTAAAAAAATATAAAACATTGAGATAAATGCAGCTTTGGGGAGAGATGGGTGCTCAGCATGTAATTTAAGGTTTAACCTTGACACAGTACTTCTCTGCAACACAAATTTAAAAGTCTGAGAACAATACAAAACTCCAAACACATGTAAACTGGAAAGTTGAAATGCTTTGGGTATTCAAAGTTGGTTTTTTTTTGTGTTGTTTTGTTGTTTGTTTGGGTTTTTTGTTTGTTTGTTTGTTTTGTTTGATTTTAAATCAGACCCAAATAGTAAAGAGAAGCTTAATCTCTTCTCTCTTAGTTAGGAAGCTTTTATACTTAATTTGTGTCTAAGGAGATTTTACTGACATAGAATCCCTGGGATAAAAAAAATTATTTTTATGATGTTAATAGGAAATAGGGGAATTGAAGAAGCCCCTCAGGAGTTCAGTCACAAGAAGGAAAGATTCAATTACTCTAAAAACCTTTAGAGCCATAGGACAGCAATATTGGAAACGATGAGCCAAACTGGGGGTCACCATCAACAATAATCCCAAAATGCACCTTTTCTTTGGCTTACATTGTTTATGCAGAAATATAATGTATTGCAAACCACTAAAAACATAACTGTACTTAAGGAAAGTATGTTCACCCATAATTATTAATTAATCAAAGTAAAGCAATTGTTAATGATAGTAATATTTTCATTGCCTGCTCCATACTCAGTAACAAAACTGAAGTTTCAGGAAAATTATAGTTTCTGTCTATTTACATAAGATCCCCCATGGCAATATATTATAAAAGAGAAAATGTGCAAATGCTACTTATAATACATTTTAATTCAGTAAAGGTTAATAAATATATAGTAAAACACTCTGATGAAAATACATTTAACATTATCTAAATTTTCATGGAGTTAACCTGACTGACCATTTTGTGCTACTCTTTCTCTATTAATTTTTCAGTTATTCCTAATGGATACTATGCAAACATATTACACTATTTATGTGCACATTCCTCCAAAATGTATATGTAGCATAGGAATGAAAAGTAAAAGTGAATTATCAACAGGCAACCATTTCTTTCAAATATTTATGTAAATTGCTGGAATCATGCAAACCAATAAGAGTGTGACAAAATGAAATAGAAACCTTAGCAAACAATCTTGTAGTATCAACTTTCATTTGAAGTGATTTATAGTTGAACATTCAAACAATGTTGCAATCCAAATCAGTTTATGTTTTTGAAAAGCCTCAGAACTCCCAATGACCATCTTTAAAATCACCTTAAATAGGACAAAATTGTTATACAAGCAGGTTACAGGCACATTTCACTTCGAAATGAGGGCAACAAACCACTCTCTCTTCCGACGGTTTTCTGCAACATTGTGCTTAAAACATATGTGCCTGATGGTTTTGGAGGTGAGATAAGGCTATACTTCAGTGTGCGGTACATTTTGAGTGCTGTAGAATTTACTGTATTGTAGAATTCACTTCCACTCTGCCAGCTGGGACTAGAGACACAGTGTTGGAGGACTGCAAAGATTTAGTATCTTTAACACTGTGGCAACCCCATTTGTTCAGTTAAGAAACAAAGTTTCCAACCAAGTATGTCAGGTAAATGGTTGTTAAATGTATCCCGTTAAATTCCAAAATAAAAACGGAGAACATGCTAATATTAGGGTTATCTCTGGTTTTCTTCTGCAACACACTTTGGCAGTAAACAGAGAATTCCAGTGGCATCTAAAACATCACTTCATACTTACATCTCTGACCACCCAAGTAATTTTTCTGAATGACAAACACAGTGAATTTGGCCTTTGTTAGTTTGATAGGACGAAGATTTTTTTGTGACCTGCTTGGGTCTTTTGGTGTTCCCTTCCCCCCACGGGGGGATTTATCTCTTACATACATAACTGATTCGGCCATTCACCCTGCATTCCAATAGCTTCTTCACTGCACACACCACTGCTTAAGACTCCTAAATTTCAAGACATCTAACATACTGAAAGTTATATCTAGGTTCCCTAGATATAAGCCTCTAGCAAGGGAATGCTAATAAGCTAAAAAAATAAAATCTGATGCAAAACATTTAAGCCATATCATGTTTTTTTTCTTCTGTTGACAGTGTTGAACGTTTATTTTTAAATTGTAGTCTTTGTCAACAACTGATTGTTTTGAAATTCTATGTGCTGCATTAACCAAGATGGCTGTAATTCCTCACTTCGCTTACAGGAGCTCAGTAGTAAGAACACGCTGGGCAGCAAACACTGCATCCTTTTTTTATGCTCTGTTATAATCACCAAGCAGGCAAAATCACCCATTTTAATGAATATGAAGTACATACATATTTTTAACTCCTAATACAAGCTATCAGGACAACTGAATAGGATCTCAGTTATGCTTATTGTGGAATTATACCTTACTTATTGCTCCTCGGCATTCTCAGAAGTCATGCATTCAAAGGGAACTGATGATATTGAGTATTTCATGTGGCATAGCCTGGCTGGGTGTTCAGAGCAGATGTTGCAGATTAATGCATCATTCAGTAGCTACAGAAGTAAGAAAGCTTAAGTTTTGAAAGTTGATTTTAAATGAAATTGGGGGAAAAAAATTGCAGTGACACACACTGTTTTTTTCATGAACTGATGCAAATAAAATAAATGTTCCCAGTGCTAATTGCTAGCAGTCACTCATCAGACATTATTTATTTACTTCAAGATAATTATTTTAATAGGCTTAATTTTATTACTATTTCATTGAGTTTCACCTGTCTCTATTATTTCCCTATTTAATTTACAAAACAGCTGTCACCTTTGCCTTTCTAAGTATATAAATATTCTAAAAGTACATATATCATCTTGATTGTTAGGTTGTAAATCAGTCATTCCCACTCTTCCCAGTATTACATATGATTCAGAAGTAAAACAGTTAGGAATATCTATGCTCAAATAGCTGAAAAGCTGTTTCATATCACTGCTTGTGTTGCTGAAGCAAAACAAAACTGTTGAAAAATAAAATCATGGTAGTTTTGCATTAACTTTCATCAATACATGTAATATGGCCTAATTTCCCATAATTTCAGTATGGAGCTCTATCAGAGATTATTCTTTTACATCATCAGCTCAAAGCTTGCTGGGGACACAGATGGACAAGTCTGAGCAAGTCCTGGGCAAGGGCTGAGAAATCCTTTGTCTGGAGAACACCGATGGACAAGTCCTGGACAAGGATAGCAAAATCCTTTGTCTGAGGGACACGGATGGACAAGGCCAGGGTAACAAGAGAGATAAGCTGCAGATTAATGGCTAGGAAGCAGTCTTTTGTGTGGGCTTATCTCCAGGAAGATGTCAATCTCAGGAGGTGCTGCACACAACTCTTACCCAAGCACCCAGGAATGCCACACTGGCAGAAGAAGGAGGATAAAAAGGGGACCTACAACCATGAGGTTAATTTTTCTGGCAACAGATTCCTCATGAAGCAGAAGAGGTCTCTGACATGAGAAGCCTCATGACCTGCCTCTCTCCCTCCTGGACTTACTCTGCACTCTACCAGCATGCTGCTGAAGGCGTCTGCCTTCAGATTCCTCACTACGGAATTCCTGCATGCTGACGCACCCTCCTGGGCCTGCTACCTGAGTCCTTCTGCTCCCTCCCGGACTGGCTCTGTGACTGCCTCCTGCTACCTGCTTGCTGCCCAAGGCCAGCCATGCTACTGCTGCTCCCCCCTTGCTGCTTTTGCCTCGGACCTTCAAACGTGCAACGGGAAGCTGCTGGATCCTGGTGGTGACTCTCCCCGCTTTATGCAATTCTTGTATCTTTCCTATCTTTTCTATCGCTCTCCTTCCCTTCCCCATCTCCCTGATTAGGATTTATAACAAACTGGTCAGATGAACATTTGAACCATTGTTTCTTAATCTCACGCTGGGTATACATGTATTATATATATACATATATATATATAATGTACATGTATACATACATATATAAGAACCTCCTCTCCCTTCTATAAACTGGAGTGAGACAAGCATAGAGTCAGAAACTATAGAATGTATATTTTTCTCACTTACCATTTCTACTCAATGTTCAGTTTCTTGGGAATGAACTGCTAAATGTGATTACTTTTGGATTTTAACATTTCCATTTTAAATTTTTATACCTCTGCTTAAATAAAACCTCTCTCCATAATTTCATCACCTCTGCTTTCATTTCTTTTCTTTTACTTCAAGCATTCCTTACCTCTATTCTGTTGCCACTAGTTGTACTAAACACTCCCTCAATTTCAGATTACTACAGTCTCCCTGAGTCAATCAATTCTTTCTTTACCTATGTACGGGTTCAAAAGACAATTAGATAAAGTACAAGGAAAAAGCTCTATCTTTGTCTAGTAGACAAAGTTGCAGCTTCAAACTCTGGCTAAGAAAATCCTAAACTGGATATCTGTGCTGTTCTTACATCGTCTTTAACTGATGTTCTTGCTGAATTCCACAATAAGAACTAGCTGCAGATTGTCCTGAAAACATAATATCCTCTTACAAACAGGCAAGAAATCAACAACTTAACTGCAAATGACCAAGAGATTTAAAAAAAAAAAAATGGAGATTAGATTGGGAAGCATGTCCTTGATGTCCTTCTTGATTTCTGAAGGTATTATCAAATATATCAGAACTCTGGGCAAATTTTGGTGGTATTATGTTCTCAAAATATTATCCATTAGCTTTTTTAAGAGAGTCAAACAAGGAAGATGATATGAACGCTGAACTTACTGACTTCATATCCAATCCTTTCTCTATTCATATGCTTCTTAATAAGCAAGGACAGCACAACAACAGAAGAGGATGCCCAAAGAAGCTATGAAATCCACATTCTTGAAGATTATTGAGTAAAGCCCTGAGCTAACTACTTTAAATTGACTGGCAGTATTCTGACCAAGGGTTTGAACTAGATGATCTTCTGTATTGCTTTCTAAGCTGAGTTATTCCGATTGTATGAAACAGGCACTTCAGAAAAGAGCTGTCTTGACTGCCTTCACACTTTCAGGATTTCTAATTTCATCTAAAATAAAACAAAAATGGACCTAGTATTACAATTTGCCATTTACATTACTGTATTCTATCCTTGATATTTCTGGACTATTTGAAATATATCAATAATTGTAATTATTTTATAATCTTATTTGAGGAACAAAGAAGAAAAAAAAAAAACAAACAAAACCAGACAGCTCTAGTACTTGATCTAGTGGCTTACAAACCTGCCATTCAGTGATCCTATGTTGAACAATAACACCTCCAGCTCTGCAGTACTGAACACATCTCACATAATCATGTACCAAAATTTGGAGGAAAATTAGCAAAACTGGAATAAATTCTATTACCATAATTTCAAGGAGAAATAAGAGATTCTGTTGAGTTCAAAGATGGAAAAAAAGAAGAGATGTTGGAAGGTGATGAGAGAAGTAACAGGTATTCCAATGCACGCACATATGAAAATAAAACAGAATTCTAGAGAAAAAGAACAGAGAGATTGTGGTCAGAAGATAAACTCAGATATTAAGAGATCAAACAGGTCAAACTCATATAACAGTTGAAAATGTGCAGGGTTGTGAATGAAAGCATGCTTGTAAGCAGAGAAGCAAGAAAGAAAACAGAAGAGCATAAGAACAAAACTAGAAAACATGGATACAGTGTCATACAATAAGACAGAATCAAATAAAGAAGAGATGAAAGATGTGTTTAAGAAAAAGACTGAAAACAGTTATCAACTAAAAATATTGGGTATTGCGGGAGGAAGAAAGAAAAAATTCAAGAAACAGGATGAGAGGAAAAAAAAAAAAAAAAAAAAAAAAACAGAAATGAAAGCTTTAAAATGAACCAAAAGAATGCAAAACAAAAAGAGATACCAAAAAGTAAAAGAGCTGCTTAAGAAAGGTCAGAAGCAAAACGTTGATACAAAAGGTAAAGCAAAACATATATGTCTATCAATGCGTAAGGTCACTCAGAGCAATGGTTAGAAAGCTTTAGACATTTTTCTGTATATTCTGGATGATGGTGGAAGTCTGCCCCAGAAGAAATTCTTGTCTACTGCAACAGGAATCTTTCTGTCCTACAGCACAATCAATGAAAATCAATTGGCTCATAATTGCCTTGCATCAAATTAAATTATGGAGGTCTATGTGTCCCAGAGGGTTGGAAATGAGATGCAGAGCCTTTCACCTTTAGGTCACTGCCACAAAACACTGTTCAAGTCAATGATGACTGAGAGTTGTTAGGGTTGCATTAGTAAAGAAAATGATTTTAAGCTCTACCTTTACTACTCTGTAACCTCAGAACTTTTTTTTTCTTTCGTGCCAATTCCAGAACTAAGCTGAATGAAGTTTCCAATACTTCTAATGTGACCTTTATGCCATCTGGGATTACAGTCTACAGTCAATCCTTTTTGAAAATACTCTTCTCATCTTTTCAGTAGGTTAAGAAATCCAAGCAGCCAAGTTATTTTTGAAAACATAGTTTCAAAAATGACTATCTGTAAATAAAATGTAAGCTACATATCAAAACTCCTAAACTATATGTTTATTTTTCTGTGGAGCACATAAATACTCAAAAATATGAAAACTGTGAGCATTTTCTTTGATTCCCTTCGATTTTCTCTGAAGAAAAAAACCAACCAAACAAACAAACAAAAAAAAACCCAATTCCCCAAAATCAAAAGGCAGTATTTCAACTTTTTTGAAAGCATTAACTGGTAGTAAGTGGAGTTTTTCATTGATCAGTGATTACATTTGGTTTCAATTTCATCCAAGCCAACCCAGGCATTATTGTTTGCTACTTTGTTCTTGGCTTGAGCAGACGCTTTGACTGAATTACAGCATGAGTTGAAAGAAGAAGAAATGTGAATAGTTATCATTCCTTTATTAATCAGTGCTGTCCAACTACTTCCTACTATGTAGATCAAGAAATTTTACAAAGGCATGCTCCTACAAATTATGTACTATTATCAC
Source organism: Centrocercus urophasianus (assembly GCF_019232065.1). Lineage (NCBI taxonomy): Eukaryota > Metazoa > Chordata > Aves > Galliformes > Phasianidae > Centrocercus > Centrocercus urophasianus. Next base: position 59,848,217 of record NW_024884142.1, read on the forward strand.
AAAATAAATATTGACACTGTTTTGGCTGATGGAGACTACAGATGAGAACTTCCTCTATTAGTATTGTGCTGGATGTAAATATTCCCATAATCGTTAGATTATTTAACAGTTGAGCTAAGTAAACCTGGCTGATTTCGCCAGAAGTTTATCAACTCAAGGACTCAAACAGGGTTGTAATGAGAGATACTACATCTGGCTGGCAGCCATTCAATTAACAAAGCTCAGTTTTGGGGCCAGTTCTGTTCAATATTTTTAGTAGTGATCTGCATGCAGGAGTTAAAGGAATCCCTAGTAAATTTGTTGATTCTACTAAACTGGGTGGTGCTCTATAACTGACACTATGGAGGGAAGTGAGGTCGTGCAAAAGGATCTAGATAGATTTGTGAACTGGGCCAATGCCAGTAGCATGAAATTAAAAGAGAGAAAATGCTGGATTCTGCTCTCGGGGGGTCTGGGGGAGAGGAGGGGATGTTGGACAGTAAGTATAGCTAAGATGAGTAGCTGCAAGGAAGCTCTGCAGAATGGGACCTGGGGGTGCTGGTTGACACGAGACAGCAGTGTGTCCTGGCTACCAAAAGGGCAAACTGCATTTTAGGATGCATTAAACACAGCACAGCCAGCCACTATCAAAAGAGCTGATTCTCCCAGTATATTTTGTGTTGCAGCCTCATCTTGAGTACTATGCACAGTTTTAATCCCCACAATATTGAGAGCAGACGCTGCACATTTATGGTACTCTAAAGATATAACAGCATTCAAAAAAATTACTTCTAACAGAGTTGGTTGCATCCAGACTTGTAACTGGTATACTTCTACCACGAGCAAAACTGTATATGCATATACAGTATATAATATAATAATTACATATACCTCTTTTCAGGACAGGCAGAAATAAAGACATATGAACCGCACTTCTAAAGTGTTCTCTGGTTATAGAACATTAATTATATTCAGATTTTAATTTAATATTAAGAAACTGTTAAGCACATATCTATCTATATACTATTTCTATAATTATTATGTGTTAAAGTGATATTTCCTTTACTGTTAATTTCTTCCTCTGAGAGCAATAAAATTAGACGTTTAGGATTTTAGTCTTCCCAGGGAGAGTAGAGGCAATTAAGATTTTTCAACAACTCTGGTTTTTCACTACTATATATGTAGTTATTCTTAACTTCCATTACAGTGATCATTAATGGTTAGATAGAATAGCATAAAATCTAAAATAACATTAATAATAATAGCATGAGTCACTAAACTCTACTATAGAAGTAATCATGAAAAATACAAAGAATCATAGAGTATCCCAGGTTGGGAGGGACCTGCAAAGACTATCAAGCATAGACTACCCTAGCTCCACACAGCACCACCCAAAATTCAAACTCTCAGTCTGAGAACAATGTCCAAATGCTTCTTGAACTGTAGCAGCTCAGTGCCATGACCACTGCCCTGGGGAGCCTTTTCCAGAGCCCACACACCCTATGGTGAAGAACCTTTTCCTAACACCCAACTTGACATTTCTCTGATGCAGGTTCCTGCTGTTTTCCTTGGGCCCTGGTGCTGTCACCAGAGAGCAGAAATGAGCACCTGCCCCCCTGCTCCACATGTAAAGAAGCTGTAGGATTCTCCCATTTTAATGATAGTAACTGGCTGCCAGCCTGATGTAACCCCATTTACTATAACCCTTTTAACCAGACCCTTCAGTTCATTGTTTGTCCATGACATCATATATACATTGCTTCTGAAGTAATGCCTCCTATTTATTTCCCTGGAAACTACAATAGATACAAAGAGCACAATAACACTATTTGATAGAGCAAATTCTCAGCTACAAAACACTAGTTTTCAACATAGTCACCACCAGTAACTATCCCTTTCACCACCCATAAATGAGAGCCTGCACACTGTGCTTGTAAAAATTTGCACCAGCAGAGGTGACCTGCAGTTTCACAGCTGCTATGACAGCTGTGCTGAAACTCACCGCCCACCGCCTCACTGTGCTCACAGACACTGTTTGGTCTCCATAAGCGTTGAGCAGGTATAAAAGAATGTCAGAGGGTGACATTTTTTCCACATGAAGGAATTCAATGACACACCTTTGCTTCATCTGCACTTCCACATCAGTCGCCATTTTGTCAGACTGCCCCTCTGCTGCCATCTGTCACACAGCAACAAAATGGTGGGAAGGTTCAACCAGCACACTGAATTTTACTTCAGTTAGAAAAAGAGTCCTTTTATGGAATAACTTAGTGATTAGAGCAACCATGGAAGTAGGAATGCTGATCTGTCAGCCCAAAGTCGCAACTTCTTTCCAGTAAAATATTCTAAGCTGCACAGAGGAGCAAGGGAGGAGTCTTCCATTCCCTTAGTGAGCAAGAACACAGCACACACAATGGGATTACAGCCTGCAAATCGCACCACGCACCTACAGAAGTTTTTCTGTAGTCTCACTAATCTTTTATTGATATCAAAGCTCCCACCTTCACTTTTGGGGACAGTCATGCTGCCCCAGCTTGCTTAGGAGCTTGGAATATTTTTATGGAAGCAGAGCAATGTACAGGCTAAGTTTCCCTCAGTGCTATTTTACTCAAGCCTCTTTGTAGAAGTTTAGTATCATGAGATGTGTTTTGGATTCAAGTAGAGGCTATCAAAATGAATTCAACCAGACCCTGCCTAAGAAGCCTGCTTGTACCATTTCCTTTGCATAGAAAAATGAAGATTTTCCACACACAGTAAGGTGGTGTACACCTTGGTAAATAGGTCTACCATGCTATAGGTCTATGATAGAGAAAAAATAGATAATCTTCAAACATAGGAAATAACTATTTATGATGAATCTTGGCCCTGACACTTGAATGAAAGATTTTGTAACTTACAGTACTTAAAAATGTTGCTCTAATTGCTCAGTATACTTGAAAGCTAAATCTTTTACATTTATTTACTGCATGTTTTTCCTTTGGCAGAATAAACATTGAAATCATTTTTCAGCTAACTTTAAAACAGTTTGTCATTATTTTTTAAACATAAATTCCATTGGCATAAACAAGTTTGATTTCAGCTTGATTTATAATGGAGGTTTCATTTTTGTGTTATTTTCCTAAAGCAGCTCTAAAAAAGCTGCAGGTACACTGCATTGAACAAAAAAACTTCTATACAAAATGTACAGCCCAAGTATGATTTAAAAATATGCATTTCATTCACATTCCCCTGCCTCCACTAAAAGATTTATAACACATCCAAAGCAGGAATTGATGAATTCATCAGCATCTGGGACATTTTGATCATAATCAATAACATAATTTTGCCCTTTAAATGGGATTTCAATTAAAGTACATTTTCCAAAGTAATTTTATTTTTCTCATAAAACTTTCTGTGCAAACCAACAGCATTAACTCATTGGATGCCAAATTTTACTCTGAAAGGAGCGACTGCATTAGTTGTACAGCTGAACAGTGTTAATATGATAATTAAAGAAAGGTAAATACAGACAGTTGTGATGTTTTAAAGGTCAAATATTTGAATGTAAAATATTCATTTGGTAAATAAATACAAGCAAAAAAAATGAAGCATTATTACACACATACAGAAGATGATTATCCAAAACAGAAGATTGTAAGGATGACTACTGAATGTTGACATAAGAACAGGCTAGCCTAGTTCCTACAATTTCACTTTTGAGCACTCAGGAAAACGGAGGGTGGCAGTAATTGATCTTTGCTAGCACAGACCCATTGTTGCACAGCTTCTCTGTTACCAAGAGGCTGCTGCTAGCTTAATATCTGTCACTTTGGGAAATTAAATACACCTTACTTAGGAAAGAGAAAGGGAGGTAATTTTAGGGTTTTTCATCTTTTCCCGGGCTGTAATGCTAAGAAGTCGGCAAATGTATTTTCTATGTCTGCGGCAATTAAGAAAACCTTTGCTAAAGTGCTAAGATAGAGAACATCACATAGCTCTTATGGGCAGATAGTATGCATACCTACATCCAGGGAATAAAATTCTAGCAATAGTGACATCACTGGAAATACTACTGCACCCTGAATCACCACTCTGCACAACATCAGCACATAGTCTTCAGAAGAAGAAGAGAATAGAAAAAAAAAATACAGATAACTGTTTGAAGCCCTTTGAGCTTTGATGGCACTTTTGAGAACCTTAATCATAGAATCATAGAATTGCTCAGGTTGGAAGAGACCTTAAAAATCACCAAGTCCAACCACAACTTAACCATACCGCCCCAACTCTAACAACCCTCTGCTAAATCATGTCCCTGAGCACCATATCCAAACAGTTTTTAGATACCTCCAGGGATGGTGATTCAAGCACCTCCTTGGGGAGCCTATTCCAGTGCTTAACAACCCTCTCTGTAAGGAAGTTTTTCCTGATATTCAACCTAAACTTACGCCAGTGCAACTTGAGGTCATTTCCCCTCATCCTGTTACCTGTCACCAGTGAGAAGAGACTAACTCCGCTCTCACTGTCAGCACCTTTCAGGTATTGGAAGAGAGCAATGAAGTCTCCCCTCAGCCTCCTTTTCCCCAGACTAAACAGCCCCAGTTCCTTCAGTCTCTCCTCACAGAGCATATTCTTTAAGCCCTTTCACGAGCCTTGTTGCCCTTCTTTGGACCTGCTCCAGCACCTCAATGTCCCTTCTGTACTGAGGTGCCCAAAACTGAACATAGTACTCGAGATGAGGCCTCACCAATGCTGAGTACAGGGGCAGGATGACTTCCCTAGTCCTGCTCACTGCAACATTCCTGATACAAGCCAGAATGTCATTGGCCTTCTTGGCCAGAGGTCACACTGCTGGCTCATATGCAGCCAACTGTCCATCAGTACACTGACCTTCAGTACACCTCTGACCTTCTTAATGAACAGAGAAACAATTGCAGAGAATTTGTAGAGGGAAAAAAACAACAACAACAACAACAACAACAACAACAACAAAAAAAAACATTTATATAGCTTATTAATAAGGACACAAGTCTTCTGACTTTGTCCAGGGAACATAATTCTTCATAGATTATGAAAGAGGATATATCCACTGTAGAAACCATCGTATTTTTAGTTCATTATCAAGTTTAACTATTGAGCTTGTTTTGAGGCAAATCAATACAAAACAAAGACATCAAAACTACGAAGCAGATAACTATATTAGATGCAAGCAAGATCTATGGAAGCCCAGCAAAAAGCAGATGATGCCACTGCTTCTCACTTTTGTCAGAAACCATTTGTCACTTTCACAGTCGTCCACGCAATTTGAAAACTGCAAGTTACAGCTTGGTAGCAGTCTTTGAAATTTTATTCAGTTCAGGCTGGGGGTGGAAGGAAGCTTTAGCTTTCCTCACACTAATTCAACTACAGAGCCTATCAGCTTCTGTTTGTTTACATTTGAAGTTTGTCCTTGGAAGCTTCAGCGTACAAGAAAATCTTTCTATAGTAAATAGCCAAATATGTATGAAATTATCAGATTGCTTCACGGTAGAGTGGGAAAAAACATAAGCATGGATTAATTAAAATTTTGGTATTATATATACCCCCTTTTTCTCTCCTTAGTGAAGAAGATTAATTCCTGCTATGCACAGTTAGGAATAGCTTCCGCTGTTATTTTACGCATCCACCTAGGCTCTTTGGTGCTGTGAATTCAAGTCCCAGCTGGGAGATCCAAATTTATAATGACATTCTAGTGAGTTTCTGAGGCTCAGTAAATCTGGCATGGGAGTCGGACTCTTCAGAAAGGAATGACAGCAGATGCCCTCCAGGGGAGATAGAAAACATGAGTCATACCAGGCTGCCACACTGGGCACACACTGTTGACTCAAGAAAAAGAACTGACAGGCAGCAGCCATAACTTCTGATGTTTCATTTAGATCTCTCCCAGTAGGTGTCACTACTATGTAGCATTGCCATAAAATCTTAAAATAATGAATATGGAAGAAGAATTTTTTTCCCCTCCAAGTGGTAAAAAAATAAACAACAACAACAAAAACCCTACAGCTGTTCTCTAATTATGCCAGACTTGAATAATCAGCAGGAATCAGCCTTGTGCAGAGGGTGAAGGAGAAACTGAATTAGTTGTATATCATTTCTATTTCCATACAGCTAATTTTCCTCTTAAAAATTGTTACACATCTTCAAGAAGTGTCTTTAATGAAGTGGTTAATTTAAAGCAAAGATTCAGCATTCTCTTCATAACAGCAACGTACACTGATGGACATATACCAAACTCTATTTACCTATTTCAAATTGTTATAAAATGGCTGTTGAAATGTACTCTTTGGAAAGATTGAAAGATAAGATACATTTATAATAAACATGGCACACACAACAAACTTTTGTAGAAAGTAGTCTGAAAAAAAAAACGAAAAACCTAACAGAACAAGAAAATGAATTTTCATTTTAAAAGCAGTCTGTCTTCATGCAGAGTCTGAGCATCCTACCACCCAGCTATTCTGCAGGCATTCAGACACTTCACTGTAATGTCTCAAAAATCAATAGCAATTTATTCTCTCTTTGGACCCCAAGCAACAAAAGTAAATAATACTGTCACCTCCAGTCTGCCTTCAGAACATGGTCACAAAGTGGTCTTGCTACTACACCGCAGCTTTACACAGTTCTTTATCTGCACTGGCTTTGCTGCCTATATTGGCTTTCATAAGGGACAAATGCATAAGACAGCAACACAAAGGGGTCAAGTTCTTGCATGTTCCAGCCAGCTGGAGTGCTCAATATGAGTTAAGGGAAAAGGAAAACAGAAGATGCCAAGCCTTAGCTGATTTTATTTGAGCAAAAATAAGAAATATTAGAAATTGTTAGAAATTCCTACACAATAAAAGAGAAAAACAAACAGGAAAGAAGTTGAAAATGAAGTTGCAACTTCAAATCTGCAACACGTAAAGGCATTTCTTAAATTACTTCTTTAAAACGATTAACAAGGGCTTCAAAATTCATGTTCCTTAGTAAAACACATATTGAACATGTCAGAATATTCAGAATAATCCAAATGTTCAGACAAATCAATTTCTTGACACTGATTGCAAATGATGATGATTTTAAGAAAATCTATCATATGCCAGCTAGACTTCAACCGTTTATAGCATGAGGCACAATAAAAGCACAGACACATTTACGATGCTTCAGACATTCATACTGCTAGAGATGAAGATACATTCAATTAACAACAGGTGACCTTCTACACATGTGTAAAGTGGACTCTGTTTAGGGAATAGCATATGTATTTCTATTTTTTACATATTTGTCTTTACTAGTGGATGCTATGGTACAGCAGCAGATTAGTTCTCTTCCCTGCCTCCTGTCTCCCTACTTCCCCATGCCATTTCTTCCCTGGCATTTTGTACCAATGAGCATAAGGACAGGGCACAAGCTGGATACAAAGCAGGGACTGTATGTTGGAGGGAAGAAAATTTGCTCTCTATTCCTTAGCAAGTCCATGAAGTAATTTCTCACTCTAAAATGATAAATCGCTGGAACTTAAAAGCACTATAAAAACTATAAGTTTAATGGATCTCATAAGAATTCTCATTGTCAGGAAAGTTACAATTGTGATAATATATACTTCTTAAAATAAGTAGTAAAGAAAAGTAGAAATTCTAGGGGATTTTAGGCTACAATCTTAAGAGCAAAATCTGAATGAATTGTTCACAACTGCTTGAGAATAATGAGATACCAAGACTGTTTTTTCACATAGGTAATTATTTGCCTAATCAAAGGGCATTCTGAATGACTGTCACTAAGAAATGTGGTTAAAACTTTACGATACAAATGCATTTCTTATTTTAGAATTAAGTGGAAAAGGGGGTAAAACCCAACAACCATTCATTAAAGACAAGCAACACAAGAAACTGAGTTTTGTATCCAATCATAAACTAAATGAAAGGGAAGGAAGGCTATAGAGATATATTTTTCTATGTGATTCATATAATCCACAAGGAGATTTGGATAAGAAATGCCTGGAAATAAGGCAGAAATAAAGCTGGAAATGAAGCCACAGTTTCCTCTTCAGATAAAAAAGATAGCTGCAAAGAATGGGAAGTCAGCTATTCTGAGAACCACCACCTATCACAGAGCAAAAAAAGCCTAAATAATAGTTTATTATTCAATTATTTTACTTATAAAAAATAATGAAAAAAAAGTAGTCATTAAAAATCATGTGCAGATTTAAGAAGCATGTAAGCATCTGAAATCAGACTGCTGGTGTTTGACTGGTCAGAACCTACACTGAAATCTCATATTCAATTCTATGTAAACTGTCACTAGTCACTTATAAAACTATCTCACAAGAAAACAGAAAAGAGAAAAATCTAACTTCTACTATTGTTTTCCCCAATAAATATGTTTCATTTAATTTATGAATTAAATAATTTTATATCACCTATTTTCTTTAGTATCGGTGAATGCAGTGCTAACTATATTTAGTACCAGGAACACAAAGCAGATATGTACCAGACAGGCTTAAATCATTCCAGAAATTCTTTTGTGGCTCTGAAGTATCCCCCAGTAAAGTTCTGACAAGTGAGATAAGCTTTAACACTTTCAAGAATAGTTCTATTGTGCTTACAGAGCTCTGTGGGAATGCTTCAGAGCTCTGAGATTCAATAGGTCTTTAGGTATAGAGGATATAAGGCAGTGAACACCAGGTCGATGAGCACCGCAGTTTCTGGCTAATCCCGTTAGTCCTGTACTTGCAAAATGTTAAGAACTTGAGTCAATACCTCATAAAGAATTTATAAACCAAGTCTTTTTCAAGCTAAAGTTTACAAAACATCTGGAATTCAAATATGCTTATATATTAATCGAAGTGATGTCCAGAAATGATATCTCCATGCTATGAATAGATGACTCATTCAGACTATCAGGAAGCCAGCTGATGCTTTGCCATCAACTTCAGTAGGCATCATCAGATCACACAGATGACAAGATGGGTTAATTCACACATAAACAGGAATATTCTAATATGGCTTAACAGGGATGTGATAACATATAAGGCTTTTAAAAGTTGCTGAGATTCAAAGTACTTATGTAAGTGAAGGAGGAGATGAAAGAGTCTGAAACTACCTTCAAAAAGTCACTCCAAACACAGCTCAGTGGCAGCCAGCTTAATAAGGTCAAGTAAAATCAGTTGTTTCTTGCCTCATCCTTAAAGTTCTTGAGTGCCAAAACTAGAATCACAACTTTAAATCCAGGCTTTAATTAAAAGAATTCTGCAAGAGAGTTCTTGTTTTTCTTATACCCCATTAGTCTTGCACAGCTATCTGCAAGGCTGCCCAGTTTAACAGAACACAGACTATAGCCGCCAAAATGTGTTAAGGTTCTGCGCTCAGAGATACCTCCTGGGAAGCAGAGGATATGGTTTTTATTTACTTCTCTCAATCCACATTAAGGATAGATATGAAGTCTCCTAAGCACAGTACTCTGTCAGGGACCAGCAGTAAATGGTACTCCATTGTTGAAAGAGGCTGAGCTCAACTCAACGAGATGTTCAGGTTTCAAAGAGAATGATTTTATGTCCAGAGGCACCTAAAATTCAGAGGTCAAATATCTGTAGAGTAAAAATTCATCTACAGGCCTGAATAATGTGTCCTACTGTAGCCCATACTGGCACAAAGCAGGCAGAGATTCAGAACTCCTCTCAGGAGTACGTACCTTTCCTCTGCAGTTGCTTCACACCTGACCCCAGGTACTCATCTGATCTCACTGGAAGTCAGTTCCAGTAGCTAAATCATACCAAAGTAACTTATATGAAGGCTAAGACATCCTAATATATCAGCTGCCTGACACTTCTACATAAAGGAATGTTTGTTTCTATCATTAAAAAAAGGCTAACGCGTGTGTAACACTTTTAACTAAAACTTTATAATTAAAAATTATGCTAACTACCACAGTGAATGTAACACACGTTACAAACTGTTAGCTAATTTCTATCTTACCCATAGCAAAGTGTGCAATAAATATATTTATGTTCATTTTAAGGGGACCCCTGAATTGAGAAATGAATTTTTTTAAAGGGTTTCTTTTTTTTTTTGTAATTAAGAATCATATATATAAATATTTATTTAATTTGGTGATTTTAAAATATACATTACTGAATTCAGTATGCCCAAATCCAAGTGCTACTTCTTCTTCCAGAAATACATAAGCACACACTGTATGAGTTTTACTATCTTATGAAAGTTTCTCTTTATTCAATAGCCTTAAACTCGTTAAGCACATTTCATTTCACCTACCTTTACCAGTAAAAGACTTGTTATAATAAATAATTTAGTTAACCATTTCCTGATCTAATCATAAATTTGAATGTGGGAAATTAGCACTAGATGTTTGGAATAAATGTGACTGAGGCAATATTGGTTTAATATTTTGCCATATTTATTTTACCTGCCTCTCCTTGCTTTAGAACCACAGTAAATAGAAGAACAAGTGAGGAAGCAGAAGTCAATAAAAACAAGAAGGGAAAAAAGAAAAGATTGCTTTTATTTGTAATTCAGCATGACAAACTCATCATTTCAGAAAATATTTTCTTAAGAAGAAAGCAGAAGAATGACAATTCAAATAAGGTGAGAGATATTCACCACTGTAGTGCCATTTTCAAGATATAAGAACCTATCAATAGAGCTTCCAAAATCATGTCCCCTAGTTAGTTAATTTTCTATAAAGATTACATGGCATTTTTGTCTGTCTTCTGATCCTTTTTAGGTCCCTGTCTACCCCAACAATTGTAGGTATATATTTCTAGTTATTAAACTATTATCCACTCTCAAAAATTGAGAAAAAGTATAATTTCACAGAATAACAGAATTACAGGTGTTGGAAAGGACCTCAAGAGATCATCAAGTCCAATCTCCCTGCCAAAGCAGATACCCTACCAATAGGTAGCACAGGCAGGTGTTCAAATATGTCTTGAATATCTCCATAGTAGGAGACTCCACAGCCTCTCTGTCCAATCTGTTCCAGTGTTCCGACACCCTTACCATAAACTCTTATTGATGTTTGTATGGAATTCTGTATGTTCAAGTTTTAGGCCAATTGCTACGCACCACTGAGAAGAGCCTGGCCTCAGCCATTCACTCCCACCTTCCTTTAGATATTTATAGACATTTATCACATCCCCTCTTAGTCTTTTTTTTTCCTCAGGCAAAACAGACCCAGGTTACTCAGCCTTTCTTCACATGGGAGATGCTCAAGGCCCTTTAATTGCTTTTGTGGCCTTCCATGGGACTCCTAGGAGATCCCTGTCTTTTATGAACTGGGGAGGCCAGAACCGAACAGAGTATTTTAATGTGGCCCCACCAAAGCACAGTAGAGGGGGAGGATAACCTCCATCGACCTCCTGGCCACGCTCTTTTTAATGCACCCTAAGATACCACTGGCCTTCTTGGTCACATTTGAGGGCCTTGTTGATGTAAGTATCCTCATTCTATGTATTCCATCAGGACTTTCTGTCATCATCACACTGAGTGATCCCCAGCGTAATGTCTACTCTTCATATGGAACTAATGAGAGTTAACAAGATTATTCACTATTCTTGTAATGAATCAAATCCTTCTCTTCTAACCAAATCACTACTAATTACTTCAACTACTAATAGCTACCCTGAACAAACTCAGAATTAAGACAGTGATTCATTCTAATCACCATTTTGCCAATACTGCCAATAAGGTTACTGCTAGGATGCTAATGTGGGCATTTTTCTTTAGGATCTAAATAAATATCATTAACTTACTTTACATCTCTCAGATAACTAGACTCCTAATCAGTTTAGGTCTGATTGACATTTGCAATCTAAAGGAAAAAAAATTAGATGACACTAATTTGCACTACAGGTAAACTGAATTTGATTGCACAGGATAGTATGCTTGCTTCCAGTGTTGGCATATGGACTCACTTCTAAACATGATCCTACAATAGGTGTATTAGATAACATTACGTAACAAGGATGTTTGAAAATATTGCAGAAAGTTATCAAGATAAGACATTTTTTTTATCACAAATCTAGGCTTGCAGTTAGACCTCAAAAAGGCAACTAGTGTTAGATAAGCTAGTGTTAGATAAGTCATTCTCTAGGTTTTTATAAACGCGTAACTAGTTTGGTAATATAAGGAAAGCTGATAGTAGAAAAATAAGTCTCACTTCAAACTGAGGTCCCTCAGAGAGTAGCAGACACATACTGACAAACCAAAAGTCTCTGCCTGTAGCTTTGATGATGTTAGTTTGCATCCTTCTAAACAGCAGTTCTCTCTACATATTCACAAATCACTCCTAATATTTTAAAATCATTTCTCTCCAGAAGTTTAACCACAGAGCTCTATCAAAGCTTAAGTAAGTTCTCAGCCAGAATTCACAGAGAAAAAATATTTTTCTACTGAAAGTGCTACAATTTTAAAAATAAAAGGTACGCTCCAACAAAACTCATCACATACCTCTTTGCAATAAAGCTGAGGACGCTTTCAGAACAGATGTAATTTAACAGCTTATAGCTGAGAATAAGCAGTGGCTGCATTAGAAGCAAGATTTACAGTAAGATTAAACACTTACAAAAAAGCATTTAACTTTTTAGACAATCCAAACCTACACTAAAAAGGTGAATATCTATTTAATTCATAGCTAGAGACAAAGTCATACTATGCAACTTAACTAAAATAATTAAACAAATCTAATTAAGGAGATTTATCTATGTGCCCCATATTACCTTAACAAAAAGTATCACCTGTTATAACATGTTCTGTAGTTCATATCTGGATATATTTTACACTGTTGATCCATTTAGTTTTCTTGATTACCCTTATTTCTTGAACGTGCTTCAATCAATTCTCAATTAATAGAATGTCTTTTTCTCCACAAATAAGTAGGGTGTTTTTTATTGACATATTAAGAATTTTACATATGACTGGTTTTGTTTGCTGAAGAACAGCATCTTCCTTACCTCAGTAGTTTGTTTTCTGTTCTCAAGAACAATACACTGAGATTACAATGAGTTTATTTCAGAAAGGAGATAAATACATAATTTAACTCACTTTATGTAGTGAACCTAATTGATCAAACCATGCAGATAATTCCTTCTTTACAATGACAGAGCTTATAAAGACATGCAGTTGTTTCTGGTGTGTTTTTTTTTTTTTTTAGCAGAAGCCTATTAATTGATATGAACAGTGTTTTTTTCTGAAAAATGAATAGTACATTTAAAATGTACCTTTAAACACTCCTCTTTAATTAACTTTTTCAGTTAAAGTAATATTAATCTATAATCATAGCTAATTTTTATACATTATTTTTGTTTGGTATATGTTTATTCAAAATTTTATTGCAACTAAATGAGAGATTTCAATATTTTTCAGATTCTGAACCTTTGACATTATTTCTTATATGAATCGTCCCAGCATTTCCCCTCACTGAAATCAACAGGACTATTAAAGAGTACCAAGCAGGCACAACAGTCTGTTACAAAAGGGAAATGATTCTTTTCATGTAACAGGTTCTTTGGATTTCGTTCTCCTCTCATCTACTAACTAGTGCTACAAAAAATAACTCACATTGTTGCCAGTTAGCTGCCAGTTGCTGAATGGGATTTAGTTACATGGAGCTTAAATTATCAAAACGGCCTTTAGTAGGATATTCCCATCAAACAAAAACGGAGTAAAAAGTTTCACTCCGGGCAATCAGGCTTATAAGTAACAGCACATTAACCTGAAATATCCTTTCATACCACGAAAAGATGTATGCAATAAGTCTTTATTTAGTTTTATAATTATCAATGACCTCTCTGGGTACAGCAGAACAATTCATCTCCAGAGGCATTTTTATTTGCAAAAATGTTTACATAATAGGCCACAGAATACAAAACATTAAAAAAAAAAAAAACCCTTAAGCACTAATTAGCCACTGTAAAACTGTTCTCCCTTATCCAGAGCAAACAGCAGAACACAACCCTTCATAAAAAAAAAAGATGTTAAATTTTCTAACCTTCAACATGTGCCACTATTTTCTGAAGTTCACCAAGCTGTCAGATTAGAGGTTTTCATCATAGCTTTTACAGAAATCATTTTTAAAAGAATAAATGTTTCCAAAACAATGCTATACCTGTACTACACTCAATAGAGACAGCGTGTGGAAGAAAGGGCAGATGATAGATAGAAAAAAGCAATCCTAAGGTAGAGAGCAATATAAATTTAGTTGCTCTCACTACTAGATATGATTTGCATTTATTGAACCAACAGTTACAGAGTAAGACACTATTTTCCTACAGCTGTTTTGTTATTCTCTCTTTGTTGAAAGTCATCAGCCCACAATGTTCCCTCTTTTTCCCTAGAGCTTCTTTCACAGCTGACAAATCTGCACCAGCCCTTCCTTTTGCCCTTCTCATCCTTGGCAAAACTGGACTTTTGCTTCCTTAGGCCCTTCCCTGCACATTAGGACACTTGGATTGGGTTCCTCCAGGGGCACCTGTCCCTGATTCTAGATCTCTTCCTTTTTCATCAGAAGGTCCCTGTTAACCCCGATCAGATTTGTTTGATTTCCTGCACATTGGATAAGCTCTTGAACTCGAGGTGATAATCCCTTGGGTGACACCCAACTGCTGCTTGGAGCAAGCAGCTGGGAAGAATTTCTCAATATGCTGCTGGTTCTGCTGCTCTGCTTGAGGGCAGCAGCCTCCGGCAGAAGTACACTGCAGGCAGCAATGTCACAACTGCTACAGTAAGGCTGGCTAGATCTCATCTGTCAGAGCCTGAAAACAAATCTAAAACCCCAGCTGGACATAAATGCAAGCCTATTTTGTTTTGCACTGAAGTGACCTAGCATGTAATTATTCACTATTAGACAAATTGACAGATATGGAAGCAGTAAGGGAGTCTTAAGCTCCACAGTTATTTTGCAAGTGAGCACCTTGTAATAACTAATTACATTATAACTTACTTACAACTAAATCAAACGAAGTGAAAAGCAGCTTGCAAAAAGAACAAATGCACATGTCAACCACACCAAATTGGAGTTGTATGAAAATACTGCATGTAAAACTTCACTGAACAAGAAGTACAGTGCAAGGAAAGGAAACACCTAAGAATTACCCAAGATGGAAACACTAAGGTGCGTTTCTATCAATGATCAACTTTTTTTTTTTTTTTTTCCTAACGGGTGCTTTTCCTCCATTTGTTCTGCTCATTGATGTCTGTCAGAAAAGTTCTATCTGTTTGCAAACAGAGGCGCACTTCAGAGTCCGTAGATAAAGAATATAGCTTGAGAAGCAGAAACTGCGCTACAGATTGAGTAGAAGCCCCAGCAAGGCAATTGAAGTAAATGCTCACCCTGAAAAGATGGATAAACTACTCCATCTTACATTATATACATTACATTATACATATATACATTATATGTATATTACATATACAAGAGGCCGGAGGCCGGACTCTTTTCAGTGGGGAGTGGAGACAGGACAAGGAGAAATGGATGGAAACTGCAGCATAGGAAGTTCTGCACAAATGTGTGCAAGAACTTCTTTACGGTGAGGTGACGGAGCACTGGAACAGGCTGCCCAGGGAGGTGGTGGAGTCTCCTTCTCTGGAGATGTTCAAGACCTGCCTGGACGCCTACCTGTGCAACCTGCTGTAGGGAACCTGCTTTGGCAGGGGGGTTGGACTCGATGATCTCTGGAGGTCCCTTCCAACCCCTACAATTCTGTGATTCTGTGATTATCAAAATTTCAGTAGTTTAACAAAAGACTTGCTGCAGTAGTAAAATCACAATTTGATTCCCAGCAAAACTGCAAGAATTTACAGCCAACAGCTATTAGAACTAGCACTTCAATTCACACACGTGAATTGAAACATTGTGCTTGGAGGAAAATTAACAGAATTTGTACAAACTTGTACTGCTATATAGCGAATGCCTGGTTTTACCTCCACTACATTATGCTATGTATACTAAAAGGAAGATGGTTCTGCATGCACCAAATCTCCAGTTGCATTTTGTCACTACCAAAGGAGAACTGACAAAATTCAGTTGTGACATTTAAGAATGTTAAATTTGTATATTAACTGTGTAAGTAACAAATGGATATGAATAAACATAATTGAGAAAGATGGGCAAGTTGCCAAATATTAATAAAAATGTGGTGAATCAAACTGTGAACAGTCATATCAACTACTCTAAGGACAAGTGTTAATTATTAGATCTTTAAAACATCAAAAACGAATTTTGTATATTCCACCAATTCTAGTATTCTTAGTTCACTTAAAACCAATTTTAATTAGAATAATCTACTAAGACAACAGAGTTTCTTAAGATAATCTTATTTGTTTTGTTCCCTCTAGATGGCTACATGGCACATTTCTACTCATATAAACAGTATAAATAATCACTGTAATATCACAAACGTTGTTTTCTTTTTCAGTGAAACAAAAACAGAGCCACAAAGGTTAACTTCGCAGACAAGAATTAGTCTGCTGCATTAAGGAGCAGGATAGGGAAGATAGGAGACAGTTATTTATAGAACGCTGCTCACCATTATCCTTTTCAAATTCTACAGAAGGCTAAATATTGATGC
This sequence comes from Centrocercus urophasianus, assembly GCF_019232065.1. Taxonomy (NCBI): domain Eukaryota; kingdom Metazoa; phylum Chordata; class Aves; order Galliformes; family Phasianidae; genus Centrocercus; species Centrocercus urophasianus. Next base: position 59,864,772 of record NW_024884142.1, read on the forward strand.
ATTCCCAAGTCACCTTTTCCCTTCTTTGGTGTTAACAAGAAGGACTGCGTTTTTGATGCTCTCAATTTGTCAAGATCAGGTGAACTGAATGGTTTTACAGAGTACACTATTCCAACTCCTTCAGGGGCTATAAAACCACATTAAACTCTGCTTGTTATTAATAATTCATTGCATCTTCTGTAGTTCACTACAGGGGCATCACTCTTAGGGCATCATTCTTATTGAAATAACAGTGAATGTCAGATAAACAGTGTTACCATCACAATGAGAATAAGCCTACCATGAACCGCAGAAAACTGAAAACTCTACCACAAAAATGTTTAATGCAATTCCCAGATTAAATTCATCATTCTACACCCCTTCCTAAAAAACTTAATATAAACAATTTGATGCATCAGTATAAAAAATAAAAAATTATTTCTACCTTCTAAGATTTGGCTTCTCTGCAAATTTCTACACATTCAGCTATACTGCAAATGTATTCATGCTTCCATTATTCTTAAAGACCTCTTTACAATAGTATTTTGCTTCAATTATGGCTTAAGCAAAGTCTAACTCATGAAACATAACTATGATGCAAAATACCATGATTTGGAATTGCAACACCTTTTAATGTAGTTAAAAAATACCTATGACTAGACCAGTTAAAATAATCAATTACTACATATAAATACAGAACAAGTGACTTTTTTCTTCATGGTTGCTGACTAGATGGCTCATACAGAATTGTCACATATTTCTTACAAGTTTGACTACAATGCATACGACAGTAAAGAGAAGGAAAGAAAAAAGCGAGAAAAAGCTGTGTTCTGCATAAGCACATTTAAGAGGGGACTGGAGACAAATGATGTTTGTGTCATTTACCCAGATGAACAAATTTTGCTTTGATGTATCAGGACAACACTGTGGGGAGGGAGCACAAGAGAAAGAAAAAAAAAAAAAAGAAAAAAGACCGTAGAATTAAAGGAAATGAAGTCCATTTCAAAATATTGGTCTGCTGAGTAGAAGTTCTGCAAGAATTTATAGAAAAGTACTGACAAATGTACAGCCTTCCAGCCCTAGATAATTCTTCTTAAAAAAAAAAAAAAAAAAAAAAAACTTCTAGTATATTAACGTTCTGTTCAACTTCTGTATGCAGTAATTGTTACTGAATGTATGCTTTATGTCACCTTTAACACCAGTGTTAAGAAGGAACTGAAGACAGATATGTTCGAATTCAATTGGCTAGGACAAAAACTAATCTTAAGCATGATAAGAACACTTTATATACATTCAGCTTTATTACCATCCCCATTTGTGTTTGCTTTCATTTGCAGGGAGGTGGTAGAAATACAAATATTCTTCATTGATATTTAATCTGCTGTTTTGAACTAACTCCAAATGGACAATGCAATCCTACCTTGTCCACACCCATAGATAGGAACTGGGGGTGGGGGGGAAAGAAAAAAGAATGTTCTGCTTGAAGGACTGAGCAGGAGAAAAACCAGCATCGCCTGTCAATCACCAAAAGTATAAAACACATATTTGGACAATTTAATTCTCCAAGGAATTATAAAAAGGAGAATACCTTTAAGTTAAAGAAAAAAGAAGTAGGTAACCAATTACTTAAAATACTGAAGTACACATTAAAGAAACATTTGTTTAGAAAATTTTAACTGAAACAGTTTGAAGAATGGACAAAAGTCCCAAGGAAATATCACTAATATTTTACATCCTTCATCCAGTACTAGAGTCTGTATTTCTGAGTAATCTATTTGCGTTCCAGAAATCTTTATAACAAAATATATTTAGAAAAAAGTTGGACTTTGCCAGTAGCAAAATGTAGAACACCAAATGATACTAAATTCAAAGGAAAAACAGAAACCTGTCTGCTATCCAAAAAATATCACTGATTAATATCCTCATATGAAGCTACTTTCGTAAGAAATTATAATCCTAATCTGCCATGAAAGGACAGCAGCTTAATCATTTAAATAAAGATCTGGTAAAGACCTCTAAGCACTGTAAGTGCTCAACAGTACTATTTTTATGTAAAATGCCAGATCCTTGTAAACCTTCATGTGGAACTCATCCAGACCATCACCTTATTTACATGAAAGGAAAGAACAGTAACAATGGCAGCCTGCGGAACAGTGCTGGAACTAGACAGAAGGAGGAAAATCTTATTCTGTAATCTTATGTTCTTCTTCTATTATTCTTATTACAATCTCATTTCTGTAAAAAAAAAAAAAAAAAAAAAACAACCAAACAAAAAAAAACCTAAAAAACAAAACCATCACTATCAAAACAGTATGAATGGTTTTGACGGGAGGGAATCCTGGAAAGCAGCAGAAAGAAAAACAGGTCACCTCCAGATCTGGGAAGGAGAGTTCTACCCTTATCCTAAGAATTTCACCATACAGAACCACGAATAGGGACAGTGCATTTTTAGTAGCTGTACCTAAAATAATAAAAATCTTCCCTCATACTTTTAACCTCCAGCAAGCAGTTTCAATTCATCCCCACATCTAGGCTTAAATAAGCTTTGTTCTGACTGATTGTTTCACCTTTCCTCATTGTAATTTTCAAGATACCTAGGTCTGATGTTTTGGAGAATTAGGTACAAGATTGAAAAATCTGCAGTTAAGAAATGTTATTAGTGAATGGCTTGCTGTAAATTGTTCCTAATGTCCAGCACTAGGTGAATGCTAAAAGGGCAAAGCCTTCGAGGCACATGAGAGTAAGGAGTTCTACTATTGTGCTTTGGACATACAAGGAGAAAGGAGACTGTCTTCATTGCCCTTATCAGCACTAGTGAACACATTATCCACATACCTATAAAGGCAAAATTTAGACAAATCATTTCTGATTATATTGGAAAAACCAAGAAGTGTCATTCTTTCAGATATGGAGATACAGCGAGTAGCTACATATAATAATTCGATTTTGATCAAATGAACAAAGAAAACAAACATTTCTTGATTTTGTATTTGAACTCCTTCCCTCTCCCACCCCCCATCTGCACAAATGGCAAAATAAATAAAGATTCCACCTGTGTACACAGCGGTACACAGCCCTTTGTCCTCAAAGGGCTAATCATATTCATGTCTAGAAATGAAGTAAGATTTCAAGCCATGTTCACATAAAATCAACTGTTTGAATTTTGTGTGTGTTGATTGCATCTTAAATTGGTTTACAGCAGGCAGTCTTCTTTCTCTTAGCTCAGGAGACTGATTACCTGAACAGTTCTAAAAAACACATTTAAAAAGAAATGGTAGTTAACACTGCATACTTATTTCACACAGTGGCACATAAAGACTTCCCAGCTCCTAACTGGAATTATAGCAAATGTTGTCCTACTACCCACATGAATACCTTACATTTTTCAGTTTTTCTAATATTGAAATGCTAATTTCTTAATATTGACATATCAGGAATGGTAAACATTTTTCAAATACTATCAGTGTGTGATTAAAGTAGGAAATGCCACACCTACAAAAGTAGAGTGCTCTATGGGAGACATTTCAAGCCTGTATCGAATCTAAGGTATATCACACACAAGAGTTACGTAGTGCTGTTTGAAGCTTACTTGGCATTTGTAATGTAAAGCACTACACATGCAAGAAGAAAGGAATCACATCCTAAACATGCTTTGCGATATGTCTTTACAGAGCCAAATTCACAGCAGCTTGCTCGCTGCCATGTACGTTACTGTTTGGGCAGGATGCTGTCTGGCTGGGAAAAAAAACCCAAAAAACCTCAGTAAAAGGTAACTGTGTTAACACAGCAGCTGCTTTCTGATATGATACACTGTTTGATTAACTATAAGGCATTTAACACAATATTACATATATATATGTTTATTTTTAAATGCTTGTATTTCTCGTCATATTACTAAGTAAAAAGTTAATTTTATCCAGAGATTCATTCAGAAATGCACTTTTATAGCATCCAGGAAGAGTTGCACACAAAACACACACACACACATTAACCCATGGTAAGTACATGTAACTCTCAGTAATTCTCAACTATGAACAGGAGAAGAAAGTTACAGACTGAAGCATCAGTCCACTAAATTCAGACAGCACAGATGAACTCCCAGGGCAGGGCAGGGATGAGCTGTGTGACCCCACCTTTGTTTTCATACAGATTACTCATGTCCTGTATTCACCCACAGAGCATCTAAGGCACAAGAAATGGCTTCCGAAGTGCCTTTGCTAAACTTCAGATATTTTAGTAGAACTGATGTGGCCAAAGCCCCACACTATGCTTTAAAACACCGAGTTCTAATGTTCTTTCAGAGCAGTGTTCGGTACTTTTATAAGCTGTAATGCGTTTTCATTTTACCTGGATGGGAAAAAAAAGAATAGAGAACAGCAGGAAAGCAGCTATTCTAAGAAAGAAAGGCATAAAATGTAAACATAATAAAATAAAGAAGCAAATGAAGAAACCCTTCTTTTCCTTTATTAGAAATATGGGAAACAGATTGTGCTCATCTTGCTTAGGGCCAAGAGCTGCACTGTGTGGAATTCAGCCAGGCTCTGCCACACAGCTCACTAAGTAGTTTTGCTGTGTTAAAGAGTAAACCAGATGGGACGTTTGCTTCTGACATGATAATTCTAATGGAAATTGTTAAAAGTACTGTAAAAGAAACTTTTCAGCTTCATCTGCTATTTTATTGTGTACAATGAGGGCAATCAGTACGATGAGTAGGATATAGGGAAAAAAAATTAAACAAGTTCTAAACATTATTCATTAGCCTGCTTTAAAATTTCTCTCAGTTTCACGTGTTCACATGAAGGATACACGAGACTACAGGCAGGTATACTACAAAACAGAAATGCAGTTAATATCAGCAAAATACTTGCAGATTATGTAAAGTCAGTAAGTTGAAATACTCTACTTAGAGGTGAGCCTGTATGATCACACAGCTCGAAAAAAACTATACAGAGCATGTCAATGGATTGGTACCCCTGGTGAGGGCCTGGTGAGACTGTAAGAGTCCTACAGTTTCCAGATGAGCTTTGAACGCTTAAAGAAAAAATGAGATCATGCACAGCTCCTGCTCTTGACGTACTCTTGTAAACCTAAGAATTATGACCTGACTGTGCTAAAGAAAAATGAAGTTTGGTTTTTCTGTTGAAGTTTGTTTTGTTTTTCAATCAAAAACTGCTCCTGGCAATAAATAGCTTTGCTGAAACAAATATCTCCCACGTAGTTCAGATACATATTGAGCCTAATGCTTATAAGAAAGTGGGTCATTTAGTGTAAGGAGACAGGCTCACGCTTCAGTCATAGCAGATTGCCAGATCATGCAGTATGGCAAGCAGAGCTAAGTACAACAGAAAGTTTGCTCTTGCAGTGGGCAATGTTTATATATTCTAATCTTGCTCTCTCGGCCTAAAAACTGCTCTAAGCTCACTTGTGTTCACGAGGAACTGGCTTTACAACAGATTGTGATGCTCTTTATAAACTGTCTTTGACTTTGTCCTGCCACGTTTCTTCAATCAGCTGCAGAGCAGACCGTAATGAAATCAATATGATTGGATAAAGAAAATCAATTTTTTTTTGAACATTTAGTTTCAGTAATCTGATTATGAAGCTTTTAGCAATAGTGCAATTAATTTGAAGTTTGGAACATATGTTTCCACTGAGATTATTCCACAGAGGACACTATCAGAAAAGGGAAGAAACGCAAACACAAATGTACCAAAAATATTACAGCTCAGCCAAAAAAAAAAAAAAAAAATTGAAAGGAGGACCATATGTCAGAAACATTATGTGATGTTCAATAAAAACCATTTTCATCATTCACAATTCCTTTAGTTAACAGCGATGAGCGAATAGAAAACATTTTTTCCATGACTTCAAAGGATATTGCCAGTAATGTAAAGATATTTTAAAATAAGGAAAAACTATTCAAAAAATGAGCAAGATAAACAGCAACTGCACACTGTTCTTTGAATTTTGAAGGGAAAATTCATGAGTTTCCACTGATGGAAAGACTGTCTCAGAGAAACAGCTCACACAGTAGTTGTGAAGAGCTCAGATGTCCCCGTTCCTTGTGATTCATAACTAAGTATCCCCAGCTCAACACACTGAAAGTGATTTAATCTGATATGTTAGATTGGGCACAAGACAGCTCCATTTTCTAGATTTACCAGTAATAAATAAATAAATAAATGAACTGAGGGGGTAAACCGACCACTTAGCAAAACATTTAGAAATGCTGAACAGAAGATGCAGAAAATACAGATAATAGAAGATTACAAAAAAAATAAAGAATTGAACTTCTGGAATGACAGCATCATTAAGAATAGCCTGACACTTGAGAGAAAAACAGGGATAAGTAAGGCCAACCATGTCTTCTCGTTAGTGTAGAAAAAACAAGGTTTCCTTCCAATAAAAATTTACAGATATAAACTAATTTGTTTCAGTGCTCATCTATGTCACCACAAGCAAACTTAGCATTGTAACAATCCTTTTCTTTTAATGTAATACACCAATAAAACTAAAGAATTTTATAATAACTTAAAAAAAGACTTCACGCAGAAAAGTAATGATGCCCGAGTCTTGCAATAACAAATACACTCTTCATACACCTACACAAGTAACATGGCATAACCAGTATCTTCCAATGGCTAAGAAACTGCGCTTTCATTTCCTGCATATTAATATATGGATAACCTTGATGTCATTTAAACTGCCATGGAATGACAAACTCCTTCCTCAATTCAGCATCTTCATTCATTTTTACCACTTTCTGCACCTTTGAAACAATTTATCAAATCAACTTCTAAATGTTTTTCCTTCATATACTCAAATGAGGTTTACAAACGCTCCCAGTCAAAGGGTTTAGGCTTAGAGCATGGAGGCAAAAGACAAACTGACCATAAGAGACATCCCGAAGTCATGGAACACAAAAAAAGCAAGAAGGTTTGTGCTACATTTTTTCCTGGTCAAACATTAACAGGGCTCATACAGGCATGAAAATGCTTATTGAGTAAAGGGCTGCAATATAATAAGTTACAGCTCAGAGATGGTTTAGTATAATCAGACAGGCTTCATGCTGCCTCCAAAAGTACACAGCAACGTTCTAATTTTCTCCAATTTGTCTAATATGAGGAATAAAACAGATGAGAGGGTTCTGTTCCACTCTTCCACTGCTTCTGTACTGATCAAAATATATACAAGGGAGCTAGGTGAGCTTTGTGGTACAATATCTGGAAACATAAAAAGTTGTTACAGATTTCAAAGATAATACTTCATCATATTCAAATGTATCTACTTAGGAAATAAGCTCTCAGAAATACAAATACTTGCAAAATACAACACCAAAGTGCAGAAGATGGGAACACATTCTCAAATAATTGACAATATAATTAAAGACTGCCTGCTAATAACCTGCCAAGACCAAGCTTTAAGATGGAACTCGTGGAATTCTGTGCATATAGTTCTATATTTCCAACATTTCCATTTTTTCTTCTTTTAGTAGAAAACTTCATACATCACTGGTTACATTTTGTATTACATGTTGATTTTCAGTACAATAATAATTACATAAGGTGTATCACACACACACAATAAAAACCAATACATAATAACATTGATTTAAGAGAACAAATTATATCTTTCTGCCTCTTTGACAAAACAGCAACAGAGTTTGCAGATATGGCTGTACTTTCCCTTGGGCTTCTACTAAACATAAGAACTTGAAAAACCTGCACCATTGCTAGTATCGTTTGCCTCCGTCCCCTGATCACTTACACAACTGATAGTCTTAAGATACAGAGTATCCTTGTGCAATGAATTTGCTACAGTAAAAGGAGTAAAAGTGTTTCTAACTTGGAAAGTTATTCCAGCTTTTGAGGAAACACATTCAAAATTAAATCTGGTGAGGGCTTTGGATTACAATGCATCTGAAAGAAACAAATACATTACTTTGGCAGGGAATCTTAAACACAAGCATTTGTTGTTATTCATTACAAAATAGCATATTTCCATTTTTTGCTACAATGGGCAAAATTTTTTCTAATTGTTTGTGGTTAGAAACGGAACTTGGAATTCTTAGTTCTTCTTTTATCTAGAATAGCTTGAACCAAACATATTGGCAATAAATACTACACGTAATTTGGTATGTAACGATTTCTCCTTCCTGCACCAGAAGTTGTTTTCAGTTTGTCTTGGGCACTTTGAAGAAAAAAAAAAAAAAAAAAAAAAAAAAAAAAAAAAAAATGGTAAGAGAGGGATTTAAATATAATCCTCTCTTTCATATTGTCTTTCGTGCAAAGGACTGCAAAATCCTTGGTCAGCTCTGGATATGCTCCTGACAACTCTAGAAGCTGAGCATACTTCACAATAATTGAGGGTGAAGATACACAAGAACTACATAGATCAAACTGTTTTGTCCCATTTTTGCTATCTCCTGCACATCTCACTTATCTTAAGCTGTCTTTGGTTGTCACCAGGCACTTCTGTAAGAATGAAATTCAGCAAAAACGGACACTTTTTGGTACAATAATAAGTTTAATTAGTTCAAGAGTCAAGTTGCCATTATGTCAGTGAGAGGAGTGAGGCAGGATGCACAGATAGCAGCAGAGCCTGTGAGAGAAGAGCAAAGGAAAAAGAAATGGGAACCATTTCTTTAATCACCTTTAATTTGACTACATGAGAAGTCCCATGACTCTCCTACAACTAACATTTAGCACAACACAACACACATTCATATCTACCCACTCATAATTCTATTTTCATATATATTACTAGCAACCAGATAATGCAGAGAAGGGTAGAGATCCTGATCACTATAACTTGAAATTGTGTCTTTAGGGTCTTAGCTAAAAGACTCAGAAAACTGCATTGGAACATCTGTAGCCACTGCTTTATTAGTCTTAATGTGTAATATTTTAATGCGTAAGATATTACATTACTGTAATAACGTATATATGTGATAATACTGTAATAACATAACAAAATAAGTGCTTATTTTGTGAGCACTTAAAAAACAGAACATTGTCAGGAAGTCTTTGTTTAGTTCTTATCAATCCACACAAAATTTCTTCCATCATCTTCAAAAATAACACCAGTGTATTTTCCTTCTGATTAATCCCATAGTCTTCAATGCTTAGAGTGGCCTAGAGGGTTGATAGGATCCTCATATATAAGTGACCATTTTTATTTTATCTTTTCAAGCAAATATATTTATTTTCTTTCTTTCTTATATTTTCTTTCCAAAAGAAATGACTTCTTTTCAGCAGTGAAGAAAATTATTAAGAAATCTAGAACTAGCCAATGAAGAACTGATGATTTCAGTCAACTAAGTTCTTTCATATGATCTTAATCATGAAGCATGTTATCAATTCCATCAGTTCCTAGTTTACAACAACACAGTCAACATATTTAAATACAACATTCACACCTCATCATGACTACATTATTACTTAACATTCTTTTCCTTAAAATTATTTTCAACAACCATTCCAAGATAAGAATAACTTGTATGCAAGCCAGCTGCAAACTCACTGTGGAATAGATTTCTAAAATACCCAAAGTCCAATTCAATATTCTTTGTGTCCTCACAAAAGCTCTCCAACATTTTGACAGAACACTGTATATCCTGGTATGCAGCAAATTACAATTTTATTTTATTTATTTTTTTTTTTTACAATTAAAAAAGAAAAAAAAAAGCCCACAGTTGGTTCTTATTTTCATGGAGGAGATTTTAACTTACGTTGTCCTCCAAGACTTCTTCCTGGGATTAGGCGTTAATGGGATTACTTAGGCAACAATTTTGAAGTGACAGTACCAGCCACATTTTGACAGACATGGTGGTTAAAAGGTAGATGTATTTTTTATTTCTGCTGTTCTCTTTATCCACTCATTCAAAGAACAAGAAAAAAGAATATCCACCACATAGCAGAGAAATCTCTATGTATCAGAACGGTTACTGCTGTCTAGGGCACCCAATAGCTGCAAATCAGTCTTTCAGTAAAGTTGTTCTCATCCACTTTTTTCCATCCAGGAAAAAAGTCAATACAAGAAATCACCAGCAGACTCTATCCCCACATCAGCTGTAAACCATGAAAATGCCCTCTCAAAGCATTAGCCAGCCTGGCACTACAGAAAAGAGAGGAAAGCAGTGGTGGCAATTCCAGCTTGCATTCATCAGGATTCTAGGCTGATAAGTTTTCTTCTCATTGGACACAATTTAACATTAAACTCATGATTTCTAAATGTTCTTAGCTTCACTGCTTTAAAACTTTGAATTCTTCAACACATTGGTATTTCCACTGTTTCCACTGAAGCATAAAGAGCCATTGAGCAAATGTGCACACAGAGGAAAAAAAATAATAATAAAAAAATAATAAAAAAATAAAATCAAAGAAAAAGCAAAGAGAAAAAACAAAAAAGACACTAATTTTGAAATAGGACTTGAAATCACTTGAGCTTAAGGTAAATGGTAAGAGAAAAGCTGCCCACAGAAACACTTTCATTTATAGCAAGCTTAAGCTTGCTGACAGAAGACAACAAAGCACAACACCTCTCAAGTAGCAGACATTCTGCTCATGTAACTTGAACCACTGCTGCAAATATAGAAAGGGAACACACATTTGGCTCTGCAGCAGTAAGTAGCACATGGAAATTGCCATCTTTCATCAGTCAGAGAACATACATATAATACTCTCTATTCAAAATGAGTAACTGTTTATTCCAGTGTTTCTCATTTATACAATTAGATCATTTTCATTAATAAAAAATACTAAACACACATCTGTAAGTTTCCTGAAGTTTTAACTGCATAACCCATCAGCAAGGAGCATAAATTGATTGTAACTTATAAAGTAACACACGCAGAAGTGAAATGACAGTTGAATTATTCTTGCAACCTCATTGAAAAGGTAAAACATTACAAAACAAACAATCTTCTAAAAGCAGTCATAAAAGCAAGAGCTGCCTTTGGCATTTATCTTCACCATCTTCTAAAGATATACTGAATAACTAAAATTCCTGAAGCACTCATGAGCTCAATGCAGTGCCATGCATGCCACAGCCCTAAGACATAGATTCAACCCAGGATATTCTGCACAAGTGGACAGCGACATCATCAACTTGTTGATACAATATTCCAAATGCAGGTGTCACATAGATGAAAATAAATACATATGCTTATTTTGAAGGCCTCTCCCAAGGAATAATCTCCTACTAAAAATAAGCACATTTTAATTATATTATTATATATTTAATTTAAATATATGATTAGTATTTTTTTTACAAATAAGATGCTACTAGCATTTAAAAATCTATCTGTAAGCAAATCTTTCTGTGCAAACCTTGACAAGAGAATGCAATATCAAGCAGGAGGAGAAGTCATATGGACACTATTAAGAGTCAGTGATGTAAGTCAATGGTTTAGCCTCTTCTGGAATGATATGTTATAGAAAAAAAAAAAACAAAAACAAGAAAACCTTCCTTGACAAAAATCCTTGAAAAAACTTCATAGGGGGGAAAAAAGAAAGGAAAGAGAGAGACTAAGAGTAGAAGAAATTCAAATGTTCACCTGTTTCACCAGTGAAAGAAAAAATAAGAAACAACTGGATATGAAAAAATATTATAGAACATTTAAAATAGGAAGACTAACATGGTAATCAGGCTTGTTCTCCATAAGTCATAGCACAACTGCAAAGTGGCATTAACTGAAAGCAAGAGATAGGAAATTAAAAATCTATTAAAGGAATTAACTGCCATGTATTGCACAACTGTCCTGTCTTGCCACAAGAACTCACTGTGGACATCAAGCATTCCCAGAGTTACAAGAATAACACATTTTGGAAAATATATATCTCATAATGTAATTCTTTAAGCATTCAGATTAAAGAAGTGTTGGCACAGATTACAGTGCTTCCCCCTTTCCTTCCTAGTCCCAAATTTGCCATAGTATTCCTAACTCTTAAGTGTGTTGAGGAAACTTTCCAGAGGGCAGGATGTTGGAGTACACCACTACACCACATACTTTGAAAGCAGTTCTTGCATTTACAAAGCTTTTTGGGGAGTGTCAGAAGCTTTGTGCGTGTTTTTACATTCTTCAATAAAACAAAAAGTTGCTGCTTAAATCACTTAAAGCAGCAACTCACATAAGGCAGAATTTATAAATTTGCAGCTAGCTGGGGAATACTGTTCACGACCAATAGTCAGAAACATTTGTCTGCCACAGCAAAAGTAACAACTCCTCAGACACGTAAAGAGTGCCTGTATATACACTAAACAAACAGCAACCTTTCGCTGTGAAGCTGAAGGCGTGAACTTCGTAACCACAACGGTTACCTCAAAGTTCTGAAAAATCAAATTCTGCAGTTCCGTAAGCACAGATTTTATATACTATACCAAGGCAACAAATCAGCAGAGATAACATTAACACTGATACCGTGGACTACGTGATCTCCTGCGCTATCCTTAAGCAAAGCATGTCGTCACGTCATTCTTTGCAGACAAGAAGGGCGAACAGCGAGGCTGAGGCGCCTGAGGAAGCGGACCGCAGCAAGGCACCGCGCGGCCGGACGCGGACAGATCCGCGGCAGCGCCAAGTGCAGCAGCAGCAGCAGGCAGCTGCAGAGCCCCTTAAGGACCAAACGGCCGAGCACCCAGCCTGCACGAGGACTAACTCGCTTCTTTTGCACATCGCTGCCAGCAAGCACCATGTCAGGCCAAAAACGCGTCACGGCCAGGCAGGTTCGTGAATCATATATAGCGGAGAGAAGTAACAATTTAAAACGACTCTGTCTGCAGGCCCTGTACGCGCTGTCACTGGGCTCGCCTCAGCAGAGGGCTGGACGAGGGCAGCGCTGCCTGCCTGCCTGCCCGCGCCGTGACGCCGTGACCCCGTGCCCTGACCGCTCCCACACCGCTGACAGCGGGCACCCACCCACCAAAGCGGACTCGTCTGTAAGAAGCCAACCCACGTCACCCCCGTGGAGCCGACACGGCTGCCGCAGCAGCAGCGATACGGGCAGGAAAGGGCGGATCAGCATCCGGGCTCTGGGGAGGGGAGCGCGCTCACTCACCTATCATGGCGGCCGAGAGAGGAGGAGAGGAGGGGGCGCGCGCACGCTCCTAAGTCCGCTGTTCTAGCCGTCCGAACCCGAGCAGCCATCCGACGCGAGCGGTCGGGGGAGGAAGTGCAGCCGGCAGCGAACTGCGCGTGCGCCGCGGGGCCCTCTGGGTAACGTAGTTCTCGGGTTTTCACATCGCCTCACGTGCCTGCCGGCTTTCCCCGCGTGGACACACGCACAGACACACGCACACGCTCGCGAGCACGAGCACGATCACGTGTAACTGATTTCTGCTAACTGCTGTGTCCCGCCGGTTTCCCGCGCGCCGTTCGTTTCGCTGCCTTTGGGGTTCCTCCCCGCCCGGCAGAGCGGCGGTTGTTGACGCGTTGCTTAGCGACGGGCGCGCGGCCCGGCCGGTGGCACAGGGGTGAGGGGGAGCGCCCGGGGCGACCGGCGGAGAAATGGGGACTGCGGGGACGGTGGGACGAGCCGGGGGGCGAGGGCGGTGGCTCGAAGGAGCGGGAAGAGCGCGAACGCGGCGGTGCCGCTGGCTGCGGGACGGCTCGGTGCTCTGGTAGCTGACTGGTCCCGGCCGTTGTTGTTTGTGCTTTTGCAGTCCGCGTGCCGGTTCCCGCCCGCTGCGGGGAGATGGTAGTGGAGGAAGCGGGCTGCGGCCCCGCCAAGCCCTCGGGGAACAGGCGGCCCCAGAAGCAGGAGCCGCTGGGACACGTGAAGAAAAACAAGCAGCAGGTCTCTGACGGCTTCACTGTCAAAGCCATGATGAAAAACACTGTGGTACGTTTGCGACTAACGTAGCGGTCCTCAAACGTGTCCTCTGGGCGGGGGAGCGATGCCTGGCAGGCAGGGGTGCGGGTGCTGGAACTGCATCTGGAGTTTGCTGGTTGCTACGGCTGCTTGCAGGTTTCACGTTCTCACCAGGTAACAGCCCGTGCCTGTGGGAATGCAGGCGCCTTTCTTTCTGCGAGGTCCTGCGTTGCGCGGTGCGGGCCCTGCGTTAGCAGTCAGCCCGCAGAGCCGTGTGCGGGGCTCCCCGCCTCGCGCTGTGCACAATGCTGCCAGAGGATACAGCAGCACTTTAAGTGTAAGTTGCTTGCACGTAGTGACACAGCGTGGGATATGTTTGATGCGCGTGTCACAGAGGATGGCAAAGGTCTGGAAAATATAGTGATTTTTAAACTATTTTAAACTAAACTAAACTAATTTGCACAGAATTAGAATGCTAGCCTGTGGAGGAACTAATTCTCCATCTGATATTTCTTAGGCTAAGAGGAATGGAACCCGCAAACTTCATCGTCATTAATAACCCACTTTCTAATGAAATTAGAGGTAAATGAGTGAAAATAATGGGATCAAGGCCATTCAAATTTCTTTATGCTATTTGTCTACATTTAACATACTTAAGGAACAAATATAAAAGCTTCAACTAGTGCAGAATGCAAATGGTCTCCATGTGAGTGAAGAAACTGATACGAAACTCCTGAATTGGGTCTGGATTTCCCTTTATTTAGACACAATTCAATGTTTTAACTAACTTACGTTTTTTCTCTTTTACTTTTTTTTTAAGCCATTATCGTTATTATGTATATCATTCTGATTTCTTCTGTGAGACATAATTTCCCTTGTTTTGCTATAGCATTCTTCTTTTTGAGGTCTACTGATTCGTTATCTGTAAGAACACCCTCTTAAGAAAAGTAAAAAAAATGCATATTCTGTTCCATTTGAAGTTTAAATGGAACAGAAGTTCTGTACATAAACAACCTCCTTCATATTAGTAAAATGAAAACTTGTTTCACCTTAGTGGGAAGAACGCAGGACTAAAAAAATCCAAGGAATGTTTTATAGGTTATTTAGTTTGAATTTCATTCTGTAGATATGGAATAGACTGAGCTTAGGGATTAATTTTTGAGGACTTTTCCTCTTCTCTGTACAAAATTCAAGTCATTAGTACTTATATGTGTTTGTTTATATCTTGACATGTAAGAGATACTTGATTTAGTCTAGTCTGTGGTTTCAACAGGGCTTGAGAAATATATGTATTTTGTTTTTAAAAAGAGTCTTTACTTAGGAGCATAACTAGCTATCACTTTAATCGGAATTCAAGTTTTCTTAGAATGTATACAGTTTTAACTTTTATGGTCACAAGTTCTAACTTTCTAAACATCAGAATATTAAATCATGTGTTGCTATCACTGAGCAATAGCAAACAGGCAAACCTACTGCCTTTGGATTGTGTTTCATGTTGCTTGCATGGGCCTCTGCACATCACCTAATACACCTTCCCTTTGGAACTGGGCCTGTTGCTAGCACATGAGTACCCCTCTCTACGCTGTGGAGATCTCCAACAGTAGTGGTTCTCTGGTCTATCTGGGAAGCTGTCATGTTGCTGCCCTGCCTGTGTGCCGCTGTGGTACTGTTGGAGACAGATTTAACTGAGTTCTGACCCATTCCACAGGTTCTTTTCCTAACTCCCTGGCTCCCTAGGAAGCATTGAGACTGTTTGATGAAGTCCAAGGCTGTTTTTTTCCAAAAGTTCTGAGTGAGGACAGGCAGACAGGAATTATTTCCCCGGGGTCAATGTGCGAAATGTCAGAATAGAGTAAGGATTATCTCACTGCCACTCAGCCTCTGTAGAAAGGAGAGTTTCTTTTCTCTTTTCCAACAACAGAGCTTAAGATTTATTAAGTACTCACTTGTCAGAGGTTGACATCATAGATGAAGATGTCATGGAAGGCTTAGGAGTTGATTGGTGAGTTAAAAGCACAGCAAGCTAATATAGTTAAAGCATGGCAATTCTTTTTAACAGCATGACAGGGCATGGTGTCATCAGTGACTTGTTCAGCATCTCCAGGTCAGACTGTGAGGTACAGATTAATAACCTCTGGTGCAAACATGCACTGGAAAGGGCGTAGGTTAGTGAATTACCATTATGTAATATTACCTATGACTGTGAATATAGTCATAAAGGTTCCAGAGTTGTTTGAAGTTTGTTATGCTGGGAATGTCTTACTAAGCCATTTTTTCATGGAAGTTGCTGGATAGACTTTTCTGAAGTCTGTTTTCATAGCTTGTGATAAGTACAGAAATGTAGGCATCAGGTGACTTTCGTAGAATATTCAGGACTTTTCTAATCTCTAGCATATTACATCTTAGATTTACTAATTGAAATAAATATTAACTTAATAAATATTCACCAAGAAAATTGTTTCAGAATTGAAAAATGTGTTGTATGTTATTTTTTTCCTTCTAAAATAAGAAATTTATATAGTGGTTGAATTTAGGAGCAAAATTCAATAAAGGCCTTCTATGCTAACAAGCTAGATACTATGACATTTACATTTTAATTGTTCTGTCTTCCAAGTAGAGTCAGGAGTGCCACACTGTGTGCTCACAGTTCACCTGTACGGCATGAGTAAAGTTAAGATTAAAATTAAAAACTTATATGCAAGGTATCAAGTATAATAATCTCTCTACATGAACATGGACAGCAGGAAAATACCTTTATTCGCTTCTGATCCTCTGCAGACAATTGTCTATTTTTTCTATTTTCTGTAACTGTACATACTTGAGGACATAAAGTATTAATGCCCACTTTTCTTCTATAAACTAGTGGTAAAATGCTTGCAAGGAGAGGGTGTATTTAGTGTTCATCATTAACTATAATGGATCAGATATTTTTTAGTAGAATTGGAACGTAAGGCATCTCTTCATGAATGCTCAGCCAATAAAGCTATGAAATAATGCTCTTGATTTTGCTGTTTCTAAAGAACCTTGAATTCTTTACACTGAAATGCCAGCTTAATCAGAAAAGACAGTTATCCTTTCTCTACCAGTCCTCCTTTAGTGACACTAGTGGGAATTATGTTGGAGTGTCCATCTGCAAACTATCATTCTTATCTCCTTTGACTAGAATACTGAATTCTCCTTCCTAGCTGTGTGTGAAAACCAATAGGTTTTACATAGAAAACATCACTAGTGCACCCATCTGTGTGTTCCATGAAGGCAGTCAGTACCTGCTGTTAATAAGGGATGACATCTATCCTGTGTTTAAAGTGAGGATGTTTACTAAATGTACTTAGAAGGGAGGTGGTACTAAAATTCATGTATTACAAAAAATACAAAGCATAGCTATTCAACACTGGAGTCTCTGCTATGCGCAGAAACACAGCTCCCATCTCCAAAAAGAATGTGATTGTTTATAAGTAAAAAAAAAAAAAGTTATTTAGATTCCAATCCTGGATTTTCATTCCTCTGTTTCTCCTTTAGGAGCCCGTATTGGAATGAACCCTCAGTCTTTGAAATTTAAACTCTTTCAAACAATTATCAACACTGTGTGTACAGGACTTTCTCACCCTTTGATAATAATTCAGAGCAAGAATTTCTTTTTAACCACAGAGATAATATGATTTCATTTAAATTCTGAAGCTTCTGATTATGTATTTTTTTCATATTCACCCACTCTGTGTAACCAAAACTACTTATTGTAAGTTATAGCAGTAACAGTGTCTAATCTGATTTTATGACTATAGAAAATCACTATTTGCAGGAAGAAAGTTTACATTTCTACTATAGTAGTTAATTTATTAAAAAGATAGTAAGTTTCGGAGCATGCAATGTCAGCCTAAAGGCATATTTTGTTAGACGTGTACTGGACAGTAGTCTGTATGTTTTTGGCGAACTGCTCCAGTTCAGCAGTTTTGTGCAATCTATTTTAGTGAACCGTAATGGAATTTAAACTCTTATTACCCTGGGAGGCAGTCCTATCTTCTTCATGTTTCAGGCTGCTTATTACTACTGTCACATATTATGCCTACATTTGTACAGTAGAGCAACTCGGACATTTGTACAAGATCAGGGAACTGATTCTGCTGAACAGTACTCCGTCTTGTTTAAGCTAAGTGTAGATGTGTGGTCTTCAGGGCTGAGGCAAACAACGATCCTTACTGCCACAAGGCTCCTCGTTCCTGCCCTCCTACCTGTCCTGAAAGCACGCTTCTGTCACTCCTTTTCTGTTTGCGTTGGTGTTTCTTACAACTACACAGGAGGCTGGATTGACTCTTAACAGCTGGTAAATTAATACTGCAAGAAGGAGGGGACACAGGAATGTGTTGTAAGCATAAGCATTAACCCTTATCTGAAACATCTCAATCTTAATTCACTTAAAAACAGTTGTGAAACCAAGTTTTAGCAGAGTAATTTCACAAAACAACTAAAGCAGCATAAACTTGCACTACTTTTGAAAGTTGTGATTTTTCATCCCTGGTCATCTGTTCTTCCTTTATGCAATATAAACACGTATGGCCGTGCAGTGTACTAGGCTAGGGTGTAGTTAAACTTAGATTAAAAGCAACAATTTTTTTTTTTTTTTTTTTTTTTTTTTTTTGTAGTGCAGACTTAATTTACAGCTCATAATGGTGTAAAGTAACAAATCTGAGTCTGCTACACCCTTTCCTGCTTCTGCTGCATTCCTGCCTCCTCTGTAACATTACTCATAGCTATGCAACTGAATCAATGATTCAGTTGCATTAGGTTGTATTAGATCCCAACATGAAAGGCTTCAACACAGTGTTTTTATATCCCTTCAGAAAGGGAAAATAACTGTGTTGCTTTCCGATCCTATTTCTTTTACCATAATGAGCACTTTAATGTAGTGTAGTGACCATGATAGCATAACGTAAAAGCAGAGCACATGAAAAACACTTAATGCTTAAGGTCATAATACCTTCTGAGAACCTTTATTTTGTATTATGTTTTCCAGCTGTAATTTATGTGACTTAATCACACTGCTTTTGGGATTTCATACTTCAAGACTTTAAAATCAGCCCTTAATTTTTTGCAAATGTGAGGAAAGGTTGATATTTTTTTTATCTACAGTGATAAGATGATAAGATTTGTTTAATATCCTCAAGCATACGAAGAAGTCATACTGTTTCATTTACGAAGATCTCTTACACACTTAAATCTCCGGTAGATCTTTTTTTTATAATTCAGTCATCTGACTTAAAGTAGATAATAAACAGATTGAGTTAGAATCCCTTCCATATTTTTGATTGACATTTCTTAAGTCGCTTCCTCTGACTCATAATATTTTACATATAAAAAGACCTTGCACAGTTTTAAATTTCATAGCTAGAGGAGGTAAATGTAAATTGATTTTAAAACACAATGACAATGATGTTTCAAGAATCTTCTGCTAATCAGATTTTTATGAACTAATGAATAAAATATTCTAACTGGAGACAATTACAAAGACAGTTGTCAAATTCTTTCAATTCTCGCCCTGAAATTAGAGTGTTTTAAACTTTGTAATCTAAACTAATATGGAAGAGTAAATGTCACTTAAAATTCTTGAAAGTATATGATGGAAAAACTCTTGCAATATTACAGTTTGCATACAAGTCAAAATCCTGCCGAGATTTGAGTATGTGGGTGTCTTAGTCTTGGTAAACACCCGTTTTTCAGGTGCTTGACTCCAAGTATCAGAAAAAAAATTTAGAAAATATGCAACAATCACAGAAAAGTTTCTAAGCAGTCACCATGTTGAGTCCTGGGCAATTATCCAAAGTCAGTATTTTCTAAATTTGTGAAGTTCACTCTGATGGTAATGCCTCTTATTTATTTCCACGGAAACTACAAGAAAGACGAGGAGCACAATAACAATATTTGATAGAGAAAATTCTCAACTGCAAAACACTCTTTTTCAACATAGTCACCACCATTAGCAGAGTGAATTTACACCAGCTTGCATGCTGAAATGCACCGCCCAGCTCCTCGCTGGGCTCGTAGCCAGTCTGGTCTCCATCAACGTTCAGCAAACATCAATGGATGTCAGTGGGTACAATTTTCTCCACGTGAAGGAATTCACTGACACATCTTTGCTTTATCTGCACTTCCTCATTAGATGCCATTTTATCTGACTGCCCCTCTGCTGCCATCTGTCACACACCAACAGAGTGTGACAGAATATTGATGAGAATATTCGCACTCTACTGCCATCCCCCCAACATCTGCTTCTGACATTGTAGGCAAACAGAATGAAATAGGAGACACTACTTTCTAACTCAGCAATGAGGGACACCCCTCAGAAAGCATCTGCTATGCACCTTTCAGACCCACACTCCAGAAGTTCCCATAGAACATACAGATGTACCCTTTCTTTTAGAAAACTGATAATTTAAAATCTTTTTTTAAAAAGGCAAAATCCTATATGAATGAAAAGATAGTGAGACCAATTCCTTGTGTGTAGAAGACTGCTTTGTTGAAGGAAGTGAAACTCCTGCCTAAGCAGGATGTCTTAATCCTACACTATAAGCAAGATTGGTAGAAATGGATGAATAATGGCACCTCCACCTCTTTTCTGAAATTGTTTTGTGGGGCAAAAACCTTGTATAGAGGATACCTGGGGGAATAGAAAACTTGGCCAGACTGCAAGTAAGAAATCTTAAGTCTCTATCTTTCTACTGAATCGCTGTTCATTTTAAAATTTAGAATTTAATACAGAAGCAGAAGCTGCATCCTCTCTCCAGCTATATTCTCTGGGCAATCATAAAGCAACCTAGGCTTGTTTCTCTTCTCTTACTCAGGGAATCTTAATTTCTTTGTATGTTGTTGATGCTTTGCTAAGAGGAATGACATTGTGAATATAATAGGATACAGGTTTGAAATCGGTAGTCTGGATCTTGATTGGGCTTATGCTAAGATGCTAAGCTGGTAAACTAGATGTGTATGTAGCCATTATGTGTATCACAGTTAGTTATAAAAATAAGTTTTTTTAGAACCATTCGGTGTATGTATGTCTTCATTTTCACCTACCTCAAAGATCCATTGCATTTAGGTTGTTGCAGAGTCTTAAATAATCAGCACTTCAACACAGGAAGTCTTCAGACTGGATTAAATGCCACCTGAATTGATGTTACATATTACATTTTTATATGCTCTTTCGTCATGAGTGCCAAAAATACCTCTAATGAAAAATCTGTGCATAATTTCTGAATTAGACCACAATATTTGGCAGCACCGTACAACATCATGTCAGAAGGAAATGCCGTTCAGTAATGATACTGAGTTGATTATAAAATAGAAAAATAGCCTATGGATTGTGCAACACAACAGTCAGCAGACCAAGATGTGTTGTTTGCAAGGAGAGAGGATCTGAAATTTATGCTTGAAAAGCTGTACTGGTATGAAGCCCCTTGAAGGAAGGGAACTACTGACAAAAGCACAAGGATAGGATAAGAATGGGACAGGGAAGCTATAGAGAAAGCTCTTTCTGGGGAAGGTCAGTGCAAAAGATATATTTAACAATGATGGATTGAAAGGAAGTGCTTGCAGTGCATAGGCAGAATGGACTCTGTAAAGCTGCATCAGTGTTTGATAGCAGCAACAGGCGTTTATACAATCTGATCTAACTATGCAGCATGTACTGCTGCCAATGTAATGCTGCATCTAATGCTATGGGGATTTGAGTCAGCAGGCAGTGTCTGTGGCTGTCAACGTCTGGATGCTGTCCCTTGTCTCAGTCTACTCTTTTCAGTGTTGTATCTTAAATGACATTGGAAACTTAGTGAAGAAGACAGAAAAATACCACAATGGCATTTACTCTTGAGAAAATAGTGGAAGAACACTAAATAGTGGGAGCAGTAAGTAAGTAAGATCTCCAAAGTGGAGATTTGGATGGTCACTAATACAACAGTATTTTTGCTATGACTTTGCTCTGCAGATTTCTCCAGAGATGAGCAGAAAACAAATTTTATGTTGTTTTAGATACTGAGGAGTGGAACCCTTGTCAAGAAAATGCAGATTTTCTTGTTTTTCCTCTTTAGTACTTCTTTATATATATGCATAGTCTATGTTTGACTGAGATAACCTGAGAGGGTTTTGAAGGAGGCATATCTTCTTGTTTTCTTTTATTTTCTTTTGTGTGAAGTTTTCTTGAGTATTTTGAAATAGCAATTACTACAAATCCAAAACACAGTGACCACCAGTGCTGTATTAGTAGGCTGATCAAATTTCTGTACCGTGTCATATAAGTAAGTTATGGAAGACTGAGTTGTTCCTCCCAGCAGCAGTCGATTCTTTGGTATATTTGACATTCATGTATACAGATTGGTATAGCTTTTCATTTTGATAGCATAGCTATATCATTTTTCCTAGAAAAGTTATTGCACTCTGATAACTGATTTTCTGAAATAAAATGCATTTTCAATTAGATTAAGTACACAGTTGTAAAAGTCCAGCATGTGGCCACAATGTGCTGAAGACTTCTGTATGAAGCCTTTTGTTTAATGGTTACACTCTGACTGTGGGTACCTTACAAATATCATAACTATTACAGTTGCAAATTTTTGTCTCAGAGAGGTGTGAGTAGAAGAATTTCATTATAAAGCGATGTAATGTTAGAGTCAGAAGAGACCTTCAATAGAACTTCAGTCAGACTTTTTACCTAACAGTAGGTTGTTACCTTGATTAGATAACAAAATATTAGATAATAAAAGCTGCCTGCGGGCAGTACACACACATATTACAGACATGTATCTTCATATAATTGTGATGCTATTTGTTACTGTGCATATAAGTTCACGTGCTTGTTTGTCTGAAAACAAAATTATTATTTTAAAAAATGAATTTACTCTGCATTCATGTTTTTGTAAAAAAAAAAAAAAAAAATCCTGATAGGAAAAGTTAATACATTTTTTTTTCTGTTTGATAAGAGGTGTGGATATAGTATCATGTGACCTAAATGAAAGCTAGATAGCTACAGTCACTAGCTTGTTCAACGATTTTTTGTGATGGAAGATTCTTTATCACACGTTTAGAATAATATGAACAAAAGTTCTGTACAAAATATAAAACTTAAAAGTTAAATCATATTATGAAATACACTATGGATATGAACGTGCAATGAAAACTCTTTAATACCTCAAAGCAAGCATGGCATACTGTTGAGTTCCCATGTAGGAATCATGTGGAGGAAGAATAGGTGTTTAAACTTATATTTTGATACCTGTTTCATTAGTCAGAAGCACATTACTGAAGTTCTTATGTGGTCAGTACACAATACATTCTATTCTGCACACATACACACACAAAAATGCTTTAAATCAAAATCAGAGGGTGCGGTATTTTCTTGTTTGATTCTTTGGTGTGTGTAAGATATTCCTTCATGTCTCCATTATCCTATGAATGTTTTTATTATAATGTTTGTCTTTATGTGCATCTAATTACTGTTACATGAAGTACTGCTTCTGCATAAGTGTTTGGACTTATCCATGTATTCTTGAAAATATCCATGTTTTATGGAACGAAATATTATTTCTACAATATCATAGAACCAGAGGATCATAGCATGGTTTGGGTTGGAAGGGACCTTTAAGATTGTCTAGTTCCAACCCCCCTGCTATATGCAGGACATGTTCCTCTAGACCAGGTTGCTCAAAGCCCCATCCAGCCTGTCACTGAATGCTTCCAGGGAGGGGGCACGTGCAGACTGTTCCAGTGTCTCACCACCCTCACAGTAAAGAATTTCTTCCTTATATCTAGTCTAAATCTACCCTCTTCCAGTTTTGAAACTGTTTCCCCTTGTCCTGTCACTAAGTGCCCAAGTATTTTTTACAGCATCTGTTACTGTAATAAGCTTTAGAGATATTTTTAAAAATCCAAAAGATTTGAATTACTTTCATTGTGAGTCTAATTGCATAAAAATAGAGGAGATGCTTCATGATTCAAATTAACTGTTTCAAGACTAATCATTGTATATTCATTTTAAAAAAAGATGATGGCTTTAAAACTGTAGTAAAAAAACAAATTATGTTCTACATTTTCTACTGTCCTATTGCTATTGACTAAACCCAACATCAGTGTTATTAGATGTCTTCCTAGCTAAAACTTCTTAGAAAGTGGTACATGCATATTTTACTGACATTGGCAGCCAAAAGGTGACCGACATCACACAATTGCAAAGGTTGGAAGGGACCTCTAGAGGTCATTGAGTCCAACCTCCTGCTAAAGTAAGTTCTCTGCAGGAGATTGCACAGGTAGGCATCCAGGCAGGTCTTGTATATCTCCTGAGAAGGAGACTACAAAGCCTCTCCAGGCAACCTATGCTAGCGTTCATCACTCTTAACAGTAAAGAAGTTCTTCCTTGTGGTAGTACGGAATTTTCTGTGTTACAGTTTCTACATTGCCCCTTGTTCTATTGTAGCTTATTACTGAAGAGTCTGCCCCCATCAACTTGACTACTGCACTTAAGATATTTAGAAACAGTAATGATATTCCCTCTCAGCCCTCTTGTCTCCAGACTGAAGAGTCCCAGGTGTCTCAGCCTTTCTTCATATGGAAGATGCTCCAGGCCCATCATCATCTTTGTCACTCTCTGCCGGACTCTTTCCAGGAAATTCCCACCCTTTTTTGAACAGAGGAGCCCAGAATCGGAGCAGTGATCCTGCTAGCCATGCTCTTTTTAATGTGCACCAGGAGTACTTCAAGCTTTTATTTTTCAGAGAAACTTAAAACATGGCATTCTTAGATGACAAAGCAAGTCTTTTGACCTCTTTCTGCATTGTTATCTGATGTTGAATACTCACTTTTTCAATAACTTCTTTAACTTATCCTCCCGATGTACCTTTATTACATATTAATGAATTTCATAATTAAAATCATGCTCAACAGGTGGGTTTTTTTTGTTGTTTTTTTTTGTTTGTTTTTTTGTTTTTTTCTTGGAGGGCAGGGAGTGACTGGGGTGTAGTTCTGTGTGTCTAGAAACCTTTTAGAATATGTACTTATAAAGCTTCCATGCAGAACTTACTAGAATACTCTAAACATTTTTGTTTTCTGTAAAAAATATCATAAGAAATGAGCTCACTATACTTCTGTGTCACAGCTTTATAAGGTATGACTGAAAAAATCATTTTCACTGGAAATGTATGTGTATTAAGTGAATTTTTACATCTTCTGTGCTGTTTTTCAAATTCATCAGATATCTTTCTAATTTGTGTATCCTTCACTTATTTTGTCAGATTTTAGGTTGATAGTTCAATGCCAGAAGGAACAGTTAAGACAACTCCCATGTAATGTTGTCTGTCAGATTCAGAAAGAGATTTCTGCAAGAATTGTATAAATTTTAGTTGAGTTAGAAGATGTGTTTTTTTAGAAAATTGTACAACTGAAAGGTAATGGGGTGTTAGAGAGTCCATTACATCCCTAAATTGTGCCTATGTCTACTTTAATTAGGGTTACTATCAGAAATTTGCAGTTCATACCTATATAAAATTAATGCAGAATGGTCAAATTTCACTCTGTAAATATTTTACAGTTAGACACACATTTCAGAAAGACAATACCTTGAAAATCAGCAAAAATAATATTTTTGCATACTTCTGGCTTCCACTTAAAACCTGCTTAAATCATTATAGCCTTCTAGTATGCCTTTGGGCATATTTAACATTTGATAGAATCATATAATGGTTTGATTTGAAAGGGGCCTTCAAGATCATATAGTTCCAACGTCTGTGCCGGAAGCAGTGACTCCTTGTACTAGACCAGGATGCCCCAGTCCCCACCCAGCCTGTCTTTGATCAGTGTTATAGATGGGGCATACACAACCCAACAATTTAAGTTCTTGACTATAAGACTGTTGAGGTGCTGGAACAGGCTGCCCAGAGAGGATGTGGATGCCCCGTCCCTGGAGGTGTTCAAGGCCAGGTTGGATGGGGCCCTGGGCAGCCTGGTCTAGTATTAAATGGGGAGGTTGGTGGCCCTGCTTGTGGCAGGGGGTTGGAGCTTGATGATCCTTGAGGTCCCTTCAACCTGGGCCATTCTGTGATTCTATGAACCACTTTAGTCTGTTCCATTGCTTAACCATCCTTATGGTACAAAACATTTATTTCTAATATCTAATATAAATCTGGCCTTTTTCAATTTGAAACCATTATCCCTAGTGCTATTATTATAGGCCTTGTTGAAAAGTCTTCCAGCAGCTTTCCTATAAGTTTCCTTTAAGCATTGCAATCTTAGAGGTCATTATTGGAGTAGCATATATGCTATTGTACAGCGATAGTGTAGCATCCAATCACTTCTACCATAGGGTGTGATGAGCACAAATGAAAATCTGCATGTATGGACATGCAGATAAGGGCCATTATGAAATACATTTCACAAGTGTTTAGTTTTAACCTGAGAAAAATGATTTAATAGAAACATATGCCTCTGCTTTGTTAAACTAAATGTGAATATTAAAACACAAACAGTACTGCCAATATAATATTCAAATTAGAGTAGTACTGTTTATCACAATGTTATTATTCAGGATGACAGTCAAGTTTTAATGTTTTATTTGATGTTGTATGAAGATTTCTGGTCATCCAATGTGAAATATTCAGGTACTGTGCACAAATTGTATAATGTTTAGCACTTCAATTTAAAATTTAAATAAAACAAATAAATTATAAAGCTGTATTAGTAGAAATCAGACATTTATATGTTTCTGCTTGTATGAGATTTCACAAACTCTTCTGTCATTATCTGAAACATGTTATTATTATCACAGAGGTTTAAATCAATGTGAACCATATTGTGCCTACTAATAGGGTAGAACATTTACGCCTTTGGATATAAATTTTGTTGCGGAAATTACTATGTTCGACAGGGTTACTTTGATTTGAACTATCATTTTTCCTTTCTTCTTCTACCAGGTAGAATTGAATTTTTTTTCTGCTTTCTACAATTTTTTAATAACAAATAATTAAAAAAATATTTAATATTATATTATAATTATATATAAATATATAATAATATATTTAAATAAATGTTTATTAAGAAATATTATTAAAATAAGTTTGCAGAGGTAATTTCTGAACTGCTATTAATTAATCAATAAATGGTATATTTTGTTTTCAGTCTGATATTCTATAAGTTGTTCTTTATAAGGCCAATCTTGCACTCCTATTGTTCTACTTCCAGCCAGTGGAATGCTATGGGCTCTTGTTCTTCTGTGATATTACAAACTTTTCTGTTTCACTTTTAAAAGTAGCTCTGGCTAAGATGAACATATGACATTTTCTGTTTGAAGTCAGAGGTTAAAATTCGTATTTAAGAGGTGCTGAATGCACAACAGTTGACTAACGGAAGCCTTTCCCATTAAATAGGAGGTAGATTCCCTTTTGTCAGTAGTTCCTCTGAAGCCTTAACTCTTGTGTTCTTTTGGATCTATTGGACAAAGATATTTCTGTAGAATCACAGAATCATTTTAGTGCTAGTGGTGGCAATGGTGATAAGGAGACGGTTGGACTAGATGATCTTGTAGGTCGTTTCCAACCTTGTGATTCTATGATTCTATGATTCTATGATTTGAATTGGAAGAGACCTTCAAAGATCACCTAGTCAAACCTCCCTGCAATGAACAGAAACACCTACAGGTAGGTTGGATTGCTCAGAGCCCCATCCAGCCTGACCTTAAATGTGTCCAGGCCCAGAGTATTCACCACCTCTGGGCAACTTGTTTCAGTGCTTCACTATCCTTATCCCCTCCCTTGACTGCTTACCACATTCCTTTTGATGCAGCCCAGCACACAGTAGGCTTTCTGGGCTGCACAGACATGTTGCTGACTCATGTTGCTTGCCATTCCAAAATCCTTTTCAGCAGGAAATGCTGCTGTGAAGTGAAAGTTGTCAGCTTGATATGTTGTGGGATGAAAAGAGAAAAGAACAAAGTCACAACCAAATAAATATACAGATGGTGAAAATAATATTTAAAGGGGCCTTATTAAAAGTAGATTTTAGTCTTAGAATTTCATGTTCTATATTTACAGTAGACACATGTCCCTCCTTTATTGTTTTCCTTCAAGTGGCTGACTTCCAAAGAAGAATGGAAAATCACATACATCTCTGTATTCAGCATGCCGTAGGTGGTTTCTGTACCAAGATGTCATCTTTTTCACTTGCTGAAGTGTCTCATTCCTTCAAAAAACAGTTTATAGAACTTGGCTTCAGACCTAATTTAGTCTCTTTGAGTTGCCCTGACATTGCCCTGACATTCAATTGTGAAACATTATTTTGCATTTTAGATTTGTTTTGTGTGTAACGTGATGGGGCAATAGTCTTTGGTCAAATATCAACAAAGTACTGTAATGTAAACATAGGTTCCTACGTAGGGAGATAATTTTATATCCTACTTAAGTTTCATATTTTTCATTGTAGAAGGGGATTATGTCAGCCCATGTAGCATTTATTAATGTCCTCTTTAGCTGTTTTTTCACAGAATCACAGAATCTCAGAGTCACGGGGGTTGGAAGGAACCTCAAGAGATCAAGTCCAACCCCCCTGCGAAAGCAGGTACCCTAAAATATGTTGCACAGGTAGGCATCCAGATGAGTCTGGAATATCACCATAGAAGAAGACTCCAAAACCTCTGGGCAACCTGTTCCAGTGCTCTGTCACCCTTACTGTAAATAAGTTTTTTGCTTGTTAGTACAGAACTTCCTATGTTCAAGTTTTAGGCAATTACTCAATGTACTATCACTGCACACCACCAAGAAAACCTTGGCCCCATCCATTTGCCTCCCACCTCCCTTTAGATATTTATTTAACAGACCCCCTCTCAGTCTTCTTTTCCCCAGGCTGAACAGACCCAGGTTATTCCACCTTTCCTCATACGGGAGATGCTCCAAGTCATTCATCATCTATGTGGGAAAAGAAATTCAGGAATCTTGTTTTTTTTGTTCCCCAATTTGTTTGATGGTTTTCTTCTTCCCCAGTTGATTGCTCTAATTGTAAGCTGACTTTACTTCAGAGTCCTGTAGACCAACTCTCAGGGGTATAGTGTACAAGCTACCCATTGAAAGAGCTATTATGACATCTTTGCTTGTAAGTCACAAACTGATTAGAATGATCATTTAGGATCATATTTTTCTAAAGGAAGTAAGATGTGTTAATAAGGGATACTTTCAGAAGTATTGCTATGGTTATTGTGTTTTTGAAAGAACTTGAAACTGATGCAGTGTTTGCATTCAAACCACAGCAAGGTTATGCTATTGCCTGTTACAGATTGAAAATAAACCATTCCATCCATGTATTTTTGTGCAATAAGCATCAAAACTAATCCTGATATCCTTCTTTTCTTGTGGTTGCTGTTGTTATTTTGTTTTGTTTGTTTTGTTCTGTTTTCTGCTTACTTAATCTCAAAGGTAAGCTTTTCCTTCTGACATTTAGTACGTGTTTGGTGTCTCCTAAGATAAGTGAATAGCCTCTCAATTGGAGCATTCTTCTCTGTTTTTCATTATTGTCATAAATCATGAGGCAACTAATTATGCTTGTCATGTTTTTTTCTCAAATTCGCTTAGAAGTGACCAGTGGATATACTTTTGTTAAGAATGAGTACAGGCAAGTGTAAAAGCAGTGCTGGATATTTAAGCCTTGTTTCCTTATGGTGCTGTGTTAGAATGTATTCACTAGGAATAAAATGAGCTAACAAAATAACTTAATAAAATTGAACTATTGCAATCTCAAAAGTGAACTGTACAAGCAAGAAAAAAGAGTTTCTTTCTATCAAAGGCCATTCCTTAAAGATGAACCAAAAATCTCTAAGCACATAATAACTGAATTACATTACTGATGCCACTTTTTATGTATTGATGCTCAGTGAAGAGCCAAGGGGGTCTAAGTAACTTAATTTTGATGGTCTCTATCGTCTTGCTTATAGCATTCAGAATGTGCTGGTCTTCTGATCGCCTTTGCAGCAGAGCCACACAGGAGATATACATGTACCACCACATCGACTCTCTTAGCAGTGTTTGGTCTTTCTTCTAATTGTCTTTTATTCCCAGTACCACACTTTCTTTCTTTTTTTTTTTTTTTTTCTCTCTCAATTCCAAACATTTTTAACAATATATCCAGGTTTGTTACAAAGACATCAGGACTGCAATCCATCTGTAATTGCAGGAGTGAAACAAAATAAGGAATCTGAAATTTCTGTTCAAAGTTTTCTGTTAAACAAAGATAGAACTAATTCTCATAGCGCTACACAAATAACAGCTTTCAGGGCTAGAATGAAACCACCCATCTGTATTGTCTTCAAGCAGACTGATAAGAATTGACCTATGCAGTTCAGGGTGACTGATTCATTTCTACCAGTCTTCCAGGCAAGTCAGCAGCACATTCTGAACTTCAGTGTCAAACGCTACTGATAGGTTTAATGAGGTAAGCATGGATATGTTCCTCTTAGCTGTGCCAGGGAGGAAATAGTTCATGAGCAAGACTAATGCTCTCTGAAGGCTGTTACAAAATCTGAAAGCCCAACTGCGGAGACTTATGTAATTGGCAGAGAATTCAAATTCTGTAGAATATTTTGGCTTTTTGTATTGCTTTGTTGTTGCTCTTTTCTTTCAGTGGTGGTCTGTTTTCTGTTCTTTTGTTTCTTTGGTTGGTTGTTTTTTGTTATTTTATATGATCATTTCTTCCAAGAATAAAAGAACATAATGCATAGTTGCTGTAGAGAACATTCAGGCTAGAAGATTTTTTTTCCATCTAGGTGTTAATACTATATATTATATGTTGGTTTAAAAAATGTTCTTATGTATGGCAATTTGAGCTAACTAGAATTTGGAATGAACTTTGGAGATTCATTTGGTCCAACTCTTTTACAGCCATATTCTCAGAACGAGTCCTACTTGAAAGTATGTTTGGCTGCTTGTGATTTTGTCCAGCTAGGCTCTGATTGTCCCCAAGGATGGAAATTCTATGTCAAGTTTGGATAACCTGTTCCAGTGGCTCTATTCATTATGAAACATTTTACTTTCTGCTCTCTGGTTAAAATTTTCCTTATTGACATTTGGAACCAGTTCCTCTTGTTTTTTGTAGTGCATTTCATGAAATAGCTTGACTCATTTCTACTGTGTTCTTATTCTGGATAACTGAAGACATCAGTAAGATTCATTTTAAGCCTCTCTTCTTAAGGCTGAACAGAATTTTTCAGCCTCTCCTGATACGTCACGTTCTCAAGCCTTCTCTTTATAGATACGATGGTTGCTCTGAAAGTAATGTCTCCTATTTTGTTATGTTGGCCCATAATGTCAGAAACAGATGTTGGTGGTATGGCAGTAGAGGCTGAACCTTCTCACCAATATTCTGTTACATTTTTTACCATGCAACAGATGGCAGCGTAAGGGCAGTCTGACAGAATGGACTCTGATATTGGAAGGGCATATGAAGCAAAACTGTGAATTGAATTCCTCCATGTTGAAAAAAATTGTACCCATTGGCATTCCTTGATGTTTTCTTAATGTAGATGAAGATCAGGCAGTGAATGAGAGCACAGTGAGGTGGTGAGTGATGCATTTCTGCAGTGCAGAGACAATGGGTCTCTTCTGCTGATGCAGATTTTTACAAGCACAGCATGCATACTCTTGTTCATTGCAGGTGAAAATGCATAGTTAATGGTGATGACTATGTTGAGAAAGAGTGTTTTGTAGCCAATAATTTTCTCTATCAAATATTTTTATTGTTCTCATTTCCACGGAAATAAATAGGAGGCATTACTTTCAGAGTGACTTATACATTTATAAGTGCATTCAGAGAGGATTTTTCATACACTTAATCTCACAAGAACCCCAATATTAAATTGATGTCCCTTGTATAGAATGGATCTGAGTTGTAAGTTTCAAGACCAGTTGTAATGTGAAAAAAAACCATAAAATGGATCATATGTCCCTGGAAGTTGGTTTGTGTTTTTTTTTGGTATAAAAAGTGTTCATTTTCTACTCACTTTTTAAAATTCTGTATTATATAACTGCACATATTCCAAATTTTTAGTCATATCTTTAAATTAACATTTTACCATGTAAATTGCCATCTTGAAATATTATAATCCAGCTGAGTAGATGTTTATACTTCAATAGTTTGCAAGTTCAAGATGATGTTTCTACAGTAAGAGTACCAGTTAATTATCTATACCTAATTTTCCCAAGAGAATGAAAGCATGCAAACTTCATTCTTTGAACACACACTACTGCCTTTATTTTCTAATTTTACACAAGTTAACAAAATAGGCAATAAAAACAGTGCGTATTCAAGGATTGAGACAGATGATTGACTCTGATTTTGTTTCACTGCCTTATTTATACGATTGCTTTTTTAGAAAAGAATTTTAAAAAATCCTCTGTGGATGCCACATTGCTGGAGGTGGTCAAGGCCAGGTTAGATGGGGCCCTGGGCAGCCTGACCTAGTGTATGGACACTGCCAATGGCTGGGGTTTGGAACAAGGTGGTCTTTAAGGTCTCTTCCAACCCAAGCCATTCTGTGATTCTATGTAAAGTAATTTTAAAAAACTGGAATAGTTTCCTGCTGTTATATTGTCTCCAAACCTGCCTATAAACATTGCTAAATGAATATTTTTCACATTTGTGAATGTATTACTATTTTCCAGGTGCTAAGTGACTAAGTAGATTTTTTTCTTTGGTAGGACATTTCTAGGTGTAAAGTAAAAAAAAAAAAAGGATTATTCCATTGTGAATTCTGCTACTTTTAGTACTTTGATGTAGTAATCTTTATAAGTTATTTGCTTTGCTTTGTGTGGAAAAGCATAAACTTAAGTTACTCTAATTGCAACTTGCTATTTCATACTACTTCAAATTTTAGTCATGCAGACAAACCTATTCATGAAAGCTTTAGGATGGTTTTCTATCCTACACTGAGATATGCTCTAAAAATTGTAAAGCACAAAACAGTTACTAAGTTTCATAGAGCTAGAAAAGTAAGCAAAGGCTTCTTTACCTACTGTAGTAAACTTTCTGTTTTCAAATTCTATAATTAACGTAACTGGCAAAAAAGTGGTAAGGATTTACTAAAACCTATGAAAGATTAATTCTGATTCCTACATGTTTTAGTATTTGGGAAGCTGCCATAGCTCACACAGTTCGCTATAACATTTGCTATTAATTTGATATGACAGAACTGACTTATTCTCAAATATTAAATGTCATTGTAATCCTGTGTTATTGGGATTTATTTTTCCTCATCCAGCCACATGAGAAATATAACTGGTTGGCATTGTGCCAATAGTTAAGTCCTTGTCTTGAATCTGTTTTTCTGTATGCTGATGATTTTACAACATTCATTAGAAATGCCCCAGAAAGACAGTCCACAAAACTTCAGTTATGAAGTAATGCCTGCTGTGTCCATTCAGTAGGGAATATGAAACATGTGGTTTCATATGTTATCACATCATCTTCTGCTTATTGTCTCTGGCTTTAAGATGTAGGGAGGTACCCTCATTATTTCTAATCAAAATATTGAAGTATTTTACAGCGAATAAACAGCTACTAGAATTCTTTGAACACACGAGGTCAGGACTTTCTCCCTGTGTCACCGCTAAAGTTATTATTTTCTATATAATAATATATAAGAAACTAATGTGAGAGATTTTGTCAAACGAAAGGTCTATGTTTGATTCTCTTATACCGAAGAGATTCAGGTCAGTTTCAAGACACTTCAGATGTATATGTGTGTGTGTATATATGTATATCTTCAATCTCTTCAGCCCTTCCTATTTCATGTTGACTGGGAAAGTGTTCCAAATAAAAAGATTTTGCATTTGGAAGGAGCTGTTTTAGCATGCTGAAATGGCAGAAAAGCAACCCCTACTCATTGCTAAAAGTGAATACAGTTTTCTGCTCTTACTGCGCTGAAAGAACTTAGCATAGCCTCATCGAGACAAGAAAAGGAAAGATTGCTGAGGATAAGGCAGTTTTGGTGCTGCAGCTTTGAAACATATTGAAACGCATTTTATTTAGATACATAAAGGTATTTACCTCTATCTTTGCACTGTTCCCTTTTATAACAAACATTATTTTGTATCTACATTTTCAGCAATAATTGAGTTTTTCTAAGATTGAAGTAAAATCTACAAATACAAACATCTTTTTAAAAAAATCCAGAGATGGGAAGAAAGTCTTGGAAGTAAAGAAAGTGCAATTACAGAGGAGAATCTTGCACTGGGAGCCTTCTTTCAGGAAGCTAAGCTGCTTTCCCTCGTCAGATACTTTGTTTCCCTAGTGGCTCTTCACTGCTTTTGTTCTCATTTGTCATTTTTAGGGTGACCAGAATCATTCATGGTATTCTAGAGACCACCAGATCTCTGCTCTAAGTACGTTGCCTGATATAACAGAGGTTGTACTTCTGTCTTTCATGGCTGTGTCCTGCAGGTGACCCTATGACCAGACTATATGTCATGATTGGACTCGACGATCTTTAAGGTCTTCTCCAATCTGACTGATTCTATGATTATATGATTCATTTGAAAATTAAGAATTTCAGTTCAGCTTCACGGATATAAAAACATTTGATCTTATTCATAAACAGATACTAAGAATTGCTTTGGAGGAAAACATAGGGAACATAGAGTGAGTTGTACTTGCTCATACAATTCTGAAAAATATTTCCAGGCTGTTTTTTATTTTTTTTTATTTTTTATTTATTTTTTTTTTCCTTGAATTCTAGCGTAGATGAAAAATGTAGCAGGAAATCTATCTGAAATTTGAACTACGCTTGTTATCTTTTATTTTTTTGCATGGATTTGTACTTTTTTTTTTTCTGTATTAATGCAGTTTATGTCTTCTTTACAGCCATGTCATTTACTTTATGATTTTCCAGTATGCATTGGAAGTGACTTGCAGAATGTTATTTCAGTAGAAACATGTAGACATGATGCTGAAAGAATCGTAATTTCCTTTCTTAAATGAGGCACAGACTGGTTCACCTTCTTTGCCTTTTACTGAGATTCTTGTATTCTAAATTTTCAATAGAGGTGAATTTAGGTTTCTTTTATCTAAGTACAAATTTGGTAAGTGTAGCACTATTGAATAATCATATAGTCACAAGAACTTACTTTCAGTCCACACATAAGAATTAGTTAATAAATACAGTAATCACTCAAAAGTTAATTTTAGATGCTTGCATCTGTGTATTTTTGTCAGAAACTTACAAAGTTTTTATGGAAAATTATTTCATGTAAGAGCTTAAAATAATGTAAAATAATATACTCAATATATGGCAGATTTTTGATAGTACTAAAAATTAATAAGAAAAAAAATGAAAGGAAAGGAAGTCTGAAAAATGCACCAAAATGTAGCTATTTCAGTTAGCTCTTGGTTTTTAAGATGAATTTTCTCTTATCTATATTATATTACTGAGTTGATGCCACTAGTCTTCAAGGATGTGATCAATTGTATGACATTTAATAATACCTACAAAATGGTCTTTCTATAATTTGAGTAGATTTAAAAGCCATTATAATTTTGTTTTAAAATAGTACCATTAGGCTTGGAGTAATCAGTTTAGTAAATAAATGAATGATGGCAATCTGAGCATGTACTATGAAATATTGTGGTATGTCAGCACTTTTGAACAAAGATGGAAGTTCCATGTGGTTCAGTACTTTGTAGGATCTGATGTTGCCATTAGCTGTTTATTTTGTGAGCACTGATTTTCATTATTTGATTGAAGCTTCATGCCCAATATGAAAGGAATGTCTTAAACTTTATGTTAAGGTGCTGTCTTCTCACACTTCTCATTTAAAAATGGATGAAAACAAAGAAATCACTGAATAAAAATAAATGTGGTTTAATTTTTTATGTTCCATTTATAAATAACACTGAGAGACAACCCATTTCTCCTGAATTTTGAAGTTTGTCCTATAAACAGTAGAAAAATCAAATTTAATTTAATTTACATCATTTACCCAAATCTTACCAGTCCTTGATTAATTATAATGCACATGACAGCAGAGGTAGATCTGCTGTTAATCTGTTATGAAGAACATGAAAGCAATGAATGTTACGACTCTAAAATGTTTCCTGAGGGATCAAGCAATCTTCCACACTTTTCTTAAGACTGACCTATCACCTTGAAAAGCAGTCATGAAGGACAGCTGCAAATGAAAGACCACTGTCAGGTCAACCTGTCACCATGCTGACAGGTCTCTGATATAAAACCCAATTTACTGTTTAAGAAGCACATCCATTATCCTTCTGATTTTAAAATAGAACATACATCAGCAAAATGATAAAAGAAAGTACTTAAGAATTATGAAAGTCAAGGACTATTTCATATCAGAGAGTCACAACCTTTTTTGCATATTACTGATTAAAATTACAGTGAATGTTAATACCCATCTGAGTCTTTTTTTCTTCCAGAAAGTTGAGTTTGCATCAGTTGAACTTTTCGTGTATTAATTTTTGAATTGGGTTAACCATACATTATCCAATATCACTCCTTATGAGGGTTGAAGGATATCTTGGAAGCATGGGTATTTTGGGGCAAACTGATGTGTCACTTTGGAGAAAAATAATCTGTCTTTTTCAACATAATTTATTAAAAAAAAAAAAAAATCAACAAGTTTTACTTTTCCTATCATCATTTTTAAATTGCATTTCCATTGGTAATGTGAAATACAGTAAAATTCTTAATTTCCCTGTTTAAAGAGGATCTGTAGACTGTTAATACATTTTCAGTCCTTGAAAATAGAAAATTCAAGGCATTACTGAACGGGCAGCAAAAAGGGAAAGGATATTAAAACTTTTTACTTGATGACTTTAATGGATTTAAATGGATATACTAAAATAGTAGAAGTAAAGCACTGGTTATATTACTGAAATATCCACCAAGGCTGATGGAGAAATTAGATTAAGGATTTCTAATATCAAAGCAGCTTTCACTGTTTGAAGTAGATTCCAGTGTCATCTTACTTGGGAATATTTAAAACTACTGTTTTAATTTGTGCCCAGACTTGATCGTACCTCTTTTCCCATCTTGTTGCATTTTGTTTGTTTGTTTTTCATTGATAAATAGCTAAAGAGTTAGGGACTTACTATATATTTAATTCTGCAGAACTGTGTGTAACATTAGTGAAGTAAAGTACAGTTTTTAACCTTAAGAAGTCCCCAGGAAAAGTGCTTTACTAGTTTCATACTGTTCATATGTTTTTGTTAATTTTTGATGAGTTTGTCCTGACTGCGTACGAATAATATGCATTTATGTAAACTGGTAGGCATGTAAATTGCAGAAGGGACTTAAATCTTCTCTGTATTCTGTTTCACTTTCATTTTTACTAGTAAACATTTTGAAAGTAATCTCTGCACTGATCAGTGTGTTATGTTGCTTTTGTCTTGAGACTTGAGATACGATTAGTAGCAGTAGTCAAGTTTTCAAAGTTGAAATATATTTAATTACTTTAATTTCTAAAGTGCAGGAGGTCTTCATAAGGAGCAATTTATAAAGGCACAAAAGTTTTGTAATTTCAGCCAACTGACTCAAAATACTTATCATTTTTTATTTATTTATTTATTTATTTTAATTTGGCATTTGTTTGATATTACAGTCTGTAAAGCACTTAGTGTTTCCCTGTTTCTTGAAAACAGTGAAATACTTTCCAATTTAGTTTATTTTGTGTCAACAAAGTACATTTATTATTGAAATAGAGTTAGAAATATGCCAAGCTATGTGGTCTATATGTATACACTGGATTATTCTTCAGTTTATAATATATATGTATATATAAGTGCATCAGTCTTCGTATGGGCATTGAAGCAACTACCATATAGGCTTTTTTACAAAATGCACATCTGCAGATTCATTGTTTTCTTTGAAAGACAACTGCCTTCTTGGGAACATACATGGAACATCTCTGAAAAGTGAGAGCCTTGTACTTGCACCTGAATTTCTCTAATAGGAAGCAGACCTATGTAATTAGCCTTTTCTTTTTAATAACCACACTCTAATGATAGTGAACAAAATTTTAGTACACAAGTCCCCCAAACAACACTTTACTGTAGTTAGTGGGTATCATGAGGTTTATACATTTGCTGTGCGTGCTCTGAATAAACATTCAGTTAATAGACAAGAATTATTTGTTTGGAATTATGGCTAAACATATGGAAGATGAATACAAAAAAAATGTTACAAGTCATGTGCTAATTGAGATTTAATTAATTAAGATAAATATTGAGAAACTTTAATTAGTTTGATTTTTCTACCGTTGTATCAATAGAAGAATAAGTAAAACATTTGTAATGGTATTTTAAATTCTAAATTGCTCATTAATATTTATTTTTAGTTCTAATTAACTCTTGCTTTTATGTGAAAGTTTCTATCCTTATGACATAACGTGTTAATCTAAAACTACATTTGTAGCAGGAAGGCAATTGGGAAGGTATAATAGTGCTTGTCTGATATTTCAGTATCTAATCTGTATTTTAGTATTTCAGTTGATTTTGGTTCTATAAAGATCTGAAGATAAAGTAGATACAGTTTCTTTGGTAAGATGCATCCACTGTAAATATTTCCTCTCAATATATGATTTATAAAGTAGTGTAGAAGTGATAACATAGCTGCTCAGTAAAAATAGGCAGTGAGTTTTCACTTTCTTTCTGTTGAGTATCTCCTGTGGCCAGAGATGTCAGTAATCTGAGGAGAGCCCAACCAGGAAGCTAGGAAGGGGAAGTGATCACATTTAGTAGACCTCTGTGTTGCTTGGGTTGAATTTGTGTAGTAAAAGGGTAAGGAGAGGGAATTCTAGAAACAGAGGTTACAAGCCTAAGGTTAGAAGCTTAGGTTACACCATTACAGTGTTTACATGATCTGATAGTAATATGACAAAGGGGGAATGGCTTTAAGCTAAAAGAGGGGAGATGTGGATTAGTTGTTAGGAAGAAACCCTTTACTCCGAGGGTAGTGAGGCACTGGAACAGCCTGCCCAGAGGAGTTGTGGATACCCCATCTCAGGAGGCATCCAAAGCCAGGTTGGATGGCATCATAATTAGATGATCTTAATGGTCTTTTGCAACCTTAATGATTCTATGATTACACAATATTCTCAGTGTTATTAATCAAAAGTAAGAAAAAATACTACATGGACATAATTTTCATTTATTTTGTATCTATTTCCCATTTTTATATCAGCAAAATATCATTTTCCCCCAATATTACTAACAGTCCTGGTTTCAGTTAAGATGGTGTTAATAACATGCAAATATTTTGGCTGTTGATGGAAGCACACCCAGGTGAGGTCACTTAGCAAGGAAGCACCCACACCTTGGTGATACAGCAGCAGTGAGTGGAGTGGAGGACATGAGTTAGTCACTGCTTGGGGGTTTGTGGGTGGTGAGTAATTGCTTTACAGTTCATGTGCATGTTTTAAATACACATCTTTGTTCATATATTCCTTTTCTGACTTAGAAAATAGTTGTTATCTCAACCTATCAGTTCTATTTCCAGTTCTATCACTTGGGAGTGGGATGAGTGAATAGCTTTGTGATGCTAAGCTGCTCCTGGGTTACACCACAACATTAGCTTTTCATTTGAAGGTTTTTTTTCTGAGTGAAAATAGTGTTTAGTCTTTATTGTTATGTAAGATTATGGTATTTTCTTGATTTGCCACTCTGCTTTGTCTAATTCAGTTTATAAACTGATAAGCCAGATAATTACAGGTTATTACATAATAAGATTTTATGTTACTTATTGCTAAATGCTAATTGTAGGGCTTACGTCAATGTTCTGTAGAAGGTGTGCTGTGAAGTACATCATCTTGCATCACATTTGGTTCCTGTAGTATTTTCTCACTTTAAAAAAAAAAAAAAAGTAAAAAAGTTTAATCTTCAAAAAATAATAGGGAATTTGTTCTCATGTATATAACCTGCTAAGCAATGTTTCCTATTTGAATGATATTCCTGTTATTGTAGCAGTATATAAAATTTGTTTCTGTATGTGAAAGTAAATATTTGGAGATTGTTGTAGGTTCACATACTGCACAGGCAACTATTAAAATTACTGGGATTTCAGAATACTGTTCATTATTATGAACATAAATTTTGCTTGTGTTTTTGGGTTGTTTTTTTTTTTTAATAGAGGCAGTTTAGGACTTGATATTTCTAAAGAAATGCGTCAAAATGTTATGCAATATGGTCTTTGATTTTTGTGAACATTGATTGTGATTAGGCTAGTAATATCTTAAATATTCTTTAAACCTCTAAGTCTTTTTACTATTGTATAATCTAGTTTTTGACGCTAGTGTTTTTATTATGTCTATTGCAATCTGGATTCATTTGGGAAATCAGTTTTTCTAACTGGCAGTATTTACTTCCTGTGTGTCTTTAAGGCTTCTACATGGGGCAACACCAAATCTTCTGAAGTATCATTTGCTGAGATTTTTAAAAGATATGTTCTTACCAGTCATCACAATTACTTTCTGCCTTCTGTTATTTTTAGCTGGAAGTATTGTTGATTGATAAATACAAAAATACATTTCCATTTAACTTTCCAGAGAACTCATTCTGAAAACTAGGATTGATTATTTGAGATAGAGTAGTATTAAGATAGACTGGGGAAATGGCCTCAAGTTGCACTAGGGGAGGTTTAGGTTGGATATCAGGAAAAACTTCTTTACAGAAAGGGCTGTTAAACGCTGGAATAGGCTCCCCAGGGAGGTGGTTGAGTCACCGTCCCTGGATGTGTTTAAAAGCTGTTTGGATGTGGTGCTCGGGGACATGAGTTAGCGGAGGGCTGTTAGAGTTAGGGTAGCATGGTTAGGTTGTAGTTGGACTCGATGATCTATTCCAGGTCTATTCCAACCTGAGCGACTCTGTGAATCTACTCCATAAATATTTTAATCAGTAAGATTAAAAAGAAACAAAAAAAAACAGCAGCAGGTAAATAGTCACCTTTTTATTGTTGAAGTAATTCATTGTATTGAAAACATTATGACATAAAACTCCTATCAAAGTTTTCATTCTTCTGCCAGTCTAATTCTGAGGAAATTTGTTTGGCGAAATAAGAGTTATGAAGCGTTTTTCTTTTTTCCTTTTCAAGAAATAATGCCTCAGCTGGGATAGAAGCTGTCATATAACTACAGTCACATCAGATGGTCCTGAAGTAACATAACCTTTTAAAAAGCAGGTTATTCATTTTGAATTGTTACAGCTATATTCAAATATCAATACAGACACATAGTTACCATAAAAATCCTGTATATTCTAAAGGAAAACAAATATGTGATCTGGTGTTAGCATTTGCCTGAGAGCAGAAGAAATGATTGATGATGAATTAGTCATTTACATATGGCTCATCGGAGTTTTACTTGTGATCTTGTCAATCTTAAAAGAGCTGTGAATTTTGGTGAGATTGGTGACGCACTTACGACCTGTTTGATAAGCTACTAAATATTGAAGCTCTTTAATAACAACATGCTTTGTATTTCCTTGTGTCAGCAAATTTTCCAAACTGATACCTTCTGTTTGCTTGCTTCTGTCCTACTGTGCTGTTTATATGGCTCTAACGCGTTAATTTTTACAAGAACTTTAAGTAAACTAGAAAGTGCATTATGAAATGTACTTAGTCATATTTCCTCCTTCTGGTTGTGATAAGCTGCAGTGCGTATTTTATTCTGTCATTCATCAGTGCTATTACTTGCTGTGAGTTGACAGTTAAACTGTCAAGTACTGTATTACTGAAAATGAATTCCTTTATATGTTAGAAGGTCTCATACCTAAATAATAGCTGCAGATCACCTTTCTTCCATGTCTTCTTTACTTCTCAATTACCCAACTATCTTTTCTTTCGGAGATGGCACAATTGATATCTAATCTGAGAGTGGTTGTTCTCAATTTGTGTTTAACTTTGTACCTACTGTTTCTATTTCAGAGCTGAGGAAGGGCTTGTGTTTTGATTTTTCCAGTTATATTTTATTAGAAGAATTAGTATATTAAGCCCATCTACAAACCTTGCAGCTAGATTCTATGTCAACACCTCAAGTCCTTGTGTATGTTGTTAGTTAATTAAATAGAGCTGGTTTAAAAAAAATATATAATTGTTTTATGTTAGGGGAAAAAGGGAATTTACTGTCAATCTAGGTAACTTTACAACTGTTATTTAATGCATAATCTTGAATCAGTAGATTTTTTTCAAAAGTGGTGAATTTTCACTATTTATAGAAAGGCATGTTTTGATTTTTGGTTAAGAAATTTTAGAATTGTAGGTGTCCTGAATGTGGAAATGAACAGGAACTCTGCCTGAATAACAGAAAGATACAATTTAGATCTTAACTGTAGCTGCATTTTTCCCTCAATGTTCTTCATGTTATATGCTGTAGCACTGTTGCTTTTTATTTAGTGCGTGTGTTTTATAGTGCTCATGTTTTCTTTACAGTGTAAGCAGGCAACGCATTTCCAGTTGCCTTTGCCAGTTTCCATTTCTTTTCAAGATACAGCATATCATCTTTTCAGCTTCTTTTACTGACTGAAATCTAAAGTATGACATCTCAGTTTTCTGTAGTATGTTGTTATTCTATCATTTATTTGTATTTATTAGCTTTGGCTAGTATATATATGTCTTTTAGCCTTGGAAATGCCATCAACTGGGTCCTTGTTTTGTAAGTGTGGATAGTTCGTTTGGTTTAGGATCAATTAATTCTGGACAGCATAAAGCACAAGTAACCTTTTGTTTTGATTTGCCTATACAATTTTGAGCTAATTATCCATCTGGGAATTTTTTTAGTAGCTTTAAAGAAAAAATCATTAAAAATATACAGTGTAGAGCATTGTCTTCTTTGGTCCAGCTTAGTTTTGTCTTGTCTGTTTTTTAGTTCATTGATAAATTTCACATATACGTTCTTCAGGAAATACTATTTTATGGATGTATCCTGTAGTTCAAGATAGTGATACGTAATTTGAAAGCTTAAGATTTCCACAGACATACAGCATTGTCATGGTTTTGTGATTTTTGTTTTTCAGTATTCCACATCATAACATCATGTAGTGCACTGGGAGTTAAAGTGTTAATGCTCCAGTATGTCAGTCTTACGTGTTATTTCAGGTCTGATTGGAGTAAAAGAGGTATGCAGTAACTAAAAAAAGAATTGATCGGAATCTAAAATCACATAAGTATATAGGGCAGCAAGGTGAGCAAACTGATGAAGTGGCAGTTTAAGTCTTTATTATCTTATGCAGGAAGAAACCAAGGAAATTACAACTGAAGCAGTTGGTCAGTATATCTAAGTGAATGATGACTACATTAAAGAGAATATGGCTCTCAGTCCTCTTTTCAAAATAGGAAAAAAATGAAGAAAAGAATTGAAACAAACAATGCTTGAAGTCAATGCTCACCAGTCTAAAACTAATCTAGTAACTGAGAATATAATATATATTCAGGATTTTTTTTTTCAATATCACAGAAGCACTGAATCAAAAACAAAATCAAGATTTTTAGAATAAGAGAGGTCTTTGATGTTAAGAAAAGTTAATCTAGCTCTATTTCATTACATGCCTATTACATCATGATGTCGAAGAGTTATTATCAACTCCTACCCAAATTATATTCCAGAAGATGAAAAGTAGAATTCATGGTTCATTAACCTTAAGCACTTCAAAATAAAATTTAACGGTTTCACTTAAGAAGAGGCTTCTGAGAACGTCTAAGGTAAAGAGTGATTAAATAGGTTTATTATATTATTATATAGACTAAAAAACTATTTCTTAAGTCACAGCGCAATTATATGAAGAAAAAAGCAAGCAAAGGACATGATTTTGGACATCACTGAAGATTAACAGAAATCAACATACAGTTGCTGAATTAGTAAGTTAAAGTCCCCTGTATGATCCTTGTCTCAGAGACCTACCTCGAATATGGTGCAGATTGATTTAGCACACTGTAACAACATTTTATGGAATAAAGATACTACGTGTGAGCTTCAGAATCAGAAAGAGCTATGTTCAATTCATA
The DNA here is from genome assembly GCF_019232065.1 of Centrocercus urophasianus. Classification (NCBI taxonomy): domain Eukaryota; kingdom Metazoa; phylum Chordata; class Aves; order Galliformes; family Phasianidae; genus Centrocercus; species Centrocercus urophasianus. The sequence continues at coordinate 59,908,572 of NW_024884142.1, forward strand.
GAAATGATAATAGGAAGCCACAGATTTGAAAGGCTGAAGTTTTTTGCTTATTTTGTCTATTTTTCTAAGAAAAAGATGCAGGTGAGCAGTAAGTTGAGGTGGTTATGCAAATGGGAGCAAAACATTTGGAAAATGTAGATGACCATAGAAAAAGTTGTTTATTAATCCTGCATTTGTAAATATGAAAAGCATTTCAAGAAAGATGTGATATTAATAGCATTACAGCCTATGAAAAACAAGTCTAAACTTCAACCGTCACTAAGCCACTGTCAGTGTCTGTGAAGACATATTCTGTGAGACCTTCTTATTATATGCATACTACTATTTTGCATCCTGATATGACACAGAATTTGCTCTTTCACCAAGCAAAATTTTATCTCTACTAGAGGGATTATTTTTGCATATATGCAGTGCAGTTAAGTACAGTTATTAAAACCTTTTCAACAGCATACAATTGGAATTAAATAACTATTCCTTTTTCTAACAAGCATCTTTCAGTGAAGGAATGATTTGAATTTCGGATCAAATCATTGATTTACTTTTCTTGTAATAGGACAGATATCTTAGCTGGTTGATACATAAGATCGTCAGCAATGAAAGAAAGAAAATAAATGCTTGACAGAGGAAGAAGTATTGAATCATCTAACCAGTAGTCTTTTCTTAGAATCATGGAATCATAGAATTGCTCAGGTTGGAAAAGACCTTAAAGATCACCAAGTCCAACTACAACCTAACCATGCTACCCTAACTCTAACAGCCCTCTGCTAAATCGTGTCCCTGAGCACCGCATCCAAACGGTTCTTAAACACATCCAGGGATGGTGACTCAACCACCTCCCTGGGGAGCCTATTCCAGTGCTTAGCCACCCTTTCTGTAAAGAAGTTTTTCCTGATATCCAACCTAAACCTCCCCTGGTGCAACTTGAGGCCATTTCTCCAGTCTATCTTAATACTACTCTATCTCAAATAATCAATCCTAGTTTTCAGAATGAGTTCTCTGGAAAGTTAAATGGAAATGCGTTTTTGTATTTATCTTGCTACTATTTTTTCCAGTAATATCTTACACAATCATTTGTAATAGATTTGAATCTGAAAGGACTGAATAAATTAGATAAGTAGAAAAATATTCACACAGATAAAACTTTACACTCAAACCTGGCAATTTATATATGCATTCACATACAGAATGGTTGGATTTATATGTATAGGTTTTCTGTGTTTGTCTCTAATGATAACAAAGGAATAAGTAATGAAGTGCTAGGCTGGCTTTAAATTAACTAGATAGAAAGCTCAAAGTTAACTGCAAGTATCAGAAAAAAATATGTGGCAGAAGTCCTGCGTGGAAAATACATGCGTGGGTTAGAGTGCAGGTTCTAAGATATTAAGGTTCTCAAAAACAGAATCTTTTTTTAAATGTTTTTTTTTGCGTGTGTGTGTGTTTTCTGCTCTTTAATGTGGTTCTTCAGTAGGTAAACATAGCTGTAAGACAGAGCTGTAAGGCAGTCGGGCTCTGGAAAGCACAGAAATGTGCTTTTTACTCAGTGTGGAGTAAATGATGAAAGATAATGCCTCTTTCCTCTTCCTGACTCCTTTGCTTTTGTTTTTAATGTTCCTATTACATCTCTTCTAGCGCAGCCAAGCCAAACTCAGAGTTAACAGTGCACACCTATATCAAGCTCTTTAGTTGGCATCAGAAGTGCAGTCACTTACTGTCCGCTTTTCACATAGCAGAACCATCTAAAGAAATACCTATTTCATTACTGGGTTGTTGTTTTTTTTTTTTTAAATAAAACTAAATCAGGAGGTACTATGAGTGTTTCCAATGTGCATTTACTGCTAGTAGATGACCAGTTCATTGGGAAAGGCTACAACTGATCAGTTACGTACTTGAAGTATGGAGACTGTGTCCATAGCTCTAGTATTATTTCGCAGATCTGCTTAAGTAATATTATAGATAGCTTAATGTCAAACATAGCCTTGTTGAAAAGATTCATAAACACTCCATTGGCAATGAAGTCAGTGTAAGTATTCTTCCTACTATTTGTTTCTGCCTTGCCTCAGTTTTTGAATCACTTTAGGTTTGTTGTAGAATGTCTCATTTAGGCTGAAAGTATCTCCAAGATAGAATGGTTTCTTGCTTGCAAAACCCTACACAAAATTGCGTAGGAAAGACTGACCTAATATGGAGCTATAAATAAGATGGAGATAATTGTTTATAAAAGTTAAAGCATAGGCTGCTTTCTTTGCTGCTGCTGCTGAAAGAAATGGCTGAAAGTTGTGGATTGAAAGTTATATTCACATGGAATTTATAGGTTACAGAGGTGAAGTTGTAGCATTAAAATGTTTTGTGTTTAAAATAGAATTCATCATTCTCAGTTTCATAGGTTTGTGGATCTGGGCCTGTGGTTCTTTCAAAATAATTATGCCATGATGTTCACATTAAGCAGTTGACTATATTGATTGCCTGTTTTGCAGAGGAAAGGAGCTAGCAAAATAGTTTAACTTCTGAAATCTTTACAATTCCAGGCACTGGGATGCAACAACTAATACAGAGCACTCAGTTGTCAAAGACCATGGAATCTTCGAATGACTGGAGTTAGAAGGCATGTTAAAGATCATTTAGTTCCAAACCCCTGCTGTGGGAGGGCTGCCTAGGGCCCCTTCCAACTTGGCTTTGAACACCTCCAGGGAAGGGGCAACCAGAATTCTCTTCAAATCCCTTCTCTTCTATGAAATCCAGTGATTTTTTTATTTTTTTTTCCTCTTTTGTCAACAGGACAATTAGGCCAGACATACTTTGGTATCTGCTAACAGTTAATCTGAAGATGAAAATCCACAAAGTATAACTAACTATGAATGTTACATTTCAGTATGTGCTCTTTAATAGCCCTTGTTCTGAATGAAGTGGGAATATTTGTAGCATGTGTTAAATAATAATGTTGTAATACCTTTATAATCAGGAATTATTTCACCCGTTACTGAAATAGCAACTATTTAATGGTGCACCACCATGTAAAACTTTAGGCTATGAAATTGTTAGCAGAAGCAGGCAACTGAAGCATGAGACAGAGTTTAGAAAGGCAGAATACAAATACTGAATTGTGCATTCTTTTGACCTTTCTTGTGATATTAAGAATGAAGACAAAGTATTCTTCAGATGTGCTGGAATGTTCTGTGATGACCAAGGCAAATTTCTTGGCTCTGTTATCTTTTTCAAAAAAACCCAAGTGTTTTTAGACAGCGTTCCCATCTGGAACAAGGACAAATTTCTTTGTTTTTAATTTTTCTTTGACATGGAGATTAGTTTGTTCACACAGTTATAATAGGTGTTAAACATGGTTATTTTAATTGTCTTGAAAGATGCTGTCATAGGCTCTATCTAATCAACTCAGCTATTATTTAATTTCTAGTTACCATAAAGTTGTCATTCTGTCTCCGACACTTTCAGCAACAGTGGTGGCATTCCAAGTCTAATTAACCTTTTCAATACTTCCTCCAGCAAAAAACAGTTTAAACAAAATAATGTGAATACTTTTCTGATAGTTCAGAGCATTGAATTGGATCAGTGCTGGATCAGGCAAACATCAAAATCAGTGTTTCTGAATGGACTGATGGTATAGGTCAGTTTGGAAGGGAGGCAAGATCTTTGACCATTTAGAGGAATGAGAAGTGAGATTTCTGTACTATGATCTTGTTTTTATTCACTTTCCCAGATATCCTCTGTTAGGATCACAGTGTTAGATTAGCATGCTTGGTGTATTCTTGCGTGAGCCTTCATACGTGTGTGTGATGGAAGTGCAAAATAGGCCAATAACTTTCATATAATTTTCTGTCCTGTAATTAATATTAGCACATCTGTGCATAATTTAGGATTATGATAGTGTTACGACCACTGTAAAGAACTAAAGATTGCAGAAATTGGAAAAGGTAACTTGTAACTACATTATATAAGCAAACAATAAAATCCACTTGAAATTTTGTTTCCTAGTGAAGGGCATTCTTATAACTTGTAGTACATGGACCCTTCAGCAGGTTGATTTGGCATCCGAAAATACATATGCAGCCATAAAGAATGTGATGACAGCGAGCAGTGCAGGCCACTGGGAAGGGATAACGGAAGGAAAAGAGGTGATGCTGAGGATGTGATGTTTTACATGTTACAGTATTTCCTTCATTTTGATTGACTGCTGTCTGGAAGGATTCCAGTTTATCTCTTAGAAACTTCATAATGTGAACCAGAGTGCCATAATTGGGGATGATCATGAGGTTCACTTCAAAAGGACACTAGTGATACCACCTGAAACACTTATAAATTAATTGTGTCAACATTTGCATATTTTTCTAAACATTAGAATGTGAATGGAAAAATCTCCACAACCAGAAAAAATACGACTCCCAGATTAAGTGGAAAGTTTTGTGGGACAAAGAAAATGAAACAGCAGCAAAACCTATATTCTTCTGCAGGCTAACAGGAGAGGAAGAAATACATTAGTAGTTGTCAGTTGTCTGTGTTCTTCCTTTTTGTTAAGGGAGGTTGCTTGGCAAATGTAAGGAGAGAAACTGTAAGGACACAAAATCTTAAAATCATGGAATTACCAAGTTTGGAAAAAACCCGTGGGATCACCCAGTCCAACCATCCACCAATCAACAATAGTGATCCAAATATTCTACTCTAATAGTGATACCAAATACTCTACTCACCGCAGAATGGAGGTGGAGGAGAGGTTGAGAACCTTCTGAGGACAGAGTGATGTACAGATATTTGTGACATAAACCAATTCTGGTTTACCTAAACAGCTTATCTTTTTCCCAATCAAAACTAACATTTCTGAGGTGATGAAATAGAGTAATTCTGTATGCAGCTTTTGACTTCCTTTCAGTAATGTCTCAAGGCAATAATGAGATACAATATCTTTGTACAAAATCACGTCTGTTTTTTCTTTCAAGTTCTGGTGCTTTAGAAGTATTTGTAATGTTTGCTGACCTCTATCAAAAGTTTCATTTGGGGGTCTTGAGATTGATTTCTCACATTTTGACTTTTGAAGCTATGAGATGTGCTTTGATCTGTTGTCCAGATTTGTGCAGTAGCCCCAGAAGCAAGATTTCTAGCATTAGATGTGGCACCATTTAAAGCACATCAAGAGTGGCACATGTGAAGAAATCTCTCCCGAGTTTCTTTTTGTGTATGTAAAGCTTTTGTCTGATACACACTGATAGACTGTGGTCTTTTGATATTGAGTGCTTGTGATATTGATATTAAATAAAAGGAATTTATATGGAACTCACCATATCTACTGGGATGTCTTTGTATGTCTCTACTATCAATTGAAGTTTCTTATCTGATTTTGGATATGGGTGTATAGCAAAATCAAAACAGGATTATAGCATGTATTATCTGCCTATAGTATCTAATCAAACTAGGATCAATAAATGAAGACATAGCTGAACAGGCTTATTGTCAGCCCAAGTATGCTCTGCTGGGGTTGCCCTGTGCAGATTGTAATTTTTAACTTTGGCCAAGTTTTTTGTTTCCAAGTCTTCAAAATTACTAATGTCAGTAATAATAATTAGTATTATATTTATTAGAGAGAAGTGTAGATATGTCACACACAAAAACAACTGCAATAACACATTTTTTCTGCTGTGTTGGTAGGTAACTGTATGCTGGTTAATATGACAGGTTTCTGTGTGTGGTACAAGTATCAAACTATTGAAGGTACATGTTGTGCTTGCTGTCTCTGAAAAAGAAAACTCTGCAGCTCATGACTTTTCAACCTAGTTTTTTCTCCCTGAATGTGAGTTGTTATTAAGCAGTGTTGTGCAGCTGTCTTGTTGGACAAGTTAAAAAGCTTTATCATGCTATACGGATGAGGACCCTCCCACTGGGGATTCTAGTAAAGCTTTGCATGCCAACAAAGCACTGTATCATGCTAGGTATATTATTTGATCTTTATTCTTCCCAACCTGAGAATTTTTTCATTACATGGTGCAATTTATTTGACTTAATGTATCACACGTTTTACTTGAAGTTTATATTAAGATTTGACTCTTTTCAGTAACATCCTCGTAGGTAAACTTAGGAAGTGTGGTATAGATGAGCGAGCAGTGGGGTAGAATGAGAACTCACTGACTGGCAGAGCTCAGAGGACTGTAATCAGTGGCACAGTTGGGCGCCTGTACCTAGCAGTGTTCCACAGGGTTTTGAGCTGGGTGTGGTCTTGCTCAACGTCATCAGTGAACTGGCTGAAGGGATAGAATGCATCCTCAGCAAGTCTTCTGATGATACAAAACTGAGAAGAGTGACTAACATACCAGAAGGTTGTGCTGCTATTCAGCAAGACCTGGACAGGCTGGAGAGCTGAGAGAAGGACTTTTTGAGGTTCAGTAAAGACAAGTGTTGAGTCCTGTATGTGGGGAGGAATAACTGCCTTTATCAGTACAGGTTAGGGGAGCCTGCTTTATCAGGGGAATTGGATTAGATGATCTCCAGATGATCTTTCCAACGCCAGTGATTCTGTGGATTCTGTGATTTGTTGAGTGGTCACATGAATTCTGATCCCTGTAGCTTCAAAAAATAAGTATTATAAATTAATTTTGTGTGAATAAAAACTACAAGAAGATCAGATTCAATTCCAGCCTTCCCATAAGGCTCCCGTAGTCAACTGACTAAGAGCTGGATTTTTTTTTTTCATTCTTCCCATTGTCATCTAAATGCATTAAACTGGATTAATCAAAGGTGTTTTAACTATAAAATTTGGTTATGATAATTTTGTTCTTTTTTTTTTTTTTTTAAATTATATGAATGTTTATATAAAATCAGCAAGATCTCAATCTATTCTACTTTTGGGAAGTACATCTTTTTATTTTTCACACAGCTCTTTAACAATTATCAACTACTGCTTGGAGTACTACAACTTACATCTGCGTAGACAGATGAGAAACTGAGTCCAATTAATTTTTGATGCTCAGTATAAATTCAGCACCATTCCTTGAAGAAGCAGTCAACCATTTCTTTCTGTCATACTTGATGCTGCTCCCTCCTTCCCTTGTGCTATCCAAATTTTTCACGTAACTTCCCAGTAAACCACTAATACTAAACAAATCAACCTAACAGAAGAAAATTTAGAAAAATGTAAAAACGTCTTTGTTTCTGAGATGGCCCTCTGAATACTCAAGCAAAATCTTGTGGTTTTTAATGGAAGCAGTGGATTGAGATAGCATCCAGTGAAGTGCTTGATTTACAGCAAGACATCTCAGTTTCTTAGTGTGCCATCACTGATGTCTAAGAATGCAACCAAAATGGCTTAAAATGCCCAAGAGTCAATGAAAAAAATGATATTTTTCACTTTTTTTGTTTAATGGCTTGTAGTTTTTATCTTGTTGTATAGTTCAATAGCACTACAATAAATTAGTTTTGCAATTATCAAATTGTTTAACTTCTCTTTGGCATTTAACGAACCTCAGCAGCTGTTTATTGCTTCATATACTTTGCCATCATGCCTTTAATTAACTGGAACTCTAGTCTTAGTCTTTCTAACTACGTTGCAATGAAATATTTTTATTAGGTTGATGAAGGTACTATTTGTTACTGCTTTTTCCAATAAACTGAATACTTCCAGAATGTTTTAGGGCTTTTTAACTCACTAATGGAAGGTTAAGCTAATTATGAAAAGTATACAATATGTTTTTGTATATTTTACTTAGAAACATAAAATTGCATAGAACCCACATTTGGAAGGGTCCTCTGAAGAGCATCTTGTCCAACTTTCTGTTAAATGCTAAGACTCCTTGTCAAGCTAATTCTTTAGATTTTCAGAGGTATTCCACCACATCTGGGCAATCTACTCCAATGATTTTTTTCCTCAGAATTACCTTTAAAGCTACTTGCACCTGTTGCCTCTTTTTCTGTGTAAGAGAATACCGTCATTTCTCTAACTGCCTTTTAGGAATTGGAAGGCTGTGATTAGACATACCTTAAGCCTTATCTAGCTAGGCTGAACACACTCAGTTTTTTGAACCTTCTGTCACAACCTGTAGACCTCTAATCATGTTCATGGTCAGTTGGAAGATACACGCGCTTTTGTCGTTCACTGAGAGGACCAAAACTGTAGCCAGCATTCTAGCTGTGTAAGCAATTCTTAAGGATAGTGGAAGTGCTTGATCTGCTGATGGTACTGCTACAAATGCAGTATAGGGTTTAGATTGCCTTCATTGCTCTGGAAGTACAACTAACTCAGTGTGAATTCCCAGGTGTTTCTCAGCAAAGTTACGCCCTAACTGATCTCCTACCCAATCAGCTTGCACTGCTGTTTGAGATTATGTATCTCATGCAAGATATATTTCTGCAACTCTTATTCCTTGTCAATGAGGGTCTCTCTCTTTGTGGTTACTATTTCTTCTGGTGTACAGTCTTATGTCTCTTCAAACATAAGTTCTTCTCCCAGTCTTATGGCATCTGCAAACTCGATAAGTGAGCATTTAGTCCTATCATTCAGATTCTTTATAAATAAATTCAGATTATACTCAACACCCAATCCATAGGAAATCCATTTTTTTGACCAGCTGCTCATAAGCCAGTAAAAGTCATCTTCTGAAAGTTAAAAGCTTAACATTTCTGTAAGATTTTGAAAAGCATGATACATGCAAGCAGCATGGTAAGAAGTTTATTTTTATCTGTCACCAGGATCAATAGAAATGTATCCTTTTGATTTCTGTATTTTTCCTTAAGTTTATAGGGAAATTGTTGCAGCTTGGAAGGTCCTAATTGAGATACACATAACAAAATGTTAAGTCTGCATGAGGAAAAGAGGTGTTAGGAATTGTCAGATACATGTTGGAAAATGTTTTTCAACAATAATCTATTGCGATAAATGTGTCTTTTCTATGAAAAGCAAAAGAGACATAGAGTTGGCTTTTTGTCCTGAAGAAATTGACTGATCTGAAGGTTATGCAACCGTTTCTCCCTGTGTTTACTGTGATCCAGATTTTAATTGTTTCTCTTTTATTACTTCTTAGAGCTACTGATCCAAATTCATGATCAAAATGTCTGTACTGTGATTATCTACAAATAGAGAAGAAAAGGAAGTCTCATCTCCAGATTCTATAAATAAAAATAAATATATGAAATAAATGCAGATAAATTGGGAATTATAAAAAAGTAAATTATATGCCTTTATTTTTCCTCAAGCAAACCTAATTAAATATTTTTATAAGCAATCTAAAAAAAAAAAATAGGATTATATAATGAAATCTACTGCTGATTCTATGCTTGGAGTAGTTATTAAAATAGATTAAGGTTAGAGTGTCACAAAGATGGAAGTAGAAACCTTTCAGAACTGGTGTGGCAGAATCAGAATTAAATATATTAGTATAAAATACAGGGTAATGCACTTAAAAGTAATGATAATAAATTATGTTATTAACATAGTGCTCATCTACAGTGAAAGATGGTTGCTGTTGTTAATCAAAGGGTAACTATGAGTTGCCAGCCTATTGTGACTGTGAGAGACTAAGTATAATGCTAGGAGGTCTACCAGAAAAACTATTTGTGTTGTGTGAAAAGGTACTACCAACTGTGTTTCTCATCACTGATGCTGTGGATTTGGTAAGCTTGAATATATTTCTTTTTTATCAGCTTTTCCAGTTACATCTTGAACGCACAGAAACTTCAAGAAGTCTCACCACTGAATTTGTGCAAGGAGTTCCATAAATCCAAGAGTTGCTGCATGAATACATAATCTGTTTTCTTTGTTCCAAATTTTTCACTTAATGGCTTGTTTTCATGTTCTGTACTTTTAGTGAGGGAAACAATGGAAAATCAGTCCCTATTCATTCTCTCTGTGAAGCAGTGATTTGCTTTTATTTCTCCTTAGTAATCATTTTCCTGACATTATATTTATGTAAAAGTCATTCTGTAACTTCAGTCATTGTTCTTCTCTAAAACTCTTTTAAACATACCATATATTTTTGTTTGTTTGGTTTGGCTTTTTTCAGTTGGCAGATCAGAGTAGGCATACTACTTAAAATGTGATTTCTAACTATTGAAATAAGGATAACATATAATAGCATTTCAGCAGTAAAAACGTCTTGACCATTTTTTAAACGCATTTTATAGGTCAGAAATATTAGAGGAATAATAAAGGATATATTTATATTATGTATAAATATATATAAATATATAATATGTAATATTTGATGACCAAGATCTTTTTATTCCTCTAGTTTCTTTGTTTCCAAATGAAGAATATGAAGAAATTGAACCAGAAAATTTGCAGAAGTGCAGTAGATAAAAGTTCATACTAAAACTACTAAAATTAATTAGGAAGAATAATTTTTGTCTTCAGAGAAGATGTAGTTTGGGCTTGCTTTTTCTACCTATAATGATGATAGTCTGCCAAAAATAATTAAGATTGTAGCTCATGTAAGCAAGACAATGTGTTCTTTATCAATAATATAAGTTAAATTTTAATTAGAACAGGGACTCCTAATACTTTATGGAAACACATGTCTTAAAGAACGTGTGAAGATCACACCAATATTGAAAAATACATGGAAGGAGCATTAAAAAAATCTAAAGAAAAGTGAAAGCACCTATCCTGATGGCACAGTACAAATTGTGCCTCTACAGAACAACAAGAGTAGATTTATTCACATCAGTTTGAAGTGCTTTTCTCAGAGTGTTATGCTCTACTGTTGCAGGTGTGTTTACTAAGCCGTATTACAGTATGCATGTAAAATCTATTTTCACTAGGCATGGTCTATCGGTGATAGCACTATGCAGCAGTCTGTCACAGTTTAGAAGCCCTAGTTTAAACAGTTTGCACTAAAGTACAGTATATGCATATCACTGGTCGATCACACTGTGTCAGTCTTCTGAGTAGTAAAAAATGGTAAAATATGTTGAAAGAAAAAAATTGCAAGGTCAAGTTTTGATCTTGGTTGCCACGGTTAAATTACAGAATAACGCAAGTGAAGCAAAGAATGTTACATGCTTGTGTTCTATTCACTGAAACACTGACTGTACTGCTAGAAACTAACATCAAGGTCATTGAAGATGGAGAAACATATTATGAGACAATTAGAACAATACAATATGCTGGATATGAGTTACGATCCTTGAAGCTCTTGCCTTTTTTTGAAAATGACGCTTTTTATATTATAAAAGGCACCAAGTCACAGTGGCATTTTTGAAGAAAGAGATATGGAGAGAATTGTATGCAGTCTTTATCTCAGACATTGCTATAAAATATATTTAAAAAAAATATATACGGACAAGAATTTCTCAGGGAGTAATTGTCAAGGGCATTTGAGATTACTTTAACTCTCTTAGTTTCTTCTAGCATTTGAGATTAGCTTTGTTAATTAGTTTAAACAGTAGATTTCTTCTACGTATTTGAAATTCTGTTATCTTTGTGCTGGTTTTCAGTTACTGTTACTACTAAGTTTGGCTGAGAAAAAAGTTCCTTTGTGAACATTTTAGAATTGGCCTATCATTCAGGTACTCAGGCTACATGACACACTGACTAGACATAGCTAAGGAACCAAGTGGAGCTGAATCAGATATTCTTCTAAAGCAACAAAGGCAGAGCGGAGTGATTTAGGAGTAGACTCTTCCACTTCTTCTAAGCTTCAACTATTGATCATAGAATCCTAGAATCCTTAGAGTTGAAAATGACCTCTGAAGGCCACCTAGTCCAGCTCCTCTGCAATGAACAGGGACATCCACAGATCAAGTCCCTGAAATCCCCAGGGACAAGGCATCAACCACAACACTAGGTAACTTGATCCAGTGCCTCACCATCCTCACTGTAAAAGACTTTTTCCTTATATCTAACCTAAATCTCCCCTCTGACCTTGAAACCATTTTCACTTGTGCTATCACCACAGACCCTGATAAAGAGTCTGTCTCTATTTTATGTAGCTCCCCTTTAGATACTGAAAGGCCAATACTGAGGGGCTGGAAATCATACAAAAGCCATATGCAGAAGAACTGAGGAAAGGATCTAGTGAAGTAGGTCGAAGAAAGACAATGGTAAGAAAAGACAGCTGTATTAGATAGAAACCAAGCCAAATGACTTCTATAAAGAAACAATTCAAAGAAGATTTCTCAAGGACAAATGCTTGATTTTACGAAAACTTGCACTTTATTATGTAAATGTATTTTTGATGGTTTTGTCTTAAAAATGCTGCAAGAACTGAGGTGGCCACAAAGAAATACAAAGTTTTTATGGGGTAGAATGAAGTATTGGTAAACAAACAAAAAGGAACAGATAGTGAAACTTGCAGAGACAATTGCAAGCTAGTTTGGGAGATCAGTGAGGTTTTTTATTTCTTTCTGTGTTCAGTCATATAAGCTTTTCCTGAATATATTTCATGCCATTATCATGGAATTATAGTAGAATTTGTTTCTTTCTGTTTTAAGGTACGGGGGCCCCCACTTGCAGGAGCATTTAAAGAGAGACCAACAAAGCCCACAGCATTTCGCAGGTTTTATGAACGAGGAGACCTCCCCATTGCTGTTGAGCATGATACGAAGGGGAACAGAATAGCATGGAAGGTAAGTCATAACATGCCTTTGATAGCCACCTGAGCTTGTTGAAGTGACATCTCTAATTGTCAAAAAAAAGGTTGTCTTGGAAGTAACAAACCAAAGTAGTTTCTTAGAAAATGGAAAGTGGTGGGGAAGTTGTTAAAAAAAGGCTCTTGATTCAGCTGTCTACCTTGGCTAACAATTAAATTATAGGCTGCAAAAAGCAAGATGACAGAGTTGCTTTGCCTTAGAGAATTGCCTCCTTCCCAATTCATCTCTCTTTTTATGAGGACCTGGCAATGCAGCCTATTTCAGGCAGTCCATCAAATGATGGAAGTGGTTGGTTTCGCTGAGCAGCAGCCATTTATCTACCCCAAATTTCACCTTCCTGCAGGACACTTCCAAATAGAAGCTTTAATTACCTAAATGGATAGGTCAAGATTGCCTGCTCCCTGAAAATGCAGAGCAGAATACAAACGAAGGCAGATTCTCATTCCACAGCTGTACTCTCAGTCTACAGCATATGTCAGACAGCGTAATCGCTGTCATACGTGCCCCTGTTAGAGGCTGACCTCCACTGCTGAAGCCATTACAGCTACGACATTTCTCTGACAAAAGGTTAATTGGCTTCAAAATAAATGTATTGCCTAATGACTCCATTCTAATGCGGCTGTGTTTCTCTCTAAAAGGCTTGGTGATGTTATTTGTAAAACTTGCCAATCTTCTAAGTAACCACTGCAGACTTTTAAATTTAATTTTAAAAATGAATGCTGATCTTTAACCTGCTCCTACTATTTAATTATTTTTGTTATCATGAATTATTCTTTTTTGTGTTGTTTATTGTACTAGAATAAGATTTCACTGAAAGCAATGTTAGTTACGGAAAACAACATGGTACACATGAAAATAATAAAACAGATTTATAGAATATTTAAAGTTTTTAATGTAGAGAAAATGATATAGAATTTACCTGTATAGCTTTGTTAATTCAACAAAATGGGAGAAATTTTGCAATCTCATAATTGATTCTGCTGCTAATGATGTCAACAGGATTTGACCTATGCTGTAGTGTCACTGTATAATTTGTTAGCAACTATGATTTAAGAAAGCTTTTTTGTGTATTTAAGTATAGAATAGGCATTTGTACTGTGAGAAAGTACTGTTAGCAGTAACAATGCTAAATTAGCACAAGGATCCGTTAATAGTTCTTGCAACTAATCCCTAGTCAGAATGAGATTCCATTGCAACGATTTTTTAGACAACTGTAATCATGACTTTTCTGGATTAAAATTCACAGGTTTACAGTTTAAGTTTGCATTTCAATCTTTCGTCACCCAATAAGAGTCAATGATTATTTGCAAACATATGCAATAATCTGTAGAATTCAGTTGTGTTTTTTTTTTTTCATGAGACATTATAATTTCTAATTTCTCAAAATTGGATGGAGAGATACGTTTAACCTAGTTGGTTGCTAGTTGGTGTACATACTTCCATTATAAGGATTAACATTCCACTTGATGATGCTACTGACTACTTAATTGACTTCTTGCTAACTAGCTTTCTAGGAGCCTTCAAACTAAAGCTGAACATCTAAAATAACTGTTTGTTCCCTGTATCTGACAGTTTGAATTGTTTGAAGATATGCTTACTACCTTAAGACAATCACAATATAGAATCTCTGGTGGATAACCCAGCAGGATTTTTTTCTTATTGCAATTTGTCATCACTCCAGTTTCTTCCTAATACACACCTACCATAGTAATACACTGTCATGTAGCTAGTGAGACCTAGGACTCTTATGTCATGAAACAGTTACCTTTGGTATTGCTATTCATCCTCTTTGTCAAAACGCATTATCACTCCTTCAGTATACATCCAAGAAGACAGTGTAGTAGTGCACTGTTCCATTCTTTTATTATCAACATGGCAGGACCCAAACTTATTTCCCTTATTCCAATCCACTTGATTTATTCATGGATCAATCTAGACTGAGTTTTGTGGCAGGCACTCGAGAAAACAATACTGAGAAAGTAGAATTACTTGAGGCTGTTGTTTAATTTGGCACACAACCATCATTGATTATTGTGCATCTTAAGAAGATGTAGAAGGCAAATAGGAGTTTTCTAGCTCAAACTTTAGGTTGCATAGCTTCTGAAGTCCTGCATGCTTCTGCTAGGGGCTGAGAATATTGTTCATCATTAGTTACTATTTTAAGATGCAGATAGAGTAAATGTCTGTATTTTTTTACTTGCTTTAAGGATATGAAAATAATCAAAATAGCTAACATACATCTAATGGCTCATTTTCTCTCGTTCATCGTATTTATTTGTAAAATCGATTAAATCATTTTAGAAATATATTTTACTCTATACTGCTTAAATTCATAAAGAAAAAAAAACATTTTACTAATACGTCTAGGACAATGCTTTAAAATATCTTGTCTAAACTATATTTGTGAGTTAAATTGTTCTAGGGAAAGGATAAAAGAAAGAAATGGTAACTGTTATTTTAATCCTGAAATCACAGCATGGTATTATTGTTTTATTCTGATGTGGGTTTTTTGTTGTTTTTTTGTTATTTTTTTTTTCTGTATTTATTTATATGCTATTTATATCATGGTTCATTTGACTCTTGTTAGCTTGGATATCCAGTGGTGCATGAGAAAAAATGCAAGAGGGTCTCAGAAACATGATTTATTCTGACAAAGGAAAATACTACAGGATTTTTTTTCCTTTCTTAATTACATGCAGTGGTTTGGTTTTTTTTGATTGGCTTTTGGTAGTTACTGAAACAAAATAAAATGGCCATAATTATCAGACATTACATACATTTTTGAAAACTCTTCAATATTTGCTATATTGTAACTCTGTAGAAGAGTCATTTTTCGGGAGAACAAGATATAAATTTTAAGTTCTAAACTATTTGAGAATACCTACATGTGTTGATTCTCTGATTCTGAAATAATAATTCTTATTTCCAAAGTGGACAAAAGTTAGAAAGAAGCATTTTTACTGCAAATTAATTGTAAATTTTGACGAGATTAAACTTTGCCTGCAGTGACAGTGTTTACATAAGATCCTTTTCTTAAAATAAGAACCAAAGCAAATTAGATTCAAGTTACAAGGTTATTGTAGCAAGATCTGGTTTCCATGTGACTTTTCAACCTAAGTGTTCAGGCTTAGAAATTCATAGTGGCATCCTGGCTGATAAGTTGCCAAATTACACTACATAATTTCTACATTCAGCTTTTTTATTATTATTACAAGTCCAAATAAGCCTGTTTTGACTCAACTGAAGGAAAAAGATGAATGGATAAAATATGATTACAACATAATCTTAGTAAATCATGATAACAAGTTCAGGTAATTAAATCTGTCTTTAAGGAATATCACCTCGAGAAAGAAAGAAAAAGAATTTTAAACATTCTGATAATTTTGAATTTAAATGGTCTGTTGTTAAAAGCTGTAATTGAGTATATTTCCATAAGAAGACATGACTGTTTTGGTGTTCTTAATCTTCATTTTCAGAAATGGAGAATAATTGTCTTTTCATCTTTTTGAAAAGGTGAACATGAAGAATGTTTTGTGAATTACGTTGGTGAAAATTCACCATCTTGTAATTCACCAGTATATTTTCTGATATTTAATACAATTTAAATAAAAGAATTCATAGAAAATGAATGAAGACATTCATCTCACTCAGGAAGTCTACTGGCAGTCAGTGAATTTCTTTGCTAAATTCACGCAAACTCAGTAAAATGTTTGAACATCTAATTTAAATTCTTTGATTTCATGATCCCAATGTGGTCATTACATACATCTGTAGTATCTTACAATTGATGCAAATACATAGTACTCATACTTTTGGATAAACCAATAACTTTTGAGAGCTATATACAAACTTCTTAGGTTGAACAACACAACTAATGTTCAAGATTCTTTCCAAATTTGAAGCATTTGATTTTGTCCAGTAACAAAGAGTGGATAATAATTGCATGGTTTGAAAATGTGTCTCTGATTTGGATCAAATATAAAAGTTCAGAATATAAATCGCTGTTAATTTAGAATTAGATGGTAGTGGAAAGTATTTTTTTTAAATGAAGAATGTGCTGGAATGTTTATCTCATAAGTCTTCTGACTACTTCCTTAGGATCCATAAGTTCTCTTTTAACTTATATATGTCACAATTTTCTTTAAACAAATGTAGTAATATATTCTTTTGCACAATTTCATACTGAGCTATGAATTATAAAAGCTCACTGCTCCGTCCCTGAAAAGGACTTCCATTTTAAAATATAATGAGTTAAAGAAGGTCAGAATGCAATTAAACCTTAGACTAAGGAAGTTGATAATCCAACGAAGTATTTCTGAATTTTTCAGAATGTGTTTGAAATGCAGTCTTTCTGTATCTTTGAGAAAGTCATCAGAATGTTTGAAAAATCACTTGTTTTGGGAATAGAGTTAATCATGAAAGATATTTCTCTGTGGAAGAAAAAAGCCACTATCCTTCAAAATAATTTTAGTTATTTCAAAGAGAATCAATTTCAAAACTACAAAATTCTTCATGAAGCTAAAATGTCAAAATGAATATTATTTGTCGCCTTTCTGTTTTTTGTTTTTGTTTTGTTTTTGTTTTTGTTCCAGCATAGCTGTAGCTATTTTCATTGAGGGGGTGAATTTCATCATTATAATTTTTTCTTCATCCTCTTTCGTACATAATTTGTTTTTCAGAGACTTTTGTAAGCTTTGACACCGAAATGACTTCTTGGTGATAGAAACTAGATGCAGGGACAAAAGGCTGTTCTCCTGCCATTAATGTCATGTGACATCTGATTTTTTTCTTGTGCAGACTACTGAAGGTTGTTTCTGGGAAAAGGGACCACAAGCAATCTAAACGTGCCACAGAACTGTAATTTTTGTTAGCACCTCACATTCCTAATTTGGTTTCATCTGTCTGTTGTATGTTAGCCTAGAAAATTCTGAGTTGCTGTGATTAAACTGGCACCTATACCCAGTGACTACAAAAATCTTCTCCCTTCTAGCAACCCCTAAAATAGCTGCTATGGGGTTTGTGTGTTTGTTTTGTTTTTTTGTGAAGTTTAATCATTTTTGATTGAGGGGTAAGTTTTAAACAAGAGGTAATATAGTTTACTGCAGCAACCACTATAGTTGAAAGAGATAAGGTGCACAGTTCCTAAGCAATATTCCTCAGTATTTTTTATTTCTGTAGTGTTTATTTTCAATTAATGCATATGAAAAAACACATAATGTATGTTGTTTCATTTATAGACTTTAAGTAGCCTTAGGAAGACTTCCCAAAATTTAAATCTAATAAAAGTTAGTGTTTTCATTTACCTTACAGAGTGATCCCATTAATATTTTGTCATTTATTGAAGTGAGATATGATTCCAGGAGTTAGATGATTTAGTAGCTTATTCCCATCAGAAAGGAAAAGTCCAGTTTTTCTGCATTTCTTCTTCTCTCTGTTCCTAAACCATGCATGATACTGGCACTGATACTAATCTGAAATCTCTGTGAGTAAATTCATCTCACTAACTCACAGAAGAATTGGGTATGCTTTTTTCAATTAATAATGTCTTCACAGTCCTGTGAACTTTCAGTACAAAAGAGTCCATAATGTTAAAGCCATTTGTTGATGAAGGAGAGAAAAACATCAGTAAGAATGGAAGAGAGATGAAGCATCTTAAAACTATTTTTCTTTCAATATGGAAGTGGTACTTCAGATATCTCTCAGATAAGAGAACTATATGGCTATGACAAATGTTTTCCTTTTGAATTTATTTTCAAATGTATATTTATACATTGCCTTCTGTTCTTTGCTAAACTCTTTAATACCTTGTTAATAACAAATGTCGTATTGAAGAAAACATTTAAATCCATCAAAAATGTTGTCACGCAGAATAAAGGTTTTTGCAGATTGTATACAAAAGGAGGACAGCCATATGTTACAATTAGCCACAATTACAGCACAGAATGATGCTAGTATTCTATTATATTTCATGTCTTCATGAATGTTTTAGGATGTAGTTCAGTGTTTTATTCTATTTTTTTTTTTATTCTCTGAGGACTCCTCTTTTTTTTTTTTTTTTTTTTTTTTAAATAATTTCAGTGATCTTGTTTACATCTATCCCAATACAATTGTGTTGATATAACAGAAAATTACAGTGTGAATTTAAGTGAGAGCAATTCAAAGCAGGAATTTCTTAATCCAGAAATATGTAATAATTTAGATTAGAAATGTAAGTTGATATAAATAAATGGTCTTGGAGAAACAAATTCTATAAATGCCACCTCTGGGGGGGTGGGGGGAGGGGAAGATGCAATAGATTTAAAGTGAAGAAATAGTTTAGAAAATAATCAGAAAAAATAAGTAGTATAGAACCTGGTTGTCTGAGGTGTACATAGTTACAAGAAAGAATTATTCCTTTAGAACCCAAAATGCAGCAACGGTGTGTTGCATCACATCTTGAATCTGAAATTATTTGTAGTCTCTCACTATGACTTACTGAAGCAACTACAATCATGAGGTGATTGTGTGTTTAGACAAATCTCATTCCTAATTCTTCGTGACTGTTTTACTAGTGCCCAACTGGTTACTATCTGTTTTCTTTGCTGATGTGCATGCAACTTTTTCTTAGACATTGTTAAAAACTGTAATCACAGTTCTATTCTTCTAGTTTCCTTTTTTTAAAAAAAGCTCTAAATAATACTAAAATTGACACGTCCTAATATCCGTGATCTGATTCTCCTTTAAAAGAAAATTCCTTTAAATCTCTTAAGCGATATCATATAAGTTATAAATTATACCCCTCTGTGCCCTGAAATTATACGAAAGAGCACTAGAATAAATACCATCTCTTTTCTATGGATTAAAACGTATTCTAACTGATCTGTTAAAATGGGGTCCTTATTGCCATAGCTAAATAATATCCATTCTTTTTTCCATTTTTCTCCCTATGATACTAAAACTTTTCTTACTGATCCATTAGTTTTTTCAACCTTGATGATTCTCAGAGCAATCCATTTCTGAACAGCAATCTGATTGCTGAATGCTTTGCAGAAAAGTTCTGGTTGTACTTTTGGTAGGATCAACTTAAATCTTTATCTTGCATCTAAGAAGTTTTAGTATCTGATTATGTTTATATGTAGTAGTGTTACTTTGTTTATATTTAATAGGTGAAAAAGAAGTGGTATTAGTGATGCAAAATGAATCTTATCAAAATAATGTTTCAAAAGACTCTACCAAATCAGTTTTTATGAAATCTCATAAAAATGAATGTAGCTATTTCAGTACTTATCAGTGTTCTCATTGCTTGCTTTTAGTTTATACATTTAAGATAATATTTTCTGTAAAATGCTGTATTAGTCAAAGGCTACTCAGTGCCTTCTTTTCCTCATAACAGTTGTGGATCATAGAATTCTGATTATTACTATGAGGTTTATTTGTTTTTTTTTTTTACTGTTTTCTAGTCTTTTCCTCTCCTTTCTTAATTATATTTGAAAAATCTATTGAAAAGTATTTTCTCAATATTCAGATAGAGATAAATAAAATCCATATTTACTGGAAAAAATGAGATGTTCATTTGCTTAACGGAAGAATCTTTCAAGGGAAAAATATTAATGTTCTCTTAGATATGAATCAGATTTCCTTTGTTTCAAGAACATCAATGCTGAATTTGGATGCTAGTGTTCAGCTGAAATCTAAAGCAGGCCTTGCAAAAAGCAGTGACAGTTCACCTGATTCTTGTAGTAGAGAGCTGCCACATTTCAATTATTAATTCCTCTGTGGCTAATTAGTAGTTGCATCTTATAGTGGGATTTTAGAAAACAGTAATACTGTGGCAGTTAATTTACTGTTCCTTTTCCCCCACATACACAATTAAAGCCAACCCTTTAATTGATGTAAATTGCCTTCTCTTGAAAGTATATGGGATGAAAACCCAGCCATGTATCAGAAATAACTTTAATTTAAATTTGCTGAATGACCTCTGAAAGCTAGATGAAAGATTTTTCTGCTGAATGGGCTGGTGCTCCCTGCTTGTATAATTTATGTGAGAAATTAGTGCGAATGGTTTGCTTTTATGGAGCAGTGCTGCTTGTTGCAAGCCTGCAGAAACAATTTTCCCCCAAGCCTCCATCTGTTCTTCAAACCAGGGCATATGCCATCTCATCGAGCTTGAAAGTCAACTGATTTATACCTTCTGAAAAGTACATAGATTGAAAAGAAAGGTCGACTTCTTCTATGTGACAATGATTTGCTAGGCACTTGGATAAAGACAATTCACATTACTGTGGACCCAAGAGGACACAAGTGATGTAAACTTCAAAAATTGGTAGATTGGCACATTGGACAAAAACAAGTTGTTCCTCCTCCACGAGTTAAACAGCTATCTCTGTGTTCTAAAAGATCACAATTTTTTAGAAGGTAGATAGGTGATATAGCCATTAAATCTTGTTAATGATGTGTTTTGGACTGAATAATGTTTTCCTAACTGCAAAGTTTTCCATGTGGAAGTAACAGGACTTGTTCCACTTTAAACTGCAAGCAGAAACATGTGTCTTAAAAACTGCTTGTTGTTATTTGTCAGAAAGTTCTGTTCAGTACCACAAACACAGCTTTGATGAATTTTGTATGTCTATGCTGAAGGTGAATTTGGAACCCTGTCCAAATTAATGGATGATATCTTTTTTGTCCATTCATTGTCAGCCTTCCTCCTTTTACCCAAATATTAGAGTTCTGTGGTGAGTGACAAAACAAATTGAATTGACAAAATAAAAATCAATATGTTTTTGATGTTTTCATTTATGCTCTTGAAATACTGTGACTTTTCTACTTTGAGGCTCATAGTCTGAATAGCATTAAGTACTTTGTCTTATCGGGTCTGGGTTTTTTTTGTTTTGTTTTTTTTGTGTTTTTTTTTTTTTCTGTTTTTCAGATAAAAATTGGAATATATCTTATATTTAATATAAGGAAGATTACATAGAAATTGAGCATTCAGAGCCTTTTAATGTTAAAATTTGAGGGCAGATTTTGCCTTGTAAAACATAGAGCCTTATTATATGAAGTCCATGTAAGATGCAGTAAAGAATCATTCATTACAGGCATGAGCTTGTTGAGACATCTTTAGCATCCCTAAGAAAAAATAACAAAGTCTCTGTAGCTACCCGCAATTGTCTGTTGTTATGTAGGTATGAATGTCCTGACTCACACAGTCAAGTATACTTTTTGAACATTACGTAACTCAATAGAGAAAAGCACAGAAGGACAGATTAACGAGACCACTGCTATGAATTATGTCTATTGTACAAATGAACCTCTAACACTTAAGTCAGTATCCAGCTTAATGGAAGTAAAATTCATATAATGTGTATGCTATTGACTGACAAAAGAAGATGAAAATGTAGGGTTACTAAACTGTTTAAATTGAATACAATTTATAAACATTTCACTGTGTTGAATGTGTTAAATGTAGTTGTAATATGGCTTTATGAAATGCTACACCGTAAAATGTGTGATATTTAAGAAAACTTCACACTACGTCTTGTACAAATTAGTAGGAAAAAGTTAACTGAAACATATTTTAAATACATACTTTACCAATGGCTCTATTTTAGAATTGTATTATAGTTGATGCCTACACACAACAGTTTTGTGATAATGTTATCATATTTTGTTACCTTTCAATTATTTCCTTTTTTGTCCATTATATTGTGTACATGGAGTAAATATCTGTCTCCATCATTTTTGTTGTCCTATACTGTTTCCAAAGCATAAACTAATTAATTGTTATTTCACTGTCATTTTCAGTAGCCTCCTATGATCCTTTCACATCAAATTCATGTTCACATCTACTACTCTGCAGAGTTTTTATTTGGGATCTAAACTGCTCTAAATCCTCACATTTAATTCTGCTCATTAGTAGTATTTACTTGTCTTTAAATAGTAAATTGTATTTATTTGTCTGTAAGTGAAGTTACTCATGAGGACAGCTCTACAGGAATTGGCTTAAGCTTTCTATTTAAATAAAATAGATTTTTAATTGTTATATATGTGTCTTTGAATACAAATCATTCAGATTAAGATTCCAAATAACTTCCTTAACTAGTAAGCTCTAAATTTTAATGTTTTAAACTTCCTCTTAATTTGAAACTTCTTAACTACTCTGTTGAATAAAGTAACTATCCAATGTTGCATGATAAAAATTCTCTTCCTTCTAAGATTTAAGCATGTAGGTAATACTTTGTAATCAACCTAGTCTGAAGCTTTGGTTTGGCTGATAATGTGTAGCAATAGTGTTAGTGAGATGGTGTACGTAAATCTAAGATGAGAAAAAGTTATTTACACTTTTTTGTTCTCTTATAATTATGTAACTTTCACAAAAACTGTCCTAGTGTTGTTGCATCTTTAAGAAATAAATTGCCAATACCTTTGGAACACAACCTATTTAAATGTGTCTGATAAATATTCTATTGAGGCAGTTGATTTGCCCTTTTT
The DNA here is from genome assembly GCF_019232065.1 of Centrocercus urophasianus. Lineage (NCBI taxonomy): Eukaryota > Metazoa > Chordata > Aves > Galliformes > Phasianidae > Centrocercus > Centrocercus urophasianus. The sequence continues at coordinate 59,931,615 of NW_024884142.1, forward strand.
TTATTTAATGGAAATTTCTTTTACCTTTGAAGTCAGAGTCTGTATGTACATTTCAATTAGCAGTATGTCTGTGTGACAGTAGCTGCAACATGAGGTAGGTTACAACCAAAATAGTTTTAAATATTTAAATTAGATGGTTCCCCTTGGCTTTCACCTTTTGCACATTAATGCTCTGGAAACAGGTAATTTGGCGAATTATAATTGCTGTAGTACTAAGTGACAGAATCTGCGGGTTACTAGTTTTTTGTTTTCCCTATGACTTGCTTCTATATCAGACCAAATAATATGTTTTAATTAGATTTTAAAGGAATTGGTAGCTAAATTGTCTCTGTAAAATGAAACAATTTAAGTGCTGCAGGATATTCTAGAAGTTTCATCAGAGATAAAAACCCAAATAAAACCAACTGACACATCAAACAAAAATAAATAATTTATATCTCATATTGGAACTGATTTTCTGTGTTTTAAAATAAATATTATGTTCATATGTTCAGGAAAATGTGTGTTTTTAATTAAAGACTCATTACAAAAAGATGGACAAGTAATACCTAGAAGATAACAAGTAAGGATCTTTAAAGAGATAAGAATATTGAATGAAAATTTCCTCAGGCTACAAAGAAGCAAAACAAAGAGTATTGCTTACAGCTTAATCTAAACTTCTGTCTAAATGCCTATTTCTTTAGGAATGTGGGCTGTGTCACAGTTCTGCTCTAAAAAGGGACATGTTAAAGAAAAAACTGAGGGTTTGTCTTTATTGCTTTTAATTGGCTTCTAGGTAGATTATACTCTTTTATACCTTTCACCTTTCCCAATTAAACAGGATTTTCTTCCTCTTCATGTGCTTATCTAAAGACAGATTTAAATTAAAGCATGTAAAATGCAGATGTTAAATATTTTTTGAACAAAAATATTGGGTTTTTTCCTATTTAATACATCTGATATCTTCCTGCTTCACTGTCAACTGTATAAATGCATGAGTTAGAAGATTTCATGGTCACTATGATGTCTAAGCTGCCACCAATCTACATGCCATACATATGTAGTCAAGTTGTAAGAATGAGAGTGAGATTCTTTCAGTTCACCCTTTTCAGTGTTGTTCTAGCTGTCAAATGACAAACATTTACAGCTGCTATTTTCATTTTTAACTTCTTGCTGACATCTCTACATTTCATGTTTTTCTAAAATACTTGTTTTTGAAAGCATGTACATGACTTTCAAAGTTTTAGGTAGAATTCCAGCTTTCTTATCTGTTTATAAATATAAATTGCAGTTGATTTGAAAAGTGATAGTGTCTTTGTATCAGCTGGAACAGAATTGTTTTCTTCACAGTGTCTGGTATGATGCTACATTCTGGTTTTAGGAAAAAAACAATGTTGATAACACACTGATGTTTGAAGTCATTGCTAAGCAGTGTTGTCCAGAGCCAAAGCCGTTCCGGTTTCTCATCTCATACTAAAGTAGGGTTGGGAGGGTACAGAATCAGGACATGTGACTTAAACTGGCCAAAGGATTATTCCATACCATATGACATCATGTGGAAGGAGTTTTGAAGGGAGTGGGAGTTTCTGTCTCTCTCTCTCCCTCTCTTTCTCTCTCTACTGCTGCATGGGGCGCTAGATGCACATTGCTTGGGGGATGGTCAGAAATTACTTTTCCATCACTTCTTATACACACACACACGTAATATTATCCTTCTATCTATCAACCCATGAGTTCTATTGTTGTTTTTTTTTCCCCAGTTCTCACCCAAATCCCACTGGGAAAGAGAAGGACTGAGTAAATGACTGTGTGGTACTCAGCCCCAGCCAGGATAAACCACAACAGTCTTTTGGATGCCCAGTGTGCGCCCTAAAGAGTTGAGATAATAGCAGATCTGTCTGGAGTGTGTTAACACAATGTTGTGGCTATTTGATAATTGCTAGTTCTCTAATGATTGCTAATGTTTTCCCTATGGAGCTTTTTGAGAGTCTTCTTGTTGAACTATGTCATACAGTACCTTGCTTGCTGTTTATTTTCCTTGCTGAGTTTGTCATTGCTAGGCACTGGATTAAGGTTCATATTTTGTTAACTAGGTGGCTTTGGCTCATGTTATGATAAAATTGATGTGATAGAATAGACAGAAACTGATGTGATGTGTGTATTCAGCATTGCAGTTATCTGGTCCAACTTACGATGGTCCAACTTCATGATTCTTATCTTGCCCTCGGACCCTTAAAAAGACCATGCTTTGCCTTGCGCTTTAATAACAGCTCTGGAGACTTGCTGCTCTTATTCCAATGCTGATGGGCTGGAGACCCAGTGTAAAGCCTGTGACTGTGACAAAAACATTCTTTGACACCAGTTTGGATTTAGTTAAATTTCAGATGAATTTCAATTTCCTTTGAGCTATCACGATGTGCTTCTGAGATGTGAAAGACAATGTGCATTTTTAGTTGATCTTAGCAAGATGTTTTTGCTCAATATATTCACAGTTCATATACTTGCAGGGGAAAAAAAAAAAAAAAAAAAAACATTAACCAGGTGAAAACAGTAAAAATTGCAGTGTATTTTATGTTTGTGATGAAGTCCAACCTTCTCTTCTCATGCAGCAGTTTATGTGGAAACATGAACAGCCATCAAAATGTCATAGTGTACAAAGGTTTGGAATTTAGGCCTGTCACAGATATTGTATTTTACACCTTTGAAAATTAGAATATGCTCGTCCGTGTAAAATTCCTACCCGCATACAGTTCTGAGTAGTTGATTCACTCTGAGCTCAAATACTACTTCACAATTTTGAGATTTAGTTATAGATTTCTAGTTTAAGCTAAACACATTATACACTTTTTAAAAAAAACAACTGTATTTATTTTTTGTTTCTGATGAGTTATGTTTCATTATATGTTATGATGCTCATCTGAAGAGGTGAGAAAAATAGCTGGAATAAAACCATTTGATAGCATTACTAAAATTGTCCTATTCTTTCTTGACAAACTATAAACAACTTACAGTCATCATAACTCCCTCCCAAAATAATTATTTTTGGTAGTTAAAGATTATCTGATAAGGAAAAAATTCAGTCCTTATTGAATTTAAGCATGGATTTTTAATCGTTTTTAAACTTGAACTTATTCAAATCATTAATTTACCAATGATACTAGAAATATATAACAAAATATTCACAATTTATTTATCATCAGCTGGATTGATACGTTTCTGTGAGATAATCAAAGGCAATAAAATTTTATCAGTCTAGTTACAATAGGTGTCACTACACTATATGTAACAAAAAATGTGAAAGAATGAAGTGAATGTAACTTCCTGCTCACACAGCATTTTAATAAACAGCACTTTCCATCAGTCTGTCAGAGATCTCTTGTCTACAGACATTTCTGACTGCAGACAACAATGTAATATTCATGCTTCTTGTGTAAAGAGTTGCAGTTAATTAGGACAATAAATCAGTTTGCTCTCAAGGGCATAGAAAGACAAACTTTTATGGATTTACCACCTCAGAAGGTGATTTAAACTATCTGAATGACTTTGCATAAAGTTGATTTGGAATACTTACATAATGCATTAGTTAAATGCAGCTGGTAACTTTCAGGTAAGAAGTAATGATGATCACTAACAGCAGGAGCACCAGCCCCATACCTTTTTGCTAAGTAATTTGTTCACTGATGCCCTGAAAATCCTAGATCATTCATCTAGTTTTCAGAAGTATCATTACCTAATGCAGCAATATCACCTAATACGATGTATGCTGGATTAAAATAATCCTCCAAAAGGTGGTTTAATTTTTAGGTGTATACACCAATGGTGATTCACACTGCCAGTTTCTAGTTGTTATTGGGTTGTCAGATTAACGTTGAAACGTAGCAAATGCACATTGGGATTCCCAGAATTGTGCTGTTCCTCTTTTATCAAACAGGCATACCTGAGAATGTAGAAGTCTGCCTAGCAGCAAACTGTTTTCTCTGCTTTAATTATTAATTCTATACCTCTGCATACTTCCTCACAAAGAGGTGGCTGTTTACACTGCTCTTACTTCTGTAAAGAAGTCAAAACTATTCCTGCAGGGCAAAATACGAGCCCATTAGAATGGTTATTCTAATTTTCCTATGAAATTTCTTCACCTCTATGGTGGTATAATATGCCAAATCTCTAAAATAATATTTATGTAAAACCTACTGCTTTTTGTTTTAAGAGGGATTTAAAAGGTAGCTGAGTCTGATCTGATTTATCTGAAATAAGTGACTTCATATGGAAGAGATTTGATTCAGATCTTTCACGTCCTACCTAAAAAACAATTTTCACTAACCCAAGTAGAAGCTACCATGGCCTGTCTAAAACCTACCAGGGCGTATCATACAACTGTATTGAATTCTCTACAGCCATTGAGCAAAATATAGTGTGCGAGTCTTGTTTGATCAGTGTTCATTTCAGAATACTTTGAAATAATTAGTAATATTGTTAAATAGTAAAGTGTGGCAGGAATGCTGAGTCATGGCCTGAAGCAGTGATTGAGCACCTGGTGGGAAGGCAGGGCTAATCTAGGGGTGCTCAGGTGATGCAATGTGCCTGAGTGACCAGAAGGGGTGGATCCTGGCTCCACCCCTTCCGAGACCTCATTTAAGCATTGGCAGTGGAGGTGAGGATGTCTTTTGCTGGAGATCCCTGTCTACTTGAGGCTTTCTAAAGGTAAATGGCTCTTTTCCTTTATTCCTGTGTCTGCTGCATTTGGGCTCATTCTCATTTGCTGTAGTCGAAGACTTTGTCACCGCACTGTTTTTGTGGTACTTTCCATCCCATTATAGCATTACATAAGGTTATATGTTTGAAAATTCCATGGAATGCAACCTGGCCGAATCATGGTTTTTTTTTGAGTGAGCCAAATGTTTTCTACTACCTGCACCTAGAAGTTGACTCTTTATTCTTATTTTCTTAGCAAATTTTGATTTAAATGTTTTAACTGGTTGAACTGGCTTAATGTTTAACTTGTACTCCAATACGTGCTACGGTTTTTATAAAGAACCATTTTAAAACCTTATTTAAAAAAAATAATCCAGTGACTGAAATACAACCTATCATGAAATATTTCTTAGTTGCTTAAAACTTTATTGAACTTGTCTTCCTTAGTAAACAGTATTATCTCTATATCCAATGTTTGTCTAAATACTTATTTTTTACACGTTTCAACATTCTTGTATATGTGACTAATGAACAGTATGCTTAAACTAATATGCATCATGCTTAAATACGTTTTCTTTCTTCCTCTTAACATTTGATTTATTCTGATAATTTAGTAAATTATGTGGAGTAATGTGAAAATGAGTTTTCAAGCACAAACTCTAGAAACTAGGTGAATACAGAAATGCCTGGAAAGCTAATAGATGTGGTGTTGGGACAAGCAATAAACATCTAACACACAGGATCCAAGTATCCTTTCAAACTCTTTGGTCTGATTGTACTCTGGCTGCAGTTTGCTTTTGTTTGTTTGTTTGTTTTGCTGAGGCTAGTCTGAAGCTGATATATAATCAGCTGCTCTTTGAGAATGACACTTGGGCAGAGTTATTCTGATATTATTTTGACCTTTTTTTCTAGTCTGATAGATTTTAAAACCAGTTAAAGATATGTCCTTGGCTTTGTATTTTTACTTTTCTGTTTATTTTTTATCAGGTTGGTACAGTAACTTGGAATGTAGTGCAGCCACGTAGATTGTTTCACTGATGGAAATTAAAGAACAGTAAACCGAAGCAGTAGAATAGGATAGAACAGCAGAATGAAGGATGAAAGAAGTCTTAAATCCATTTTACACACACACAAGCTTTAAAAAGATAAAATACTGAATCAGTAGTCCTTAGGAATGTTGCGTCAGTAATTTCTAATTTCAGCGTAACTCTGGTAATTATTTTAGTAATTCAGCACTTAATACAAAGCGAGCCATTTTACTTGAAGACTTGACTAACCAGATTACTTAATTTTATTTACTTTTTCTGTTTGAAATGCATCTTCTGTTGACTAATACAACTTTTATGAAGGCTTTAAGTCTTTAACTAAAGGACATTAGAAACCATTCTTCAAAATTTTAAATATTTTTAATATTACTTAGAATTAACTTACTCTACGTCAGTCAAGTGAAACAAATGTTTCAGTTGATGAAAGTGTACCTTCCAGCCACACGTGAGACATCTTCTCCTTAAAGCAAAGCAACACAACGAAGTAAAAAAAAAAAAACCTGCTTATTTGTTTATTTTCTAGTTGACATTTCTGCAGATCAGATCGAGGGGTCCTAAGTGTAGTGCCTGAAAAAACTCAAGCAGACAATCTAGAACACAGGGAAATTTTAATGGAATAAGGGCACGTTGCATCATGTTTCTTCTATATATAAATTCATTCTGTTAAAGAGATGAAGCTTGGTTCTATAATAAAAATTTTTCACGTTATTATATAATGCAAAGGTTACATTTTAGATTGCACAGCAGCTATAATGTTTGTTTTTCATAAGATTACAGAGTTCATTATTTCAGCTTCAGGGCTATTTAGTACTACATCATTCATCATCATTCTTTCTGTGTTTATCCTATCCTTATCCTGAAAATAAATAATGTTTATCAGTCCTATACTACCCACTGTAGATGCACATTGGAAGTATTCCAGATTTAAGGTTTAAACCATTTTCTGTTATTACATTGCATGTATTTGTAACAACGAATTTGCTAGATGTATTTTGAAAGGCATGTTTCTGCATAGGTGAGTAAATGTTACCTTATTAAGAAAAAAGAATGCCTTCTATACTTAAGAAAGAAACAGCATAATGTTTTTGTCTCCCTATAAAAACAGTAGTTGATATATCTTAAACTTTCCTATGAAACCGTATGCACCAGGGATCAGTATTGTGGCAGCTCCTGGGTCCTGTTTAATATCTTAATTCCTGATCTGGACAAGAGGATTGAGTGCACCCACAGTAAATTGGCAGATGACACTGAGTTGGGAGGAAGTGCTGATCTTGAGGGTTGGAAGGCTCTGTGGAGAGATCTTGATAGTCTGGATTGATGAGTTGAGACCAATTGTACAAGCTTCAACAATCTAGTGTCAGGTCCTGCACCCTAACAATCCTGTGCAGACCTACAGGCTTGGGGCAGAGTGGCTGGAAACCTGCATGGAGGAAAAGGATGTGGGAGTTCTTGTTGACAGCTGGCTAAACATGAGCCAGCAGTGTGCTCAGGTGGTCAAGGAGTCCAATGACATCCTGACTTGTATCAGCAAGGCTAGGGAAGAGATTGTCTTTCTTTAATTCAGCAGAAGAAAATCTGTCCTAGATGTCATGGGAAGATAGACAGTGGAAGCTGTTTCTTAAGAAGTTGGTATTCAGTGCAGCAGGATCTCAATAGGTGCAGAAGGTGGTGTGAAATATTACTCGCAACAGCTGTTTCATTGTTCCTAGTGAAGGTAAGTCTGGAGCATAAGAATCCTTTAATATCTGCACGAGGCAAAATTAAGATACTATTTTCCAAAGGGTTCATAAATGAACCAACATAATTCTAATGATTACTGTAATCTTTTGTGATAAAGTTGTGTTTCCTTAAGAGTTTGTGCTTTATTTCAGAAAAGTTAGTGTATACAACAAATTGGTTTTTTTCAAGTAAGTTGCTTAATTTAATCGCGTATGTTTTATTTAATGAGCTAAAAGAAATTCTTCCATATAGTTCATTTTCCTTGGATTATTTCTGTAATGGTATTAAGAACTTGAAAGTACTCTTCTCTTTCTTTACTGATTACGTAAAGCATAAGTCGAATATGAAGGGATCATATCATAATATGATACCATAAATGTAAATTGAATAGTAAGGAGGGAAATAAACGTTACTGAACAGAAGGATTTCTTTCATCTATTCTTTTTATGAATGTTAGTGAAAAAGCACATTGAAGGACTGTCAGCAGAACTGAACTCAAAGAAAATAGTGATTCTTCTTTGAGTGGTCTGTGTCTAATATTAACTGTTTTGCGTATTAAGGTAAATGGATTAGTCAGCATGGTTGTTTTCTAAAGGGGCAGAGGTGATCTTACAATCTTGAACTTCTAATGAAGCTTTTAAAATGCAGAGTTGCACTGTCAAGCAATACTTCGAGTTTTATCCAAAGAGCTGAAACAAGAGAGCAATTACAAGAGCTACTGTCACAAAACTTAAAAATCTGACCTATTTGTTTCCTTGATATCTGTTTTACGATAAGATAATGAAGAAGGCTATGAGGACAAAAGCCTCTATGTTACTAGCTGCTATTTTGTGTGGCAGCTTGTTGAACACTGATAGTTAAAAAGTATTTGCTAAAATCAGTACTGTTTTAACCAGAAAAGCATCTAAGAAAGATTCTTCAGTACGGACAATAAGGGTTGATGGAGAAATAGTTGCTATGGAACTATTTTCTGAAGTAGCTTGGAATGACAGTGTTTAGCATGATTTAATTTACATCTCTGTGCTGGATTTTCTTAAGGATGACATGGCTGTAGATATCACAAATAGTCTTCCAGAAAGCATAGCTCAGAACTGGTAACAGTTACTTCCTCAGAAACAGTAAAAATTTTTATCTCCTTACTCCCTGTTAGCAAGATCATCAAAAGTAGTGAAGAATCTATCTTCTAAATTTTTTAATATTTAATCTAGTGTATAGATAATAGTGGGTAAGCTCCTAGTATTATTTCAAGAAACTGAAGCTGACATTTCATAGTGTTCTGATCAAGAAATGTTTTTTCGAGTCGCTGCTAATTTTATAAAGAGAGGAGTAAATTTGCAGGCTCTTCAGCCAAGCCTTAATTGTGAACCATTCAGACAAAATAATCTCAGGAGATCAGAAAATTATCCTTATCTGCAAATCCATGCTTCACATCCTATAGGTCAAAATTTCATATTATAAAATATATATAAAATAACAAAGGACAAATTGAAAGACAGAGTATGGCAACTGAAATAATTATTCTTTGTTTGACATTGTGTGCCTCTGAGACTTATTCTTACTTGAAACACTGCTAAACATGTTTAAAATTTAAGTAGATCGTAGTGCTGGGGCTGTGGTTGTCAAAATTCCTCTTTTCCCATCTAATTCTGTGCTTTGGCAGAGAATACAATTTGGGCGTTATCCAGTGCCTATTTGCAAGGCTGTCTCCCACAGGAACTCCTTAATAGAAAAGGGAGAAAGCATTCTGCCACCATTAGGTGGCTCACTATGAATGTATTTGTGTTGGAACTAGCTGTGTTACCTCTCCTCCGCTTTGCCTTGCTCCATGTCTGGTGCTGTCTCTGCTGCTATGAGCTTTTTTGCAATGTGTGAGTCATTTACAGGAATAAGGAGAAAAAGACCCTGTCTTTGAGTTCCAGAATAGCTGAGACCTGGGTCTTGCTTGCTCTGAGGAAAGTGTTCACAAACTGCAGTGTAAGGAGAGGTCTATTTGCCTCCAGTTACTGCCTGCCTCTTTGTTCCTTGTGTCCTTGGCAGAGGCTGAAAGAACTGGGCCTGTAATACTTGGTCCCTGCTGTGCCACTTAAAGAAATAATAAGCCATTGTCTTCATTAAGCAAGCCTTGTTTTAGCAAACAGAATTCAGATACTAAAAAGGGAACATTTTTAAGGGGGGAGAGTTAAGAGACAGGGATGCTTTACAAAATTCCCTAGAGAAACTGCTTTGTTTCCACTATTTTATTGCTACTTACTGAGAAGATTCATATTCAAATAAGTTGGGGTTGTGAATCGGTCGTTTGCACATTCTCATGCACCCAGGAAGGCTATGATTATGGCTAATTACAATGACGAATGAAATCCTAACAAGAGTGCTCAATCAGATTGCTGTTCATGCATGAAGCAACTAAGACTAGCCAATGGAGGTATGATTTTGGTAATTACAAACAATGGGGCTAAGTTGAAAAAAGCTTAGTAAATCTGCTCGAGACAAAATAAGGTCTAATTAATCACTTTAAGTTCTGAATTCTCCAGATGATCTGCATGCTCTGTTCTATTTAGCATTCTTTTGATAGACTTAGACTAAGGAGCAAGAATGCTTCCTTTTTGCTTATACTTTCACTGAATAGAATGCAAGTGTTTCAAAATACTCTGACTTTCCCTTTGTGACAACGATGTTGCAACCTGTTTTTTCAGGCCAGTAGATGGAACGTTACAAAAATAAACGTGATGTTATTTGCCTTGCTAGCAGTGTCATTATCTTCTTTGAGAAAAAACGATGATGTTAAATTCAGCTGTCATAGTATTACTCATTTCCAAAGCTTATTTAATGGGAGTTTTGATGTTGCCTCCAAAGATTTTAAATCCACCTTAAAAGATATTTCTATTCAGGCTAATTAAAAGTAAATCACTAAATACTTATATTTTCAAGGTTTTTTTCTTTATTTGTGGATAAGGAAATATTAACAGCAAATTATACGAAATGTAACCTAAACTTTTGACAATGAAATTCAGAGAGCTGGGTGCTTTTCAGTTGATATGTTAATACTAATTCCAGTTTTTATTTTAACCATTCTATTACTTGAGTCAGTATATGAGAAATCCTCATAATTAGATTGTCTATATGGAATCACTATACTGAGAATAAATAATATGTGAGTAACCCATAACATGAATTTGGTACATTAGGAGACACTTCAGGAACTATTGTAGGATCAGTTAGCATGAAAAGATTTCAGTGAAATCTTGCTTTGACATATTTTTTAAGAGAAGCCCTTTAAATTTTGAACACTTAAATATGATCATTGTTTACATTTTGTATTAAATAATTTTTCATAATGAAGTTTCCAGCACATTTCTCCTTCTTGAGAAAGTTAAACATCTGTATCTATAAATATTCATGAAATATTAAGGTAGTATATACTCATAAAATGTATAGAATAATTTTATTTTACTGCCATGTTAAAATCCAACAACCATTAAATGAAAGGCACTTACTTTGTTCCACTGATATTTGTGTGAGGCAGTTCTCACTAATCCCTATTGGGTGTTTCTCCCATTCAAAGATGTTGGAGCTTCGTCCACAGGCCATGTTTTAATCTTTTGAAGTACACCACATACTACTTTTGTTGCCAAGAATGTTGATGAGGTACATAAAGAGGTTGAAAATTTTTAATGAGTACATCAGTACTGGACTAGAGACAGTTTTCATCACTACTATTTTTTTGAAGGATATGTTAAAAATGATAAAGCTTAGATTTGAAGTGCTGAAGTAACTCTAACAAATTAGTCTGCAGCTGCTTGTTTCATGTGATCTTGCAGATTTGCTAATAAAGCTTCAATTTCGGTAAAAAACTTTTACCCATGATTCTTCAGAAATAAAAATTATATGCATGTATGCAATAAAAATCATGCATGCAGTGATGTATTACCCAAGATGCAGTACTGCTTCCTTTATTTGTTCTCTCAAAATACATAATTTTCATAGTGTGGCTCAGCCATGTGCAAGTCTTGATGGCCTTTATTCTGTCATATGTTGGATTATCCAAATATACACAAATCTCTTATTAAGGATTAATGGAACCTTTGCTATCTGCAAGACTTAGGCTTATGGAAATGTCTTGATAAGCCATGGAGTATGGTGCTTCAAGAAGGCTACTACCATTTCCCTTGGTTAAGCTCAGCTGTTCAACTCAGCCTCAGAGAGACAGTTTTGCTCACTAAACTGCCAGGGGGTATCGTGTTCTGTGGATCTGGTAACCTGCATTGATCAGCAAGAGCTGAGAACAGTGCCAGAATAAGTAGGACAGAAAGAGTGCGTGTGGAGGTAGGGAGAGAGTGAAGAAAGTGAGACTGTTTTTTTCTGTATATATCAGCAGCTAGATTGTTTTAGTTGCCCTGCCTGCTAGGTTGTGTTTATCATCTTGGGCTCCTTCCAAAGGGACACTCAGTGTCCTTAAAAAGATTTTTTCCTCCGATTGCCTCTAGTGTACCTTAAATACCCGTACATTTTTATGGAAAGCCTTTGTGTAATCTTGTTTGATTTTTCAGTAGCTCAGTGAATTAAAATCATCAGAGTTGTATGCCAACCACTTGGACATTCTGAAATTAATTAGGTAATCCAGTTCATAGCTAGGTCACACACACTGTTCATGATCTAACAAATGGCAGAAGTAATCATTTGCCTGGCTGCAGTTTTCACTTGATGTAATATAAATTAGGAACTTACTTGAATATGGCCATGTACTTAAGTTGAAATTCTTGTAATAAATTCTTCATGTGATGCTTATAAAGTAATCTCACTTGTGAGTCTACCTACTAGTGACTACCTTCTTTCATTCCCATGTCTGTGTGTCTTCGTATCACCATTTCTTATTTTGATATAAGAAAAAGAGTAAAAAGGAGTATTTCTTTTAAAGAAAGAAGCCTGTCTTCCTCACTGATGTGAAAACCAAGATAGGAAACTAGATCAGAGAAGTCCAACAATGCTAAAATAAGACAGATACTTAATACTTACTCAAAATAATGTCTATAGTCTTATTCTGTGCGTTTATTGAGAATGAAAATTTTTAATCATCTCAAGCTAATCGTTCTCTAAAACAGCTGGCAAACATCTTTACTCCAACTTAATTTTCAGTTATTACAAGTTCTTTAGCAAAATTCTTCAGATAAATTTAAATAATAGTGTAGCAGTGTGGCAGGAAGGTCTTATTGTAAGTCGTCATTCTGTTGACATGTTTGTTTTTAATGCACAACAGTTAGAGGAAGTATCCAGTGTTTACTGGATATAAGAAGAAAGACAGAAAAATAACTGATTTCTTGCTCTTGACAGAGCATTTGTTGCCAAGTTAATAGAAATTGACACAAACTGCTTTCTGGGTAACCTGCAGATGCTCCAGAAAGAATATCTTATGGCAAGTGTTTTTCTGGGCAGTGTTATTTAGGACCGTGTCAGAAATTAGAAGAAAAGCTATAGAAACACAAGTATGAAGGAAAATATTTTTACTGAAAGTTTTTTCAGGGCATATTTTTAATTCCCTGGACTTTATTAAAATTGTGTTATAATGATGCTGTTTGATTAATGTAAATTAAGACAAATCAATCCAAATCTGTTACTGGAAACAATACTGCCATGTTGAAACACACAGGCAGTGCTTCATTAACTATTGATAGCTTTTATTTATCTTTAGCTAGAACAATACAATACAAAAGTAATAAATACTACTGTATGGTTCTGGGCTTAAAGTGATGCATTACATTCAAACCCAGAACTCTATGGCTTTATGCAGAATGTTTTAATTAATTTTAAATCACGTGTTGTAGTTCTTCAATTTCATATTGTTGGGTGTTTGTTTTTTCTCTATTCTTGTCTATGTCTCTTAATTTCTTCCTGAAGCTTATGGAAGGCAGGAAATCTTGCTGTTAGAATTAACTTTTCAATGGAAGACATTCTAGTTGACAAACAAGCAGGAAAAAGAGAAGAAAACTATATTAGGAGAATTTTATTTGTTTGATTGTTGTTAAAAAATTCTTGTCCGTTTTTTCCATGTGAAACACTTTTTATGCAACTTGGAAAAAGTAGAGTTTATAGTACAAGCCTAATGGTCTATTCAGACATAAATAGCATAAGATGTATTTGCGTAATAATTATGATCTTAATGTTGAGAGCAGGATTCTGAGAGAATTGCTAAATAGAGACATTGCAAAAAAATGTGTGTATAACTTGCTTTAAAATGTATGCTATTTAACAAAAACCTGGGAGGCCAGAATGTTTTTAATGAGATTTAAAACAGTCACGAATAAATATCTCACAGGAGAAATTATCTAAGAAGCCCATGAAAATAAGTAGTTGGAGTAAGTCAGAACTGCCTGCTATTTGTAATCCACAAATCAGTTTAGATCCTTTGCAAAGTTATAAAGTAGGAATGCAAAATACTTCTTGAAAATATGAATTGTAGGGATGCTTCTTAATGCCTGTGATAAGGGCATATCATTTATCTGTGATAAATGTAGCTGTGCAAAACAAGACATTTTATACTACAGTGGATGAAAACATAATGAATACCATGTTCGATATAAATTGGGAGAGATCTTAGTAGCATACCTGAATTATTCCCTTCAGCCATGTCACACTGTAGTTTGAAAAGTTGTCTTATATTTACAAAATAGGCTCTATTTATCTTAAAGTAGGAGTATTCTTACTAGTTGAAATATTTGCCAAACATAGTTCAATCTCAGAAATATTTTTGGGAACCTTGATTCTAGGATTGGGAAAAAAAAAAAAAAAAAAAGTAGTAAATAATACAGAAAACAAACATTTCTCCCATATTCTGTCCATTGTTTATAATAATTTTCCTTCCTGTAATTAAATATTCTCGTTTTTGTGCACAGTAACAAAGTAATTCTTGGGTATTCTGTTAGAGAACTTTAAAATTTTCCTTGCTAGTCCATTTCTGTATTCGTTTTTTGTTCAGTTATATCTTGAAACTGCTCTTGACATGTAGATAGGTGTTATTTACCTAGTTGCATGGGTACTGCCTGTTTTATTTCTATTACTAAATTACATGAAGAAAGAAATATTATAGAATTATACAGTGGCTTCAGTTGGAAGGTACCTTAAAGCACCAACCCCATGCAATGTGCAGGGATATGTTCTGCTAGATCAGGTTGCCCAAAGCAATGTGGCCTTCCAGGATGTGGCATCCAAAACTTCTCTGGGCAGCTTCTATCTTGCCAACCTCTCAGCGAAGAGTTTTTTTCCTAATATCTGTTCTGAATCTTCCCTCTTTTTCAGTTACAGCCATTACCCATGTCCTATCAGTACATTTCCTGATAGAATCCTACTCCAGGCTTCTTGTAGGCCCCCTTTGAATGGACGTTCTTTTTTTTTTTTTTTTTTAATTAGTTATAATGTTTGACTGACAATTATACATATCACCTCAAACTGTATTTCAGGCTAAGAAAAAAAAACAGATTTCACTTGAATTCAGAGAATTCTGATGGTGTAGTTTCATTGTTCTGTTACTCAAAGTAGATTTAAAATTCAAAATTTGTTTTTTTTCTATTCAGAGTCCTATAAATGTTATAAGACCCTATGGAATAACACATTACTTCTAAGAACTAGATACTGTCATACTAATTTGAAGAGCTGTTTGTCTCCTTTCCAGCATTATTAGGCTGAAATAGTTAGGAAAATTATCATTAACCAGGTATGTATTTCTACTTTATTTCCCTGGTGTGTACTTCCATTTCCTAGAAATAAGTAGTTTAGCAGCCTCCTAATCTGGATGTTAAATTCAATATTTTTGAATTTAGGAAGACTGTCCTAATTTTCTTTAACTTATTAATTTGATCTCCATGATATTCTTTGTCAATAACTTTTGCAATGTCATCATGCACTGTATGAAAATGAAACACTTTCTTTCATTTTAATTTTATGCCTGCTTTATTTTTCTCTTTTATTATGAAGAAAGTTGAAGTATTGTTATTTATTCACCCTGCCTATATTGTTTATGGTTTCTGATGTGTCCTGCTCAGTCATCACTTTTTCTAAACAGAAAAATTCTGGCCTACTTGGATCTCTCCAATTGAAAAAGAAGTACACATGCTTTAAAGTTGTATGACTAGAAATTTTTGCAGTGATCAAGCACTGTGAATTTATTATCTTCTATAATAAAATTTTAAGACCAGCACTTAAAATTAAGTAACACCTGCAACCATTTTATTGACTTTATTGACTGTCACCAAACAATATGCCTGCATTTTCAGTGCCATGTCAGCAGGGTCTCCCAGGATCTTTTGCCTATGTCACATGTGTAAAATTAGGATTGTTTTCCATCGTCTGCATTTACCAGTAATGAATTTAGTATTGTATTGTGTTATCACCATTCTCTATGTAACTTTTAAATATACTGAACAGTATGTGCCACCACATATCTCTTTGGAATCTCACCTGCAATGTCTCCATGTTTTGGAGGCTGAATTTGTTCTATTCCTCTTATATATCATCCAACATGGTACTTGTTTATGAAATGATTTTCCTAGCTATTTTATGCCTGTTTGTTCTCTCTCGTGTGAATCTGGCACTCTATGTACATCTGCAGTTTCAGACACCTAGCCAAAAAACATTTGTAGGCCCCTTCTGTAGATAGTAAGGAAAGAAGTATTCCCAAGGACAAATTCAAGTTATAACTACATTACCAGATATTGTGGTGCAATTTAAATTGGTATATGAAACAGTGCTGGTAACTTTATATTCATGCTTCTAGTGGAAGTGATTGAGCACCTGGTGGGAAGGCAGGGCTAATCCAGGGGATCTCAGGTGCATTCAATGTATGTGAGCCACTGGAAAGGGTGGATCCACCCCTTCCCAGACCTCATTTAAGGATTGGCAGTGGAGGCAAGAGCATCTTGCTGGAGATTCCTGCATACTTGAGGCCATCCAAAGGTGAGCAGCTCTTTCATTTCTGTATCTGCTGCATTTCTTATTTGCTGTAGCCAAAGACTTTGCCAAGCTGATATCATCATGGTACAAGCTGATATCATCATGGTACTTTCTATCTCTTTATACCATTATAATGTTGACTGTGGCTCTAGAGGTGTTTTGTTTTTTTTTTTCCTGAGATCTGTGGTTTGATTCTGTGGATGGAATACCTGTCAGTAGTTCGAACGGGTCTTCTGATTTAATTTTATCTAAAATGAATCTAATTCAAGCATTCTAAGTTCACTTTATGGTGTGAGGATAAGCTTCCTTTCAAATGCATATTCTTCCTCAAAACTAGTGCACTAACACAGACTTTCATCAGAATGAATAATATAGATCTGTCAAGAATTATTCCTAGAAAAAAAAAATTCTTTTGATTATCAACAGTGGACACTAGAGACATTACACTAACTTTATGCAGGTATGAACACAAGACTTTATTGAAGTTTTTCCAATGTACTGACATAAAACAGAGTAAGCATCATTTGTGTAGATGGTTGTTTTATGGCTTAGATGCTATGTAGCTTCTGAGATTTCTTTGTACCCTTCCAAATACATCATATTTACGTATGTAATCATTAACTTTATTATCTGTTTTATCAGTTTTGTGTCATGTTCTTTTCTGCTGCTACTAGCCTCTACTTAAGTGAGAGATGCACTCTATAGTAAGCGATGGAGAAATTTCATAGTTGTATTTTGCTCTAAGATTATTTGTTAGGTATATACAATTTTTATTAAACATAGCACTTCCCATTTTGCAACTTGTGTTCATTGTTTCATCAAGGCGTGTCTGGAATCTTTGTTTTTATAGGGAAAAAAAAAAGCAGCACGTTACAGCTTATATGGATTTGTAGATTTTTGGACTTCTGTTTCTGAGACTTGAAATGTGTCAGTAGTAAAACTACAGGTCTGTAAACTCATTATTCTGAATTGCTACATTGAGCAATGGAAATAATTTATTAGCTTTTAACCTATATCTGATAGACATTTTTTTCTGAAGGAGTGAATGAAGACTGTTGCTTACTATCTAAATCAGACTTGTCAGAGAAGAATTCTCAGTAATATTTTTAAGTCAAAATAGATTGAATTGTTTTGTGATCTGTGATCACACAATCACAAATAATTGTTTTCTTTTTTATAGTTGCAGACTGAATTTGGAAAAGAGATAAAGCAATCTAGGCTGAAGTACACTTTTTATTAAAAATTTGATCTGCATTCAATACTCAAATATGCATCTACCTAATAAACTGTTAGGATGTTGAAGTTTTGATAGCTTTATGTTTAGAAGTTTTGCTTAAGATGTTTAGAGTTAGTGTTTATGTTCATAATACCAAATATTAAACTTAACCTTATCTGTTTAAAAAAGAAAAGCACCAATAATGCCAATATATTTTAGATTTTCTTTGAGAGATCAAATTACAGTAATAAACAACAAAAGACATGAAATAAAATGAATTAAATAAAGCCTACTGAAAAAAACTGAGCATGTATTTAAAAATTGACAGAAATTTAGGAAACAAATCAGTAGGCAGTGTTGCTCAGACACCAGAATGTCAGAATATGCTTTGCTGTAAAGAAGGATTATTATAAAATCCCAACATGAAAATTCAATACCAAATAAATATGTTACTTGATTTGAGACATCCGTATCTCCTGGAGAAGCTGTCAACCCGTGGCTTGCATGGGTACACTCTTTGCTGGGTAAAGAACTGGCTGGAGGGGTGGGCCTAGAGTGTGGTGGTGAATTGAGTTAAATCCAAATAGTGACTGGTCACAAGTGGTGCTCCCCAGAGGTCTGTACTGGGGCCTGTCCTGTTTAATTTCTTTGGGATTGGGACAGGCTGGATGAGCTGAGGCCAGTGGGATGAAGTTCAGCAAGACCAACGGTCAGGTCCTGCGCTTTGGCCACAGCAGCCCCAGGCAGCATTACGGACTCGGGGCAACGGCATCCTGGCTTGCGTCAGAAATAGTATTGCCAGCAGGAGCAGGGAAGCAGTTGCCCCTTGTACTGAGCCCTGGTGAGGCTGCACCTTGAGTACTGTGTTCAGTTTAGAGTCTCTTACATCAAGATAGACACGGAGGCCCTTCTTCAGATAAGAAGCAAACAAAGCTGGTGAGTGGTCTTATTAAAAGGAGTGGCTGAGAGGACTGGGATTGTTTCTCCTGGAAGAGGTGCAGGGGAGACCTTATTGCTTTCTCTCTACTTATTAAAAGGAGACTGTGACCAGGTGGGGGCCTTTTCTCCTGCGTAACTAGTAATAGGGCTAGAGGGCAAAGTTGCACCAGCAGAGATTCAGATTTAATATTGGGGAAAAAATCCTTCTTCAGAAGAGTGAAAAAAATCTAAAAAGAAGTTCAAGGTCAAAATTACCTTCAGAATTTTATAAAGATTTCTATAGCAATAGGAAAAATATCTTCATTCAGAAACATTTGCTGCTAGCATTTATTCTTTTGTCACTTTTATAATTACTTTGTTACAAGACTTGGCTGAAAACAAAAATGTTTGAGTTTTCAACTTTATAGGCAGATAAGTTGAAGACCTTAGTTTCAGGTTTTCTGTAGAATGGTTCATGTGAAAGAATCATCTGAACTGATGTAAGCATTCTTTATTTAAGAGTATAAAATTGATTTTTATTTTAAACTTTGATGTTTCACTAGGCAGTAAGGTAAGCTGTTAAAAGATTGAAAGATAAGGAGATACAGAGAGACAGTAATCTTCATTTTATAAAAAAAGCAAATGGGTTTGAATTCATTTGTATATGCCAACGTTCAGAAGTATTGCTACATTTTACTTTAAAAAGTATTGTGGGGAAAAAAAAAATTGCCTCAGGAAATTTTCTAGTACTAATTTAATTCACTTTATGAGAATAATGGAAAATGTTTAATTCTTGCTACTACTGTTATGCAGTACCTGTAAGATATAATCACCCTCTTCTCCCTCCTCTTTGACTCCATCTACTTTTTCTTAAAAAAAACAAAACAAAACAAAAACTGTTTAGAGGTTGAATTTTTTTCTTCATTCTGCTATTTTCAAACCTTGAATCAGTGCTTCACTTTTTCATCTTTCTATCAGTTAAGACAATCAGTATTTGATGAAATGTGAATGTCTGTTGCATATTAGACTTTTTAGTCCGGCTCAGGCTATCGAAGGTAGAAATGTGCCCATAAACTAAAATTACTGCATTTGCTTCTTATGCTGTGTTCCTTCATGCTGAAGAGACAAGAGTTTCATATGCTGACTTCAGTATAAGAATTAGTGTCCCTTCCCAAAAATACTTTAATGAGAAGATTGACACAGTAATCATTTAAAATCTCTGTTCTTCACGTTCATTAAAATTACTCTGTGCTGCAGACTGCTTTTAGCACTGAGTAGAATTGAATTTATTTTCAATTTTTATTACTTCAGAGATATATTGGCACTGTTGAAAGCTAAGATTAATAAAGCACTATATAACCTGTAAATGAAAGATCCACAAAAATTTCCTGCTTTTATATTTTTCCTCCAGATATCAAATTTTCAAGGGTAACAGTTTCTCAGTACATTTTAGCTTAAGATGAAAAGTTTATATTATATTTTATTGTAATCATTACGGTTTTAAATAAAGAAATACCCCATTAGTCATAATGACCACTATTTTTTTATGACAGTTATGGCAGTGATATCTCATAGCTGATAACTATATTTTATTCTTTGCTATACTGTTCATTCTAAGTATGTAAATAATAAAAGAACTTTATGACTAGCTATAGTATAGAATTATGGATAATACAAATTCTAATTCTAGTAATGTCATCTCACGAGACTTACTGTTATTGTATAAGAAAGCTACGCTAGGAAAGCGTTATTTTAGATATAGCAATAAGGACTTGCAGTCAGGAATACCAGTTCACAGCTGCCTGAATAACTTCAATTCTGATCATTTTCATCTACTTTCTTGGCACTAAATAAGTCAGGCTTCAGATACTTAAAAATAGAGTGGAAAAAACAATTATGCAGACAGATAGACAGACAATTTGAGTTTGACATTGTATGAAAATTTGAATCCAATATGTTTTTGAGATGTTGACATTTCAATCTAACGATTTTTCTAGAAGAAGATTGTTTTAATGTTTTCAAAATTGAATTCCCAGTGGGTTTTGTTTTTTTTGTTTTTTTAAGGAATAAAGTAAAACAAGTTGTTTAAAAAAAAATATATATATTAAATATCTGTATCAAGACTTGCTCCTGTATGTCTTCAACAGCATGATGCAAAGAGGGAGGATAAAAGTCTAGTATAGCTTTATTTTGTCTTTGTACTTTCTATTCCGCAACACCCTCCTTGGTATCTCCTAATTCTTTGGTAGCAGCTTTAGCCCAGGCTTTGAAAGTGCATATTCAGTTTATTTGGCAATCCACTGAAATGTGTTTGTACGCTGCAAATAAGAGAAAAGATATGCTCATATTTATTGATTTTGTAGCTTTGCTAAACTTTAAATTTTGCATCACGAAGAAAAGGTATTTTTCCAACGTGAGCAATTTCCCTTGCTAAATATATTCAGTGTTGTTTTCTGTCTCTGTATGTCTGTCAAGTGGTAAAGAAAACATGAAACACTTACACTGATCATCAGTGATCACTTTTGTAAGAGATCAGAGATATATTTCCCAAACAAGGTGTTCTTGCATAGATATATTTATGGAAAGTTGTAATACCTGAGTTTCAGTAATCAGTCTTTTAGAAGTGTCTCAACAGATCAATTCATACCCCCTTTATATAACTCAGTAGCAACTGCCTTCTTGAAGCTAATTTGGGAATGGTTATCGCACAGCACAAGTGAATCCTTGAGATGATCCTCTCTCTAACTATAGCTAAATGTACATATCTGTAACTGCCACTAATATTTGTTTACTGATTAATTAATATATCCACATGTAGAAAAAAAATAAAACATTAAAGCAATGTACATTTTAAAATGCTATTATCCACTACCTTCTCTTTCAATGGTAGCACTTGTAGAACTTAAACTCAAATAATTAAATTGAAGTGATATTGAATAGAAAGATCTCAGACTTCAAACGATAGTCTCTTCATCTGAAGAAATGAGGAAAATAGTGGGAACTAAAGAAAGTTGCAAGATTTTCTGATGTCTGTAAACTGTCAGCATGTTTTAAATGTGCTAGTGCAATTCTGAGATATGCGGGGTCTTTTTATGAGGAGAGAATCATTAGTAACACTGCACAAGGCAGTATTTCCTATCCTGTTCTCAGTCTCTTTCCAGAAGATATTATTTCTCACTGGATCCAGTACAGAGAAATCTACTGAAGTTGGTGAAAGTATATGAAATCTATTTTAGGTGAAGGAAAAAAAATAGGATTTTTTTAGACTGGAACATAAAAGATAAGAGATTTTTGACACTGGTATATTACTCATTGCTCCCCATTGTTAATTTTCTTTACAAACCAAATATACTGCTTTTCTAAGTATTCTGATAAAACATAATGGCATGAGATTTTCCATCAAACTTGTTACAAGGTAGTTTGTATAAAGAACAATAGACATTAATATCTCCTTTTTGTAGCTTCTTATTTTATCACAATTAAAGCATCATCAAGGTCTGCTGTTCCACCTAAATCTTTAATATTGGAAAATTGTGGGCAGTTATCAGGAGCTTTAAATTTTGAGTCATGTGTTGACTTCTCAGTGATTGACACTGTTACTTAACAATTCTTTCTCAATGCCCACCTGTAGCTGTTTCTTATTGCCTCACCTGTTATCCCACCAATGAATGCAAATTATTCAAGTTTAAACAGGAAGAGATGACTTTTAACTAAGATGTCATTGAATAAGCAACCTTTATTCTGTAGTATTTCTGTATTATTCAGAAGTAAGCCAAACAACTGCATTAGGGTTGTAGAGTTGTTCTATTTTCTTTGGAAACTAAAGACGCTGTCTCATGATTCTGTGGGAAATTAATGCAATTTTTACTTATCCTAGGGAAAACTTGAAAATCAGTGATTTTGACATTACTTTTAAGAAGTAGAGCCATACTTCGTACTTGGAGGGGAAAAAAAGTCTTTCTTTAAAGATATTTTAATTTCTATTCGTCATAATATTTTACCAGTTTGTTAATACAGGATGCTAGTTAGACCTCTGCTCTGTAAACTGATCAGCTTAAGGCTTGTTTCCTCTAAAATGTCTCGTAGAATTTTCTTGCAGTTAGCAGCTGTGATTAACACGAAGTGATCCCCATTATACTATCAAAATGTTAATGCAGTATTCAGCTCTTTTGTATGTCCAAATACCAAGTATGTCTGTTCTTTAGCCATTCGTTTTTGTTACGCACTGATCTTTTGACTACATGTAAACCTTGATTTCAGTGTGTTGTTTCCTGCACACGTAAAATAGATAATAAAATAGCACACACGCTGTCACTGAACTATTCTAATGTCCTTATATTTGGGGAATTTTTGCTGATAGTTGCTGTATTCAGAAGACAGACCTCCACTGCTCCTCTTCTAGTCAAGATCTTTTCTCACATATAAAGATTTCAAGCATGTTCTCATTTACTCTGGTTACTGTCTTGCCACAAAAGAAACAAACAAACACCTCACAGACTAAAGGTTAGCCTTAGATCTAGATTGGTCTGTTAGGGGATCGTTTCTGTAGAATGACTAGACTTTTTCACTCATACTAAGTAGAAGAAACTTCATGTTTCTATCGATTTCTCACAATTGTTATTTATTCTGTTACTATGGTGAATCACATGAACTTAAGCTGAAGTTTTCTTTTGAGCTAGTGAATAAGGTTTTGTGTTTGTTCCAGGGTATGTTCATATCCAAGGGACAGGATGTCTCAGGTGCGAAAGCAAGTAACTATGCACTCAGGGCAGCACTGAGGGTTACAAACTTTATTCCTGGCAAGCAAAAGCTCCCTAAGCAAGCGCAATATGACTTAGTAACTCTTGAGAGATGAATGAAATATGGAGCAGGAGGGGGAGATGTAATGTGTTGGCAGTAGGTTTGGTAGAAAGTGCCAGCACAAAAACTCTGCAGCATCCTTCCTCCTTCTATATTGTCTCTCAGGGTCTGGAGAGACTAGTATAATGCACTGGCCACACAGGCACAACGTCCAAGTAGAACACTTGCCTGCAAGTAAGCTTAGCTGCTTGCAAAACAAGATAAACTGGCAAGAATAAGTCTATCAAGCTCCCTACAAGACAAGATAAACAGCTGTAGCTGCAAATACCACTTAGCTTAAAACTGTCATTCAGGCCATAGTTCTAGTCATGTAGCCATTCGGTTATTCTCTCCCAGAATCCTTTGTTCTAACTCAGGATCATTCTTCAGTCAGAACCTTTAGGTCCCTGGTATAGCATTATACAAGTCTGAGAAATACAAATATATATATATTAAGTAATAATGGAAGACTTCATTGGGTTACTTGGGAAAAAAACTTTCTGTACAGAGCAAAGCTGACAAACTAAGGAACGGTACAAAACCTAAAAGAGTATTTTGGCTGTTTTTACTCAAAGGTTGTGTTTATTCAGCTTGAATTTACTGGAATCCTTTGATAAGTATATTCACATTCACATAACACTGTTCTGTCGTGTAAAATAGATACTGTACTATTTGTTTATGAATATTTTTATTGTATTCTTCTTGAATTGTATTTGAAAGATGATTGCATTCTACATAACGTTTAGTCAGCCGCATTCCTTGTTTGTTGTCTCCTCTGACTTGATTAAATTGATTAACTGAAATTAAAGGTTCTGTCCATTTTTGTAGATAGGAAGTGGACCTTTTAATGTAGTCTATCTTAATATTTTGTTTCAAGAAAATGATATTTTACAAGAAAATATTAAATCTTGATTTCTTGAATATAGAGGAAGTCAACAATTAGAAAAGCTTTTGTGCACTTGTTAAGTCTTCACTCTGCGCTAAAAGTCTCGTTTTAATCTTTTTCCTAGAGCGTGTCTTATGGGATTTTTTAATTTTCTATGTTGGTTTTCCCCACAAACATGAAACTATTCTGCCCAAAACAGTGCTCAGAAATGCTCTTACTTTCACAGTTTTACATACTACTTTTTAGAAAGAAGTAGCTTTAAACTAAATTTTGCTAAGATTTTGTCCAACCTATTACATCATTTTAAACTTCACTGTGAATTTTGGAGAGGAAAAAAAAAATTAAGCTCTACTGAATATAATACCAGCTGAGGAAAATTGCATGTGAAATGAAAGCAGAAACATTCATTCTTTTTTATGAGTGGTATTTTTGGTCAGTGAGAAGGCCATGATGTAAAATTCTGAAGAGAAGAGAAAAGTGCAAAATAAGGACTTATAAATAAGAAATCCCAAAAAGGAGCTACACAATTGCAATGAGATAATGCTCTTTTTTGGAGTCATATTATATGCATTTTATTTTTATCTGTCACAAAACCTCAATACAAAATATTGATTCTTCTGTGAATAAGGAGGCGTGTTCCAAGTTTTATTAATACTAATTAAAAGCGAACACTTGGTTTCTGTGTTTTTACTCCAAATAAGAGTAGAGGCAGAGGGAGGAGGAAGCTGTGATAGGGTGATTATTATACCATGCCTTGAAAGCTTGATAAAAATCCTTTCCTTGTCCTCTTCTTTTGTGCACTTTTCAGAAGAGAGGGAAAAAAAAAAAAGGGATGTATGTGAACAATTATATACTTAGGTACAAGGGCTTTTATGGCCTCTATTGTGTAATTGTCATCTTTTATATCTAGTATGGAATTTAGTGTACTTATTAGGCAGAAATCACATTGCTCTTAGCTTACATAGAGATTTTATCCAGTTACATGCCTTTATTATTTCTCTCTGTATGAATGAAGTTTAAAAAAAAAAAAAAAAATGTTTTATGTGTTCAGGTAAATGTAAAAGCTATTAAAAAATGTTAAAATGAAACTTGGCTTTTTAACTTGGCTTTTTATCTTGGGTTCTGAAGTGTTCTGCCACAAATACATAAGCGATTTCAGACTTCACAGCCTGAATTTGTGTTGTTCAGAAACCTGTCAATGCAAATATATTTACAAAGCGGATGTGAGCATAGACAATTGCATTATATCATGTGAAAGAATTGGAAAGAGAAAGCTTAGTACACAGAAATTTCCTAACAGTGCTTTCAAAATGTAACGTTTCATTGTGGAAATGTAAAATCATAGTTCACTTAGAAGGTTTTTAATTTCTGAATTCTATATTTAGATTGTCTCTATTCCCATGCTGTCTTGTAATGTTTGATAAAACAGACTCTGATAGTAGAGGCAGTTTGTCAGTATATTTTCCACATTACAAGCTTAACCTATTGTGATGATCTGCAAAGGAGTATTTAACTGATCAGGCAGATTTGATTCCTTTGATTTATGCTATTAGAAAGCAGTTTTCATGACATGATTGCTTGATTCAGCTCTCACAACAGCTTGTGAGAGAAATAAAAGTTGTCAGAAAGATACTATTGGATGCTCAGGGATTGCTTTTGAAGTTACTTTGAGTTGACAACTAATGAGAAGCTTTTTCTTTTTTTTTTGTAACTTACACTTCAGCATTGATAGATGATACGACTATTTTTTGTTTGCAAAATGATGGATTACATATGGCTTGGTTTATTGTCTGTAACAGAAAATCTATTTTACCTCCAGATAAGTATTTTCCTTTTTCTTTTTTCTGTTGTTGATTGTTGTTTGGTTTTTTTTGTTTGTTTGTTTTGTTTTTTTTTGTGTCGTTTTTTGTTGTTGTTATTTGTTGTTCTGTTTTGCTTTGTGTTATTTTTTTTTTCTGGTAGTATCTTCCTTACTATGTGTTAGAGGTTCACAGTGATGTTTTTTCACACTGAAGATGACAGGAAGTCTGATTCAAAGCTGATATGTTAGTGTGATTGCAGTGAATACATTTGGAATGTCAGGAAGAAATTTTTTTTTTTTTTCCCCAAAGTGCTTAATACATTTTGTAAGAAAGACACTGTGATATACGTGGAGCTAGTAATATAATGAAGCGGTTAGTTATGTTTCTTTTGGTAGAGGTTGTTTGGGATGTATTTCACTGAAGTGAAACAAAAAAGTGAGTTATTTTTGCTTCCACATGTACTATTTTTTTTTCTTTCCCTCTTTTTTTTTTTTTCCTTCTAAATAGAATGGTTAAGATACTTTTGATAGTTGTGTTGAAGTGGCATAATAAAGTAATACTACTGAACTGAACTGAAGATGCTGTGACATTGGAGGAGCTATTTTTAAAGACTTAAAATTGTTCTGAGAATGCAGAGCAGATAAGGAAGTCAATAAAGCTGTAAATGATGAGAATATGGAATAATACAAAGAGCTCCACTCTCAGTGTTCTCGTGCATTATCTTCAGAAGCATTAGTTGTTCAAGAATTTTTTCTTCCTTTGCAAATGAGTAGAGGTGTTTACTAATGTGGTTTCAACCATTCAGAATTAAATTTAAAAAGATAACCTAAACTTTATATCTGAAACTTAGACACAACTTAATGACTAGTTCTGAGAAAGCCAGCCATACTCCTAATATCTCAATATTAGAAATCTTTCTTTGGTCTCTCTAGGTATCGTCAAGAAGATATCTTTTGTTCTAATGATAATACCATGGGAGATAAAAATGGAAACATCAATCTTAACAGAATATTAAGTCTGAAATTTGATTATGATCACTTAAATCTCAATATGTTTGATTATTTTTAGTGTTCATTATTGTATTAGTATATTCATCTTGAATGCTTGTCTGGTGTGATTAGATGAAGTTGTTATAAGATTTAATTGATCTTGCTGATTTTCATATTATAAGAACAAGGCTGTGAGCACTGTAGCAGTCACTGAATGGTCTATCAAATATAATTTGGATTATTTAAATAATGAAAATGTTTAAACATTTGTTACTCTTCTTAAAAATTAAGAGGATTTAGAGTAATTACCTGCTTAAAGCTTTGCTGGATTCCTGCAGAAATGGATAATGGTGTGGCTATTGAGGTGTTATTCACTATAACTGATACTTAAGAATGATGATGTGGTAGCCAATAAAAAGAATATTGTCATAAGTTTTGTATAGTGTTCCAACCGTATCTATTTTCCTGTTTTCAAGTTTAGTTTCCACAGTCCATTTGACTGTGACTATATAAATCTTCATGAGATTCCATTTTCATTCTTATTTTGCTTTTTGAATTTATTTAACATTGAAAAAAAAAAAAAAAAGGAAAAAAGTCTATATTAGACTGAATTTAATGTAGTTTAGAAGCCTGTTGGAGCAGGGTAACATTTAAGACTTCAGTTACACAGCAAAACAAATATTCTATCTCAATGCTGATGTACTCTGCACAAATGCCTCAGCTTAGTCTAAAGAGAGATTCAAAAAAATCTTATACAAAAATCTTACCACTGATATAACAACTTATTTCTTCTAGACAGTGAGTTTAAACAGAAGTAATACTACAGTAATATAAAACTTGAAACAGCTGTACGAAATTTGTAGCCATTCTAGAGAAGGAAAAATAGACCAATTGTCATGGTTTCATGGTTTTTATTATTATTCTGCATCATGATGTCACATAAACCAGACTGAACCATGACATCCATATTAAAAATATTTGTGAACGTGTTTGAAAAAGGAAAATGTGATTTTTTTTTTTCTACACTGCATAGTACAGTTTAGTTGGTTAAACAGACATTGGCTTAATTTGAGTGGATTAAAGCCTGGTGTAGTGCAACCCCTTTGAAACTCAGTCTGTGATATCCTTTTTGCTTTTGTTTTGTTTTCTCCAGAACAGACTGCAGAATTCTTAGTAAGACTGTTAGGGTTACCTGTGCTGCATGGCAAACATCACATGGCGGTGATCACTTATAAATCTGAAAAAGCATGAGGAATTTCTTGCATTTCTTTTCTCCTCTTACTGTACAGTTCTAATTCATATGATCTGGGAGCCATGTAGGTGTTTTATTTTTACCTTATGTTCTGACTTCTATACTTGAGTCAATTGAGGAATAAGTGCGATTTCTCAACTTTCTTAAATTTCTTACAATTTATTCGTCTGGTCAGTGTTAAGATAAAAGAACATTCCTAAATAATCTAGACTACACTAAACTCTCGAAAGCATCTTCGAAAAACTGTGCTGAGAAAATGTATTAAGATGCATACATAGAATGTGTATCAATAATATAATTTACAGCTAGAGACATGACGTGTTGACTTCCTTGGTGTATTTGTTTCAAGGACAGTTCAAAAAATTCAATGACCAGATCTCGTTTTATCTAGTAAAAATTAAGTTGTAAAAACCTATTTGTTTCAAATTCTGTTTGCAAGAGGCTGGAAGATATACTTCATATTTCACTGATAAACTGAATATAAAAGACAAAGAAGTGAGCTGACTTGCCATGCTCTGTGGTACTATATTTTGTATCGTGTAATATTTCTGAGATAATAAAGTATAGGACTGGCAGCTATTTTAGTATTAGTTATTTTGCTTTAGTTTACTTCCCACAAATTTGTCTTCGGCTCATGTACTTTATTGCTTTCAAAGAAAATAACAAATTAGACAGATCAATCATTGCCGTAGTCTACTGATGGTATTTATCTGAACCTCCATGTTAGTTTTTCCTTTCCAATAGCTTCCTCTAGCCTCATAAAAACTTCTTTAGTCAGTATTGTGCATGATTCAAGAACAGGACTGAAGGAACAGTAGCATACTAAATAAAATTAGTGAAGAAGATCCCTGATTTCTGTGGGCAGAAGTCTAATTTTGAGCTTAGAATGCAAGAATACATGTTTAATCTTTAAGACTTAACTGTTTCCCTAATGGTTTTTGCCAAGCAATTGATTAGGAGAAATTTTTAAATGGTTCTATCAAAATTCAAAATACCATTATAATTATGGTATATTAGAACATTACAACAATACCTTCAATTTATCATCTGTCAATATCTGTGTGTTTTTATATTGGCAACTGCTGCAAAAAAAAAAAAACAAAAAAGCAATATGCAATAATATCTATCTTCTAAAAATATGCATTTTAACGGAATTTTTAAAATATAATTATTTACTTGCCTTCCTCTTTTGTGCACTGCTGTAGGAAGAAAAAGGGATGTGTTCAATGTGAAAAATTCTGGAATCTCTTTAAATATTTTGCATTATTTGTTGCTTTAAATATCAAAATACAGAAATAAAATGCACTGATAATATAAAAAAGGTATCATGTTTCATAGTGGCGATTCTGATGTGCTTGTTAGTTACACAAAAATAAGAATGTAAAATGGAATACCTTTTATTTTGTTCTTTCTAAATACATGCATGACTTATATGCTCATTATTATATAGCTGCATATCTTATTTTCCCTTATCAGATTTATTTAGACTTTTATTAACAAAAAATATTAAGCCTTTAGAGCTATACAGTATCTGCATTTCAAAACATGTACATCATGTTCTGAGTATACATTTTCATAATAAAACAGCATTGAATTAAAAAACAATTGCAATTGAATAATGTAAAATGTATTGTTTCAAATTGAGAGAGGGCCATATTCTGATATTTTAATATGGTTGCCAGTTTAAATGGTTTTTAAGAGAAAATACTCCTTTACTTTAAGTTGCTGAGTAGGACTATAAGAAATGTTACTTGAACTCAAGCAAACAACCACTGAATCTTCCTGTATTACAGAAGCCCTTTTCTTTTTTCTTTTTTTTTTTTTTTTTAACTTTAAAGGCAATTTGAGTATTACTTTTATAATACAACAAAATAAAACCCTAGGTGTTACAGTACATTGTAATATATTTCATCCAAGTTTTATACAAAATAATCTGTCATTCCAGATACATTTGTCATGGTTCCAGTCTGGTGCCATGATTTATATCTTACTGAAATGAACTATTTGTAAAACGTATGTTCTTGAAAGAGCAGATGAAGCTCTAATAAATTAAAAATCTACATGAGGGACAGTTTGTAAATTCAAGTCTTGTTTATTTGATCAACAGTTGGCTTCTCTGAAGGGCGATTTTTTCATACCTTTCTGGATTTGTTATGGGCACCAAATTCGGAAAGGGCTTTATCTAATTAGCTTGTGTTCTCAGTCATGATAACACTCCTACTGTTTCCATTAGCTGAACAGAACTGTTTGGGCTTGCATATCTTTTTGCATAGTTAATCCTAATGAGAATAGCTAGATAAGTTATCTCTGGTATTTACTAAAAAAAAAAAGATAATAAATTCAATGTCACAAAGAAGCAAACAATTTCTGTATTTTTATTTTGAATTTTAAATCAACATATGATCTCAGAGGGGAAAAAAAAAACAAACAACAACTAACAGAGGTCATGAAGATATAATGACTAAAAGTCATCTGAAGACTTCTTCCCACCTCTGAAGTGCTATCTTTGGTGACACCATCAACGTAAGAGTTGTGTTCAGTGATTCATTTCACAGACATTCATGGCAGATGCCACAAGTGACTATAATCTCCTTCTAAAGCAAAGTTTATTTTTAACTTCATGACAGTAATATAGTCTAATCAACTCAAAATTCCTGAGTGATATACCTGCAACAAAAATGTTGTTCACGTATTTTTGATTTATTACAGTATTTAAAAGCTTCTGAAGCAAACTTCTATGTTTTTTTAAAATTAGTTTGCGTTTTTCATGTCACTTCAATTTGTTTACTTCATGCCTACCTCCACAGTTATTCTAGTAAAGTGACGGGGCTCGAGTATAGACACTGTTCAGTGAATAGTTAGCACAGTCTTGGCATAGTTTTGTCATTGTCGAGGATTACTCCTGCCTTGTTCTGTTTATATGTGTTGATCTAGACCATGGAAACATTTTGATCACACTGTAGATTATAAATTCTGAAGAGCATTCACTTCTATTTGAGTTATGACTTAATTGGAATTGTATTGATTTTCACAAGAAGTGTCTTTAAACTTCTCTATGGCAGCCTGATCTGTTTGTTCCCAAATAAAGCCTTGATATTTACCATCTTCTGCCTATTTTGTTCAACTCTTTCACTATTGAAAGAGGACAACACCATCACATCGTTTGGTATCAACCAGCAGATGGTGCAGTATTCCCTTCCATTTCTAAGGCTTTATCAATGTCTAAAATTTCTTCAGTTAGTATTTCACTTGCCTATCTACAGCGAGTAGATATCTCTCTTATCTCTGAAGACCTTCTAGTGTCACTCATTGTCTCATTCCACCAGACCATGACTGAAAAGCATGAAATAAGTTCAGAGTTATCTTCCAGGATTCTTGGAGTCTGTGGAACAAAAGGTTTCTGGTGGTAAGATACTCAAGTTACTGGAGAAAATTTATCACTCTTACGAAAAAGTATTTAAATACATTTCACTATATATAGTATTCTAACTAGTATTAAATATTACTATGATGCCTTTTTAATTGTATTTTAATAGCGGGTCATATACTGATGAAAATTGAAACAGCTTCTTGAACTTAGTTGAAATGGACTGTTCAGTGGATGTAGAACTGTCTGCAGGATCAAGTCCAGAGAGTGGTGGTCAGTGGCTCAGTGTCTGGATGGAGATTGGTTTTGAGTGGTGTCTCCAAGGGATCGATGCTGGGGCCAACACTTAATGCCTTTATCAGGGACAGTGGCAGTAGGATCAAGTACATCAGCAAGTTTGCTGATGATGCCAAGCTGTGGGGTGCAGCTCAGAGGGAGGTCCAGAGGGATGGGTTGCCATGCAGAGGGATCTAGACAGGCTTGAGCAGTGGGCCCAGGTGAACCTCATGAGGTTCAGTAAATCCAAATGCAAGATCTTGCACCTGGGATGAGGCAAGCTCCCACTACCACTACATTCTGGAGGACAAAAGGATTGACAACAGCTCTGCTAAAAAAGATCTGTGTGGTACTGATGGATAGGAAGCTGGACATAGGCAGCAATGTGCCCTTACAGTCCAGAAAGCCTGGGCTGCATCAAAAGAAGTATGGCCAGCAGCTCAAGGGAGGTGATCCTGCTCCTCTACTCTGCACTGGTAAGGTCTTACATGGAATACTGCATCCTGATATGGAGTCCTCATAAAGGAAAGATTTGGATGTGTTGGAGCACACCCAGAAGAGGATTACAAAAATGATCCAAGGGAAGGAACACCTTCCTTACAAGGACAGGCTCGTAAAGTTGGTGCTGTTCAGACTGGAGAATGCTCCAGGGAGATCCGATAGCAGCCTGTCAGTATCTAAAGGGGTGCTTTAAGGAAGAAGGGGAGATGCTCTTTAATAGGGACCATTGTGATAAGACAGGGGGAAATGGCTTCAACCTGAAAGAGGGGAGATTTAGAATTGTGAGAATCCTTCTTTGTTTTTTGGCTCAAAGCTTGCTTCCTGAGGTATTTCTTGTGATAAGACTCTGAGTGATTTGTTGAGGAGGCAACTAATGGGTGCTAACCATGTGACAATAGATACTGCTTTGGGAACATTTGAAAGCCCCTTCCTCCAGAGCTGCTTGCTCTGTAGAAGAGTGATGAGAGTGCTCAGGAGTGTTTACTGGCGGAAGATTTGGCCTGTGACTAAACAGCTCCAGCTAGGTGTGGGAAAATTGGGGAACGATACCATTGTGTTCTGTGAAAAACAGGATGCAGATAGGCATCCCTGCTCCCTCTTATCTGCTGGCAAGGCCCAGAAGATGGGAGCAAAGGAGGTTCCTGCTGAGATCCCAGAGCCAGAAGCTGTCAATGCAAGGAGAACTGACTCAACCACCTTGGGTTTGAGCTGTCACTCAAAGGAGAGCTGACTCAACCACTTTGGATTTGAGCTGTCACTCCAAAGACAGCTGACTCGACCACTTTGAAACTATTGAAAAGGGGCCATCATCGCCGTCATCGTCATCAATAGAATAACTCTGCCCGATGACCCACCACTACTGAGGATCAAAGACGGAACTACGAACCTCGCTGGATCCATGGTGGTGACTATGTCCCTCTTGCTGCCTATAAAGACTCCTTGCTTCTTCTATCTTTTCTATCACCCACCTTCCCTTCCCCATTACCCTAATCATAATAGCATCCGTCCTCCCCTTCCCCAATTCCCCTGATTAAGATTTGTAATACACTGGTTGGACCAACATTTGAACCGTTGCTTCTTAATCTCACGCCAGGTATATAGGTAATAAAAGAACCTCCTCTCCCTCCTATAAATTGGAGCGAGAGAAGAGTAGATATAAGAAAAATATATTTTATGATAAAAGTAGTGAGGCACTGGGGCCTGCTGAGTATGTCCTCTCCTTGGAGACATTCACTATTAGTCTGGACAGTGCTCTGAGCAATCTGATCTATCTATAGGTGTTCCTGTTGGGGAGTTGGACTAGGTGGCCCTTAAACATATCTTCCAACTTAAATGATTCCGTGCTTTATTCAGTTCCAGTCAAGAACTTATATATGACTTTCCAATGCAAATGTGGCATTAATAGAACCAGAAAGAGTTACCAGAGGATGACCTGACCTTCTCTGGCTAACACCTTCCTCTTGGAATACTCACAGAGGAGAACGTGCAAGATAGGATTCATTTTGCTGGTAGAGCATGCAAAGAGCAAGACACATAAGGGGAGCTCTGGACCTAGAGGGAGATAACTGTTTTCACTGTTCTCACTATCCTTTCAGATAAACCTAATTTCTGCATGAACTTAATGATTTTTTTCCCCTGAAGAAAAAAAAAAAAAAAGAAAAATATGTTTTTAGTTACCGACGTGATAGGGCCTTCACACTGAGAAATACAATTAGCAGAAACTGTAGCATTGTAAGTTGTAAAAATAATTTACAATTTTTACTTTTTTTGTCATGTATTCCACCTTTACTATGTACACTGATATATCATTTCATCAGTTTCAACTATTTTTCAACTATTTGCAATGTTTCATTATTCCTATCATTCTAAGTAATGCTTTTATTTTAAAATTGTGGTAGTTTTTGATAATATACTAAGCAGCATCATTTCTACTAATCCCCTGGATGCTCCTCCATTAACATTTTTGCTTCTTCTATTGTAACCAGCTTTTAATTCATGAAAGGACTTCATTTTGCCTCCTGTGGCTACTAAGTTAACTTAATAATCTCCTGAAAATGACTCTACTGAAAGCTTTTTGAAATCCTAATTTAATATCTACAGAGCCAGATATCCTTTATCTATTATTTTTACTCTTAAAACTATCCCTTAGATTGCTTTTAATAAGCTGAATCTCCAGAGTGCAGTCTACAGATTTCTGCTCTTTGTCTAGCAAGCCTGTTTTATTGGAGTAGGAGACATGTAAAACCTCTCCTTTAGTGTCATATAACAGCTTCTCAGTTCTTACTAAACTTATGAGACAACTAGTTAAGTCACTGGGTGCTCGTACATTTAGGATTCTGATTATAGTTGTTAGAGGTATTGATCCTTAAAAAGAAAGAAAACTGAAAAACAGGTTGTTCTCATTAAGAGAATTTTGCAAACGTCATGTAAAATTAGTGAGTTTGCATGATAAGAAAAGATTGAATAGACTATGAATATTATGAATTTACTGAGAGGACTCCCTTCCTGTTCTGTATAACTTTCCATGCTTACTGATAATGATGTCTAAAAAAAAATTTAGTTACATCTCTGGAGGTTAGCAAAAAGCGAGGGGAGAATTCTTCCAAACTTAATAGTATAATAAAATCTTAAAAAAAAAATTGGAACAAATGTATGATAGGTATAGTTGTTTTTTTTCTGGCAGTGCTCAGAAATCCCCCCATCACAATGTGTCTTTGAAGTTCATGAGCAAGTGGCTAGCTTTTGTCCTCCTGTAGAAAGACTTCAGTAACCCTTTTACTGTGCTTACAATAAAGGAAAAATGGAAAAGGCTTAAATAAAAAATAGGTGAATCACAACTATAAACAGAAGCACGTTTCCAGCACACAAAATGTTCCATTTCTATTCAGGATTAACTTTGAAATTGCACAACTGTTCCGAAGTAAGATACTAATGTAGACTAAGCATGAAGCATTCGAGGAAATATCTCTTCTTTTTCTAATTAGGAGAATGAACAGAGTGTTCTATTTTATTCTATTTATTATAACTTTTTTGCTAACTTTCCCACTTCGAGATAAATGTCAAGAGTCAAAAGGCAATGGGAACCGTCTAACTGAAAACTCTTAACTTAAAAAAATTGTCATTCTAATTTCCCTTTGGGCCCTTCATTTTCCACATTTTTATTACATTTAAAAAATATATATACTGTGTATAAATATTCAAATAATAATGCATAGTAACAGATATTAAAAGTATTCACTGTTTCACTAAAGCTATACAACTATTGACTTTTTTCTGTGTACTTGTCTGAAACTTATTATGAAATTGAATATATTCTGCATTATATTGTTTGAAGATTTCCAGATATTTTATGGTATGCCTTAATCACTAAATCAAAATAAATCTTCAGACAGTTGTTTTTAATTTTGGCCACAGACATTTTTTTTCCCTGTGCCTTTATCCCAGTGTTCCTACTTTTCTCAATTTTTTCCTGGTTTTGTATTATTTACATTAAAGCTGAAGAATTTCAAGTTAATTTAACAGATAGCTTTTCATTAATAATTGGGGTAGAAAAAGATTAGTACCAACGGGTTCAAAAACAACTGCTTGGTCACTGTCTTTCTGAATGTATAATAAAATTAGTTGACATCCTTTCCTGATTTGACTGCATAATTCACTCTTTACAAATAGCGTTATCTTTCATCTCATTAAAACAGTAGCAAAAATTATTTCAGTATTTTTTCCAAAAATTTAAACAAGTTCGTTGCTGACATGCTGCACTGCATATGTTTTGTTGAGCAGGTTCCTTCAGTATGGTTTAAACTGAACTACATATTGCAAAAGTAATCAGTGAAGATCGATATGTCTGCCTCCAAAGGGTAGCCAGAATTCTTTATGCTTTCTTATTCTACCTTCAACTTCTGCCTTGAAAATGGAGTAATCATACAGTGTTGTCTTCCTTGCTTTCCTTTTTAGAAATCTGTACATTGTTGTCTAGTTAAGCACCTACAAAACTGAAAGTTTCTTCTTCACAATAGTACCTTCTATAGCGATGGGGCAGAATCTGTCCTCTGCTCCTTGCTGGTTCCTGAGTGCAGCTGTGGCGGATTTCAGTGGTCCTTGGTGAGGGTGCGAATTAATCTCTTTAGGGAGCTATGGACCTCAGAGCAGTCATTCCCTGGCATTCACCTCAAAGTAGGTGTACATAGTACAAAAAAAAATATTGTTTGATAGCTGTAAACGCAAATTATCTCTTCACATCATGTAATGCTTATGTTATGCAATTGCAGATAAAAGTGATTAGGGCTTTCTTAGTCTGAAGTTTCAAATTTACTGTGCTTGTGGATGTTAATAATTCGTGTAAGGAAAACAATGGAACAATTGGGTGTGTTTAACAAGGTTTCAGCAAGTCTTTGAACAGCAAAAAGAATGTAAATAGAACAGCATTCTTTCTGAAGTAGTGGAAATACTTTTGTCAGCCACTGAGGTTATTCTGTGGTCCATAATTTGCTTCACACAAAAAATTATTGAGTACCTTCTACTTCTGTCTGTTGTGCTTACTGAGCACTATTCTCAGGGTGAATTCATTTTCTATTCATAGTGTTTCTTATTAGTTAAAAGAAAGCAATCCTGTGAGCATAATCTATAGCTATTTGCTGTGCTAAAATAGAATATTTTGCATACTTTTCTAGAAACCAATTGACTCAGATAATCTAAAGCAATTAGAGAACAAATAGATTAAAAATTTAAAAAATGTTTATTTTTCCTGTTTTTTTGTGTGTGTGTTTCTTCCAGTTTGCAGTGTTCATATTATCTGTTTGTTCCTGTTACTTCCAGTACAGAACATGTGAATAAAATCTGGTTGTTTTATATAAGGACAAATTGGTCATAATAACAGACACAATCTTACAAGTGCCTCGTATAGTAATAGTAATGCTTTCCCATCTATTATGTAACTATCTGGTAAATGCCCTTTTCACATCTACATCATGTTGGTGGCTTATAATTAATTAGGTTGCTCAAGTTTTTCTTTTATTGCTATAACATACTGATGGACTCCTACGCTGGTAGCAGTAATCCTTATAGCATGACATGCAGTGTTAAAAGTGACAAAAGTAAGACCTGTATCTCGTAAACTTGTATTTTTGGTCATCCTAATTTGTCTGTATGGATACTACTGTCCTCTTTGATATTGGTAAATCATGCCTTTTCTTTTGTGTAAATGTATGCTTATAAAATCTAGATCCAGGGAAAAGAATTTAAAAAAAAAAAAAAAAAAAGTAGATTCAAGAATAGAACCCACACTCTTTAGAAGTCTATTGAGATTATATATATATAATATATATATAATATTATATATATAAATACATATATATAAATTATTTATAAATTTATAAATATAAATATAAATATATATAAATTTATAAATATAATATATAAATTATATATATATAATATATAATATATACAGATTAGCTTCTGTATGGCACAGCTCACATTCACTGATGTAGCTAACAAAACATTTCTTAAAATGTAATTGCTAGCTTGCATTTATAGGTGAGATTGCAGGATGATTATTTTTACTCTCTCACTGAATGGGAAGGCCTTTATACAGATGTATGTCTTCCTTCTTCTTGCTCTTATTTCTCCCCCACTCATTGATCCTCTATTTATTTATTGACCAACATGATCTTTTTTTTTTTTTTTTTTTTTTTAACTATTAGTTGTCCTTCTCACTAACACTGGTATGATTAGGTTGTCATCTTCTAGTGTGGAAACCAAAAGTAAAATATTGTGGTTATCAAATAAATGACCATTGCCATGCAGCAGTTGTCCTGAATATAATATCTGTGGAGTATGTCTGCTACAATGACATAAACTTGATTATTTTCTATGATGTTACAGAGGTCATCATAATATCCAGTTCTAGCTTATATTGCTTATGAAAGGTTACGAATAGACTGCTTTTGCCATATTGCCAAATGTTTGTGATCGGATGACTTCTGTTTCAGTTATTTTCCTCTTTCATATTTATCAAACCTGAGCCAAAGTAGATAAATTTTATTTTGAGCGTCTCTCCAGAATTTGCAAAGAATTTGATGGCGGTCTCAGTTCAGAGGAAACTGAGGGAGAAAGTCAAACAAGAAATTAGTCTGTGGAGATAGAGTTGTATTACTTCACTTTTGAGGTGTATGTTCAGGTAGAACCGTAGAATTGCCAATGTTGGAGAACCCTCCAAGATCATCATCACCTACCGCCAATATTTCTTCACTAAACCATATACTTTCCTAACTTACTAATCCTGGTTCCCTCAGCTGCTCCTCATCAGAATTGTGTTCCAAATGCTTCACCAGCTTTGTTGCCCTTCTATGGACATGCTCCAGCGCCTCAATATCTTTTTTGTAGTGTGGGCCCCAAAACTGAATGCATTATTCTTTGTGTCCCTCACTAGAACTCAGTACAACGGCGCACTGCTGGCGTTCAGCCTAGCATCGACAAACACCTTAGGTCCATTTCTTCCATGCAGTCTTCCAGCTACTCTGCCCCAAGCCTACAGTGCAGGACCTGACACTTGGTCTTGGTGGACTTCATCCTATTGTCCTTAGCTCAGGTATCCAGCCCTGTTAAGTAACGAAAAGCTGCTATCAGGTCCCCTCATAGCCTCCTCTCCTCGGGCTAAAGAGCCCCAGCTTTCAGCCTGTCCTTGCAGGAGAGGTGTTCCAACTCTGTTACTAAAGAGTATCGTTCCCAACACCAAGCCCTGGAGGACACCGATCTCCATCCAAGATACATACCTTATTGTATTGGAGAATGTAAACTGTAGGTCTCTCATTTTTATAGGTAGAATATAGGTAATAATTTATGCTAAAGTTCTTTCAAGAGAGAATTTTTATATTACGATCCTATGCAGTGTATACTGAAAGGTGAAATTCAGCAAACTGAATCTTTTTATTGGTAATGCTTTAAGGACTAAATGCAACACTAGGATTGAGTTTTGAAATATAAGCACCATAAGTAAAGTTACCATACTAAAAACACCGTCTAATCAGGTCTAGAAAATATTAATGAACGTTTGATGTTCTATAGAGAAGACTACAGACTTCAGACTAATTATGGATTAACATGACAAATGTTAACCCATGTATGACAAATATACTAAAAGAGCAGATATACTAAAGGGAACAAATATACTAAAGGGAATAAACCACAAACTGTGAAATACACAAGCTTCGTCTTGATTACAGGTAGAGAATGTTTGAAGACAAAAAAAAGAACTTTGAACTAAAGTGGAAGGAAAGCTTTTTTTCCTAAAATCAGAAAGAACTTCAAAACAGAATATTCAAGAATATTTCTGCTTTTCTCTTTCTACCAAGCTAGGAAATGGAGATGAAATAGTTAGAATTTTTCAACTGAAGGTGGTATGGAATGGAAAAAAAATCTTAAAGGAAACAATTATTTTATCAGAGAATCCATATAAAATCTTTACTATGCTTACAAAAGTTCCTTTTTCTCCTTATCAAACAAAAAATTGCAGTTTCTTCTTATATACTTAATGTTTTAGATAAAGGAATTAAAGGAATTTATAAGCAGTCTGATACAGTGTTTTTGGGAGATCAAATTCAGTTTTTGGATAATTGTATCGAAAACATATAATA
Organism: Centrocercus urophasianus; assembly: GCF_019232065.1. Lineage (NCBI taxonomy): Eukaryota > Metazoa > Chordata > Aves > Galliformes > Phasianidae > Centrocercus > Centrocercus urophasianus. The sequence continues at coordinate 59,971,671 of NW_024884142.1, forward strand.
TCATGTGGATAATAGTAAGATGGAAAATATATTGTTTCTATATGTTAAATGCTATCTCCTAAAACTCAGATTGCTTTAAATTTGTTTGTTTAAGGAAGGTCAGTAATATGCTAGTTGTCAAACTTCTATACCTTAAGTTTTCTCAGCTATCTTGCTTTCTCCATTTATCAGACAGATTAGCCAGGGAACTTGTTTGTTTGTTTGTTTGTTTTTTACTATTTACAGACTAAACTTGGGCTTCTCGTTATCCCAGCAGACTTGCCTCTCATTTTTGGCTACTTCATAGGAATGGCTTTCTTGCAGAAAAAAATAATTCTGTAAAAGTGATACTGCCTTTCCATAGTGATACTTTCCTTCCATCTTGTGCTTTGGTGAATTATACACATTGATAAAAGAAGTATAAACTGTATATTGTTTATTTTATTTCTGACATAGGTAGCTCAGAAATGCCACGAAACAGAAGATTTTACTGATGCTTACACAGTGGTCTTCTTTGTCTGATCATATTTTATAGTAACTTATGGATTTTTTTATTTGACCTGATTACTGAAAATTCAGGCTCTTGGTTCAACTTACCGCTACATGAAAGTTCATTAATAATTATTTTGAGTTCATATTTGCAGCATTATTGTTAGATGTGAACAAGTTTTGCCAAGAATTTAGTCTTTCATCAGCACTTTTTGTGTATGGATTTGAACAACAGGATTTGTGGGCGTAAGCAGAAAAATCGCATTTTTCTCTGAACAGTTGTATAATAGCCACTTTTAAAGGCTAAACAGTAAACACAGAAGAAAAGGGTTTCGCACCATGGAATGTAAGACAAAATATTTCCGGGATCCATATTGTGGGAGTTATTATAGAGCACAAAACGCAAGTAAAAATATGCTGTATGCTTGGACAGCTTACACTTCAAGAATTGAGATAGAAATCAGAGTTCTTTTCAGAGACATACCACTGATCCAAAGCTGTCCACTGATGGCTTTGGAAACTAATTGAGAAGAGTACCCACAAGTGCTTTGTTATCTAGTGCTTGTAATACCAGTATATTGTGGAGATATTGTTTCAACAGCAAGTTTTGTATAATGGAAAAAAATATTTTTTTTTAACCAGAAATCGTATTGTCCTCAAAGTTAATGTATCACTTTTATGTTTATGTAATGTACTGTAAGTCAGTGCTAAGGTTACATTGTTTAATGAGTAGATATTATCACTGGGAAGACAAATTGAAGAAGCTTTTGAACGCATAAGCTTTCTTCATGTCTGGATCATAAAAGTCAGATTTTAAGGGCAAAGAATAGCTGAGTGAAGTTGCTCAGACTATCAGAAAATCTTTGAGAAAAAAAGATTGCTGGTACATGCAGAGAAGATGAGATGTTAAGAGAGAGAAGGAGAAAAAATAAGAAGGATTCTATTTTATATGTTTTGATCAGAATAGTTGCAGATCCTTATACCTGACAAAGTTGTGTACTTCCCTGGAAATTGTAATTTTGAAAGAGTTGTCTAAAGTCCATGTAAGGAATGCATTTTAAAAAAGAAAACAAATGAAATGGGGTTATATTCTGACAAAGGTGGTTTTCTTTTGGGGAAAAAAAAAAAAAAAAAAAAAAAAACCCACAACTTTAAAAAATACATATATCTCACTTTCACATCTAAAGCTTTGCCCAGGTACAAGTACTTGTAGATTTTGTTCTAAATTTTCTGAAAGCTGAACTTCCAGTAATGAGATTGTAATCAAATAACTGTGTAAACTACAAATTAGAAGTTAGAAAGAAAAACACTGAAGGACAGAGGACAAGAAAAAATGTCTTCTTCTTGCTCTTCCTTTTTCATCAATATTTTTTTGACTAGCTGGACATTTCTCACTTGATGAAAACTTGTCTGTGTAGTTACGAATTTGGCTTCTGAATTAGGCTTGTAAACAGAAGTCTGCAGTAGCTATTTTACTAGCTCACAAGCCTGATCCATAACATGCTGAGTGTCAAAAACTATAAATACAGATAATGTAAATATCTTCTGAATTTTATTTTTTTGGTTGCTTTGAAATTAAAAAAAAAAAAAAAAAAAAGGCAATCATATACAATGTTATAGATACACTGCTAGGAAATGTGGATTTTATTTTTTCCTTCCTCTGTATGGCTCACAACTAGAAATTGATTTTGTTTGTTTGTAGGTAGTTATAATGCAGTAATTCTTTTTAGACTCGTTAGAGATCAACATTCTCATATGTGAGGGTATTGAAGTATGTAATTGGCTCTACATCTGCCAATAGTGAGATATTCACAGCAAATATAAAGGACTTACTTTCAAATACTTTTTCCATTTTAATTTTCATTTATCATAAGTAGATCAGTTGTAACGTGAAAGACTGAAGTGGTCTAGTCAGTAGCTATGATGTGCAAGGTCAGGTCTGCTTAGAGTCAGGCTGGGTGGAAAATGAATGACAGTGGCCAATGCATGTCTGGTATTTGCTTGACTTCCATGATTCAAGTGAGAATGTTATTGGCCCTAAATCAAGGGATGGGTATTGGTTTGCTTAACTTGAGAAATTTTTTCATAGGATGTTTTGAGCTTCAGCATACTCTGTGATAAAGTTTGTTAGATGTGAAGGAGGAAGTGCTTACCAAATTCCGAAATACCATCTCACTGGAAAAATAGTGTAGCAGTTAGGCAGTGTTTTAAAGAAGAGGTTACCTAAAGAGATGGATTGGTCTCTCAGTAGTTCTGATGATCTTAAGCTTTTCAGAGGAAATGCTTGGCTGTTGAGAGCCTCTTAGCTATATTCAGAGCTCTAATAAACTGAAAGCAAACAAATTCTTTTTCTCACTGGCTATCATAAATGTATGTAATATCAGGATAATGATGAGTAGAGAAAAGAAAAGGTAGGTGCAAAATCCCTCACTTTCTAGTTTAGTATTGGAGGGAGATTCCTATTAGAAATAGGTACTTAGTTTCACTATGATTTTTCAATGAAATTTTCTTAGAATTCTGTTCCTGAAATGAGTAACAAATAAAATTAGGTCAATATTCTAGGAAGTTGGGTATTCTATACAAATACTGATACTTGTACAATGCTGGATATGTTTTTGGTTACAGGATTCTTTTTCTTATTTGTTCTTTTGAATGTCCAAATGAGCATATAGTGATCAGATTTTTCTGAAGCAAACCGAATGTTATGCTTGAAATAACAGCATTGATTCCTTTGGGTGACTTACAGAGTAAGGTATATAAGCAAAAATGTAAGGATCTGGTACTGAAAAATCAGGAAGCTTTCAAATGCTATTTCAGATGCTTGAAATGTTAGTTTCATCTAAACAACTGAGTTGAGTGGCAGCTGTTCAGAAAGTATATGTGAGCATACTAATTTTCTTTCTGATCCTTACATCGAGTATTTTTGGTATTTCAGTATGATTCACTAGATTGTATTTCAGTATATGTGATATATCTTGCTGGAGACTTAATGATACTCAATGATACTCTTCAGTGATATAAAATCAATTATTATTTTCTAAATGTACTTATTAGATGGCACTAATTATCTGTCAACCTGATAATATTGTATTTGTTTTGTAAAATTGTATTTGACTATTTATTTTATATTTTCAGGTAGAAATTGAGAAGCTGGACTATCATTATTATCTGCCTTTGTTTTTTGACGGACTTTGTGAAATGACATTTCCATATGAGTTTTTTGCTCGTCAAGGAATCCATGACATGCTGGAACATGGTGAAAACAAGATTCTTCCTGTCATTCCTCAGCTCATTATCCCAATAAAAAGTAGGTGAAGATGTAGGAGTTAAAAAAAACTAAAATTGCATTTATATGGCATAGATTTTTGACAAGTTGCTAATTAAGCAACAAAACATGACAGGCCGTAAATTTCATGTAGATTACTGCAAACCTGAGTAATTCATAAGGTGTAAGGCCAGAAGGTTTATGCCTTCAGTCACATGGTAGATGCAGTTCTCCAGAAAAATAGCCTGTCTGTTGAGTCTTTTTCTTATTACAGAATGACTCATTGTCTTTGGAAATGTGAAGGGACATTTTCTTACCTGATTTTTATGCATTTATTATGTAAGTCTGTTGCTGTATAAAGCAGTTCATCTGAAATGATAGGAGAAATCATCAAATCAAAATTACAGAATTATCTACTCTAACATTTTTTGTAGAAACAAACATTATGTAATCTGAGATGGAATACCACTAAGACTAAAACTTAATTTTTTGAAACATCTGTTCTTTCACATGTACTGTTTTGTCCTTCCTGGTTCTTTAGATCTATACCTTCACTAGATTATATTTTGAACCAATATCCTTCTCTAGTTTGATAATATGATTCTCAAGTCTATGTGTTATACATGTGCTAGTAAACCAGACAGTGTCATGCTGTCTTCTCAGTGTGGGAACATGACAGAATTGTTTTATTAGAAATGGGGTTTCAGCCCATGCTAATTTGCCCTCTCCTGAAAAATTCTTGGATACAGAAGCATTACCACTAGGCAGTTTTGATGCAACAACTTCTTCTCTTCTCTTCTCTTCTCTTCTCTTCTCTTCTCTTCTCTTCTCTTCTCTTCTATTCTCTTCTCTTCTCTTCTCTTCTCTTCTCTTCTCTTCTCTTCTCTTCTCTTCTCTTCTCTTCTCTTCTCTTCTCTTCTCTTCTCTTCTCTTCTCTTCTCTTCTCTTCTCTTCTCTTCTCTTCTCTTTTATAATATTTTTAAATATCATGATGTTTTCTGATTTTTTTTTTTTTTTTTTTTTTTTTTTTTTAAATTGAGAAAGAGAGTATGAGAGTTGAATAGGTAAACTAATGTTAATCTGTGCCAGCTGACTTCCATTTATTTTTCCAGGTGTAAAATATATAATCGTAGCACTAAAAAGCCATGTTGATATACATGATTTTTATTTTATGGTTGATCAGTAATGATATCATTGCTGTCCTTTGCCCTATTTCTGTAGATGATTCAGCATCCATGCTAATGCAGAACAAAACAGCCATTCTCTTTGTGTTACAGAATGAATTGTCAAGCAGAATTTTAGAAAAGGGGAAAAGGAATATAGTTTGGCTTTTGATAATACTGATGTGTTAATACTGGAAAGATCAGAATTGTTTTGTTTTATCCATTAGCTTTGTTCTCCTTTTAAAAGATCAATTAGTGATGTCACTATATCTTCCTGTAGATTTTGAAAATGTCAAAAGGGGTATATAATTTTAAAGAATGGTTACTCTGTAAGCTATATTTGTGAAAGGTTATGAAAACAACATCACTCATTTTTCTCTCTAAGACAGGATTCATGTCATTTCTTTAAATCTTTATTTTCAACAACATCCAAATAAATTTATAGTGTTTTTTGTTTTTTTTTTTTTTGAAAGCTAAAATAGTGTCTTCAGAAAAAGACTGCAAGTTTATGACAGCAGCTCCATTTGGGATTTAAAAGTCTAGCTGAGAGTAGAATCTAGCTTAAAAATAATTACCTAGAAGCCTTATTGGTTGCACAGCTTTTAGCATTAGAAAAAGAGTGCTAGGTAAGGATATTTATATGGGTTTCATATATATAGCCTTTTAAATTGAATCAGTATTTAAGGTACTGAAACCAATTCAAGAATGTGCTGGCTAAATTTATTTGTTGGCTCTGTTTTATTTTACTGTACAGTGGTTCGCTGGTGTTTTTTTTTTTGTTGCTTTTGTGTCTTTTTTTCAAAGCTTCTGTATTATTTGTGAAGTGTGAAGAGACCAAATAGCATCTAAATATGACAAGTACTTCTTCCTGACTAAACCAGTAATGGTATGCTAAAAAGACACACACCATTTCAAGGAACCTGGAAGTGTATACCTCTAAGAGTTTTTGAAATTCTCTGTGCACGTGTAATATAACAGTGTAGTCAGAGCTGTATATTTCTGTGACTAAGCTCCATCCCCAATAAGCTCAGCTATGTTTTATGTAGATTACTGTCTCTAAAGTGTTCCTCTGGGTGTGTTATATCTGATTAACCAGTCTTCTTTTAGACCACTACTATATTTCTACTGCAACTAAGACCAAATCAATTGATTGTTAGGCAATATATATATATGATGGAGAGGAAAGGGATAAAAGAAAAACAGAAAAATAACTCTGCAAATGAAGTGCTTTTAAAAGCAGATTTCACTCCTGCGTTTGTGTTGAAGGGAAATATTAGCAAAAGGCTGCTCTCAAAAAAACTTTTTAAATTAAATTAGAATTTTTTTGTATAATTAAAAGATTTAAGGAGAAATCTGTCAACCTACCCGTGACTAATCATTTGTTTAAAGTTCACACTTTTTGAATATTGTATCTTAGAGATGAAAATGAAATTACTTAATAAATGCGTGGTTTACTCTTAGTCCTAACCACCTCTACAAATTTTCATCCAGTTATGCAAACAAGCAATGACTAAGAAAAGGGAGATAGCTGAAATTAACCAATACAGTGTCCTTCCTGAAAAAAAACTGAAATAATTCCTTATTTTTATTTGCCACCTTGACAGATGTTTGGTTTTGAGAAATTGTGAGGAACAAAAAGATTCAGATTGGAGATGCTGATTTTTCAAAAAGTATTTGAAATATATTCTGGTTTCTCAAATCATATTTTATTTTGCAGTGGCAAACTGTGATAAAATTGTCTACAAATATTGTCACTGAATGATGTAAGAAGAATAGAAAAAACAAATTACCTGGAATGTCAGGCCTGTAATAAATCCAACTAAAAATTTAAAAATGCAGAATCAGAAAATGCAAATATCTCAAGGTGTTAAGACTTTTAATTCCATTTCACACATAGCATAGGCTAACCCGCTGTTTTATTTAAACTAAAACTGAGATCCATAATTTGAGATGTACTGCTCATAGAGGAGTACTGTAGGTACTACAAAAATTCTGATGTATAATGCAGAGAAGAATATCTTCTCCCTTGCCAGGAAGCTACATACTGTTATTGTCATACTATAGACAGGGCAGGAAGGAGGCTAATTCTGCTAATCACAAACTGTATCTCTGGCAGGACACAGAATAGAACCCAGATATACATCTCTGGGGTAGCAAGCGGAGCTGCCTGTAAGAAACTGGAGCATTCCTTTATTTTTAGGGCACAAAAGGGTCTGTCTGTACCCCATGTCTTTCAGTAATGCATTGATTTATTTTAAAACTGACATGTGGCCTGATCTTATCTATAGGCAGCTAAGAATAGCCAGGAAAAGGCAGAGAGGAGGTGAGAGAGGGATGTTATACTGTTTGGTTGCTAATTGAATACTCCTGTTCTAAATTCTTCATGGTCATTATATGAGTGTAAAATCCCTTTTCATACTTTTTTTTTTGAGGCAACTTATGTTTAATATTATGTTTGCCATAATGAGATTGGAAAAGCCATACTTCCTTATACTTGCTGTTGTTAGGTTTTTTGAAACTTTGAGAATCCTGCAAAATTCACCGGATTTGACATGAGATACACAGGCAAAAACACACACTGAGGAGGCAGGATGTTATTACCCTTTTATCTGGTGTTACTATGAGCAACATCAGGTTGTTGCATGGAAGCAAGCACCTGCTTTCCTTTCAAAGGCACCTATTGCTCTTCATTAAGTGTAAGCATTTACCTTTTTTTTCTTTTTTTTTTTTTTTTTTTTTTTGCTAACAGCATGATTGTAAGCGCTTCCAAGACATGCAGGCAAGTTTCATCTCCTTCACTTCAGCTCATTTCAGTCAATTTTAGTTAATGCAATTGTTCGTGAATCTCACTTCCTGATGTATTCAAAAAGATCCAAACAAATGAAGAAAAAAAACCCACCAAACCTAAAATAATAAAAAAAACATTTTCAGAGGGAAGTTACTTGTAAACTCAGATGACATCAATGGCCCCCTAGTTTGTAGCAGCTCTGTCAAAAGTGAAAGAATAATAGGCGATAGTGCAGAAGTTGGAATAAGTAAGTAGAGATGATCAGTAGAAACATGTTGTTATAGCTTTGCTAATGAAGATAATGTGAAAGTAAATACTTAAGCAGCTTGGATTGCCCAGTTGCCAGAATGTTTTGTTTTATGAGTTGTGAATCTTAAAAAGGACACATAGGGAATCTGAATCTAGGCCTAAAAGCCAAATAAAGCTCACGTTTGCACATTAAATGTAAATTAGATGGAAGTATCATTTCTACGGATAGCAGACCTGACTGACAAACACTTCTGACTAAATTGAAAAAGAGCAATCTCTATACTAAGGAACACGGAAGCTTTTCTTTTTTTTTGTTTTTTTTTTCTATGATCATTAAGAAATACATATTTTTGTGGGCCAGAGAAATGTACAGAACAGTATTCCCTCAACATGACCTACAGAGTCCTTTCTAACATCTAATACATTTCTAAATTAAACTTATTTTTGTTTTCTTATATTCAACATCCAGTTGTAAAATGTGGGTTGATGTCTTGGACAACAATGTAATTAATCACATTTAATATCAAATGAGGGCTGGTGTTATATTTAGATGAGTAGAGCTGAACCTGTCAATAGCAGTTATTCTAAGCAGATTTATTTGGAAGAACTTCTTTACAATAAGAGTGATGGAACACTGGAACAGCTTGCCCAGAGAAGTTGAGGAGTCTCCTTCTGTGGAGATATTCAAGACCCATCTAGATGCCTACCTGTGTGACCAACTGTAGGGTATATACTTTAGCAGTGGGGCTGGACTCAATATTCTCCTGAGATCACTTCCAACCCCTGCAATTCTGTTATCCTGTGATATCTTCACTGTACTGGAGATATTTGTAATCATTAAATACTTCCTTATTTCACAGAATACTAAAATATTTTTATGCAATAAACAGAGTTTTCTGGGCTGTACTCCTCATTTTTTATCATCTCTGTTCCTTTCTGTCATCTATAGAACCTTTTATGGTTTGATTGCTTTCTTGCTGTTGACTGACTATTGGTCTTGAGAACCAGTTCTAGTTGTTAAGAACATGGCTGGAAAGTAAATGTAGAAAACTTTTATAAATTTAAAATGCTTTTAAAGATAGAAATGCTCTCCAGCTTTTTTGGAAAATTTGTCTTGATTCTTAAATATTGGATGCTTCTTTCCAGTAGTACCTGTTAACCAGTACAAATAATTGCAATTAGAAGATTTATGTTAGATTCTGCAGCTCAAAACTGATCACAGGAATGTTTGGATTTTGTGTTGAGAGACATGGTTTAGTGTGAACTATTAGTGATAGTTGGATGGTTGGACTGGATGATATTGTAGGTCTTTTCCAACCTTGGTGTTTCTGTGGTTCTGTGAAACTTCAGGTGGTTTCAAATAATATATATATTTTATTTCTTTTTCCTTCTCTTTACCCTTGTCTTTTCTAGCAATCCTCATCCCAGTAGCCATTTATTATTGCTCTCTTCCTAACCTTAGCAGTCGAGTGTTTCAAGAGTCATCAGTGAGAGACTTTGTCAAATACATTTGAAAGTCTCAGAAGACTGTATTACTTGTCTTTTTTTGTCCACATTGTTCTTCAAGGATTTACAGTACATTCAGAATACTTTCTATTAATTTCTGCAGATGCCAGCATTACTAGTCTTTGGTTCTGTAGATTGTTCCTGAAATCCTTTCTAAAATGATTCACTGGTGATGAAGTTGTGTTCATTGAGAGGATACTCAATGCTGTTTAGTAGTTTGAGACAGCATGAGGGACAGAATACTAAGGATGGAGGGATTTCTGTAAACTGGCTTATCCACTGATGTGGTTTACGAAACTCTATTCTTAATGTTTTCTTTATATTGTTTAATTAAACAGGGCCTATGAATGTTAATAGAATTCAAGCTTTGCAGCTGCCAGTCTAGTAAAGCACTACAGTTACAAGCAGAACTAAATTTCTATAAAGCCACTGACTCTTCTCTTCTGCTAGATCATGTTTCTTACAAATATCAGTGATTTAGTGATGGATCATAGAATCATAGAATGGTTTGGGTTGGAAGAGACTTTTAAGATCACCTACTTCCAACCCCCCTGGCTATAGTCAGGGACACCTCCCACTAGACCAGGTTGCTCTAAGCCCCATCCAGCCTGGCTTTGAATGCTTCCAGGAAGACGGGCATCCACAGACTCATTAGCCAACCTCACAGTTGCACAAGACCTATTCTATGTGTCTTGTTTGGCTTCAGTGAAGTAATTTTCCATCACAGGTATTTTTGTTTACCAGCAGAGGGAAAGATGAGAATGCACACTGAACTGATTATAGTGTTTAGTTTTAGACCTAAAGAAAAAATGAAAAATTTCTAAATAGCTTCATAGCACTGTACTTGGAAAGGTAGTTGAATATAATCAAAGGTCAGTTCCAATTAAACAGAAATAAATTATCAACATGACTTTAAATAGAACTATCAAAATGCAGATTTTAGTATTTAGACAATAAATTAAATTTTGGAGTCTGATTTGACAAAAAATATCAGCTTATGAAGCTTCTAGGTCTTCTCTGAGATGTTACAAGTGTTACTCAAGGAAAAGACTTGAGTTTTTAAGAGCAATCATTGCTGCATATATGAATTGCTTCTGTCTAAATGTATAACAAGTGGCATATATCTTTAGAAAAATCTCTACTCAAACAAAACAAAATTCTGAGTTTGCTGATTTCCAATAAAATTTAGTAAAGAATAAATCACTGAAGCTATCAATAAATTGGTATTGTCTATGACCATATTGTGAACAAGCTTTAATAAATATTGTTGTGGAAAACCTCCCTCACAAAAATGTGCCATTTCAGATAAACTTTTTAAATGTGGCTTTAAGTGGCAGAAATACAGAGCTGACTTAGATTCTGAGATCTTGCGTCAGATATTCAACTTGTTAACATTTTAAAACTGACTTTTATTGAATCAAATGTAATGGAGAATTTCAGAGAATATTTGTTAAAAAAAAAAAAGTGTAAGTATAAATTGAAATATTCATAAAGTACATATTTTATTGTATACTTGCATTAACCAGTTAATCACACAGAGGGTCTACTGCAAAAGTGTGCAGCCTCATCACAAGTAAAATAGTCAAACTGACATACCATTAAAGGAGAAAACACTGAAACTACTGAGCCAAAGAGATAATTTATTTTTTCCTTCTTGAGTGATAGGTAGCTCTCCTTAACTAAGAGTTTTAAAATGATTTGCTATATTCTTCTTCAGGGATATTAGTACTTCCATTCCTTTCTGGTAACCTTCAGATATCATTGACATTACTCAAACTGTTGAATTGTACTTATTTCTTAGACTACATTAGGATTTTATTCATTTCACTCATGTGGGAGAATGGTCTGCAGTGATGGCACCACACAGAAAATAATTACTAGATTTTTAAAAATAAGCATATGTTTGGAAGTGATGTAGGGGCAGGGACATTCTCTAATTAAATGTTTATACAGTGCCTAATATAATAAAGCCAGGAGCTGGTTGACTGTTATGCTTGGCATGGTCCAAATATTTAATAATAATAACAGTTCTGCAGTCAATTTGATCTTACTTTTGATATTTACAACTGTTTTCCTAACACACACACTGCAGACTTACGCAATCTGAAGGGTTTCAGGCTCAAATTCCGCAGTCTGTTGATTCTACTATATCCTCTATTTTGGCACTCAAACTCTTGACCCAAATTCTGTTTCTTCGTATTTGTTTTGCATGTTACATGATGGATGGGAGAACCTTGTGTTGAGGGAGGTGGAACAAGTATCCAACAAATGTTCTGGAATATAGGTGAAAAAAGTGCCAATATTACTATTTAAAGTTCTTGTAGGTATACCTATAGTACAACTCTAAGTTAAGGAAACTTTCACAATAGGTTCTGTGAAGACATCTGAATTCAGTATGCATTTGGTTTGCTGTAAGAGCTGGGACTCCTTAGTCAGGAGATATAAATCATATTTTTGACTTTATTAAGGAATTTTACTGGCATAATGCCAGCTTCCACTCAAATGAGGGTTATCTTCACACAGGACACAAGTCTGAACACGGGAAACTGTGAAAACTTTTGGAAGCCAACACCTGCAGATAAAGAGCTTTTTCTTGAAGTGCTTGGGTAACCGTTTCTGTGTACATGATACTCTCTATGTGCCTAAAAATAAGAGCCCATAACCTCTGGGCCAGCTTCCACAGTCAGGAAAAACCATTCTTGGAATTAGGTGCAGTTTATTGCTTAAGAATTAAGAATTTGTGATTTCTGCCATTGGTTAAGTTTTACAATAATTATTGTGCTGAAAAGTATATGTGTTACTGATTATTTCCCTATCAGTTCATTTAGCAAGCATTTCTGGGTATGACAGTTAAGTTATGAATAAACATACGCTGCAAATGATATGCTTCCTCTTTCAATCACTTTGTTAAGAAAATGTACAATGCCTGTTACTCTGTAAGGGAATGTTTTCTTGTCTGGTATTTGGACTGAATCTTTAGAATCTTTCTGCGAGTCTCTTCACTAGAGCAGCCTTAGAACATAATAACTGGAATAACTGATGTCCTTGCTGGGACTTAATGGAAGCAAGCTGAATTGATGGACTTTTTGTCCACTTGTGAATATGCCCAGGAACATCGTGACATTACGTGTAGCCTGATGAGTCCACTAGGAACCAGCAAATAAGAAATTATGGAAGCCAATCTGTAATTTCATTTAATGGCACTTCTTTATCTTAGAATCATAGAATGATGTGTTACAGTACATTTATACCTTGGCCTCCCTAACTTGGTTGCTTAACAGTAGCTTTAGCATGCTCTTCATAAGCATGGAAAGAGTCATGAAAATAGATTATTTACTAGCTGATTTTCAAGAGTTTTTTTAACAAATTTTTACAACCAGCCTGCTTTGCCCTTGCTTCAGAGCTCTAGCTCTGATTTTTTAACACTCAACAGGCGTAAGGAGCAGGAGAGAGTGTGGCACAGTGTATTTAGTTTAAGAGATGAAAAAAGTGATGCTGTTCTTGAGTGAGGATACTACCTCATTCCCTATGGAACAACATTCTTGTACGCTGACAACACTTACTGCCAGAAGTACTGAATGCCATAGCTTGATTGTGAGCAGGCAGTTCTTGAATAAGTTGCTAGTAAGTTAGTGCTCGTAGAGTTTTGATTGCATTCTTTCCCATATTTTTTTCCAATTGTTTATACTTACACTGCATTGAATCACACATTTATATATATATTTATATATATATATAATATATTATATTATATATATTTATATATTTTTTGTTTGTTTATAAAACATGTATTGTTGAATATGAGCTTATCTTTTATAGTTTAGCTTTTCCCAGTACAGTGACGAAGATGTCTATGTAAGTGAGCAGAAAACTAAGAAATTAGACCTATGTGTAATAAATAGTACAGCAAATTCGACTTAAATAGCCAACTGCATGATTTCAGACAAGGTCTTATAACTTGAGGGGTTTTGCATATATATGTATATATGTGTATGTGTATGCATATTTCTCAAGCAGAAGGCATTTTTCATTACCAGAGAGATACTTGTTTTTAGTAAACTCAAAAGTGAAGAGAAACAAAACATATGTAGGAAATGTCTTAGTATCATAAGATTAGAATCACTACACTGAAAGCTAAGAGAAAAAAACAAGGCAAGACAAATTTTTTTTTTTATTTTTTTTTTTTATTTTTTTGGGTAATGTTTGTCTTCACATAAAAAGCTTACAAGTTTTTTTTGTGTTTTCTTCCTGCAAACATTTACTTCATTGTACTGGTTCTTAGAATAGTAGGAATTGTTAGTTGAATGAATAAAACGATCATGAAATGAATGGGTACAATAATACAAACAGGCTAATTGTGGCACTAGAATGTATCTGTTGTCAACCTTTGCAGGTTGTCTTGCAGTTGTACAGTTTCATTGGCCCCAAATGGTACTTATTGAACATTTATTTTTTATTTGTTTGGACCATGCCAGTATTACACAGGCAGCGTGAGGGAATAATGAGCTGCATTCTTTGGGTTACTGAAGAGTCAGCACAAATTGTGGGAACAAATAGCAATCAGACAAGGCAGTGTTTTATAACATCAGGACTGCAATCCATCTTTGGGGTCTTTCAAAGCTGGGCTAATAAAGGCTCACTTACAATCCCCAGCAGAACACAATTTAATTAAATTTGTCCATTAAAGTACTCCTCCCCCTCACTCTACATTTTAAAAATTAATTCTGCTTTGTGACTGTTGTTCTTTATACATCACAGATGCACTGAGCCTTCGAAACCGACAGGTCATCTGCATCACACTGAAAATCCTCCAGCACCTGGTGGTATCAGCAGACATGGTGGGAGAAGCCTTAGTGCCCTATTATCGGCAAATCCTCCCAGTGCTAAACATCTTTAAGAACATGAATGGTGAGTTATCCTAACAGACACTGTGTTGTCTTTCAACCCCTAAGGTAAAAAGGGGCTTGAGACAGGGTTAATTAACAATGTAGTTAAGATTTATTGCTGTATATAAACTCAAATCCATTTGGAGCTCTAAATAATGTAAACCCTCCCCCTTTACTATTCCCTAAGGATGCACTGAAATTAACAATTTCATTTATTACTCCTTGCACGTACAGTTTATTTAACTCAGTACGGAAGCACTGAAGCAGTTCTGTAATCTTCCAATAATTAAATTGTAAAGTTTTGTAAAAGTCTTGAATAAATTAATAAATTACAAAGGTTTTTCACTCCCTTAAATACTTCAATTCATTCCACTTGTTTTGTTCAGTTCTAGGCTTTTCGCAAGCAACATTCACAACTACCTGCAGACTTAGGAAGGAATAAAAATAAAAGGAGTAATCAAACTATTTAATTTGAGGGTCAAGATAACTCCTCATATAAAAAATTCATATTTTTTAGTCAAAATTCACTCCTCATATAAAACATTCAAGTCGTATGATGTTTAGCATAGTAGTGAAGTTTGAAGTTACTATTTCTCACTTAGCAGGTTTTATTTGGAGAAATTTTGAACTATTTTGCATCTACAGTTGAGAATGCTTCTTTGTCTCAATCAATCACTCTCTTGCTGGTCTCAGTCTTTAAAAACTGTGATACTGAGAGCCCCATGAATACTATGTAATGTGAATGCATTTACGCTGTAATCACCAAGTAAAATCAATATGCTGTATCTTGCTTTCTCCAAATTACTCTTTTGGGTATTTTTCTGTACATACTATACATACTATCTGTACAATTATTTACCAAAGTATTGACTTCATGCTTATGTTGTTTACATGCAGCCCTATAAGTTGAAAGAATATAATTCCTCTCAGTACTGACAATTTTTTCTTGAAATTCGTGGCATTTTTATAGTTATCTGCAAGATTGCTTCCGGGTTGCATTACCACTGAATATACTATCTTAAACTCACTCTTGTAGTATCTTGGATTGAAAAATGCACATCCAAAGACTGGCTTGAAGAATCAAATGAAATTTACATGCTAGTTCTCTCTAAATACATAAATGTCTGTGACTACTAAAGTTAGTGAGAAACTTGCAACAACATGTAGAATTCCATAAATACAATGCGATTTAGTTATCAACCATGGTTTTAAAGAAGTTGTGGGAGGAAAGATTATGAATAAACTTAGCATGCTGAGATTAAGTATGTTCAGTAAGGCTCATTATGTATTAGAATATTTCCCCTTCACAGATCAAATTTGAATATCTATCACAAAGAGGTCTGTCAATGCTCAGTAAATCGTTTTTTTTTTCAATTTTTTTCCTGAGCTTTGATTTTGATGTGTTCAAAATAAAATGTATTTTCAACACATCTGCATGACATCCATTCTCTATATATTTGTATGCATGTCAGACTACACTAAGTCTTCATATTTGGCATTCATGAACTGAAATCCAAAAATAAGGGAAAATTAATAATTAGAAATTGATACATTTTATTAAATCATTACTTTCACAGGAATAAGATATTTGAAAGTTCAGTATTACCAGCAAGGCAATGGATAATATTTGCAAGGCATATCACATGAAAATATCCCACTTACTGAATATCTGCCTACTGGTGACTAAGGAAAGTTCTTCTGCTATTTTCATTTCCCTTAGAAAGCTTACATTTCTTTCATCTTTCACAAGCTCTTTAAAGAAATTGTATTATTCTTTCTATCTCATTTCTATCTCCTGTATGCTTAATAGACAACTGAGGTACAAGTCTTTGCTCCCAGTTCCGAGTAAGGTTTAGAGGTGATTCAAGCTATTTTCTTCACTGCTTGTTTATATGGGTGGAAGATGGAGTGAAGGAATGGATGCTCTTCTTAGTACTTTTTTGTATTAACTTAAAGGAAATGTGTTGCATTTTCTAGGAGTTGTGTGCGTTGAGATCTAGTAAGACTGTCACTGTGGAAATTTGTCCAGAAATAAGGTAATTGGAAGGGGCCATGTTCTTGTCATTGCCACTTTGCTAGATCAGTGTCTCTTCTGGAAGGAGATCTTTCCCAAAATCAAACACCATTCTCACACTAGATAGGCTTAAAGGCAACAGAACATGGAAAAAAATAGTGTTAATAAGATCTAGTCAGCATTAAATGAATATGCTCTTCCTGTATTCAGGGGTTGGACTTGATGATCCCAGTACAATTCTGTGATTCATATTATGTAGTCATCTCATTTTGACTAGTTAATTGATTTTATCTTCTGGACTAGATGGACAACTGCTGTTATCCTAAACATCCATCCTTACAGTCTTCTTATACTAGTACCTAGCAGACTTGCGGAAAAGCATGCAAGTCCCATTGACTTTAGATATGTTCTAAATATAGATGCTTCAGAAAATTTTTTTACAGTAAATTCATTTGATTTGTATTCATCGCAAAGTATTAAGCAAACTTATAAGCAAAACAGAAAAAAAATTTAGATCATGAAAAAGTATTTAATGAAACAAATATAAAATTCAGTCTTAGGTTCAGCCTGACAGATGTTTATCTCTTGCATTGCTCTTCAGTCACTGAAACTCATAAATTAGTTTGATATTACCTGAGCTTGAAATACAATGTTAGTTTGAGAAACTGTCAATCCTGTCCCACTTCAAGCAATTTTTTCTGACTTCCCATCTGTTTCCCAACACTGAGGCTACAGTTTCACAGTCAGCAACAGTACTACTCACTTGCCATTGCCTTCTGAGGCATTCTTTGATAAAAGTAAGGTTTGTTGACTCTCCCTGTAGGCAGCCATTTGCTACAGCTAACTGTGATTCCTACTGCAGATGTTTACCTGATTAGCTAGGGAGTCTGTGAACTATGTAAGTCTTCTTTTCTGGGATCTGAAGCCTTTGATGTACAAGGATGGTATCTTATTCAGCCTGCTGATCACCTGTATCTTAAACAGTGTCAAATGTTACTTTATACAGAGTTACTAATTTAGTGTACTCTTTTGGAGTATACACTAAATGTTGATTATTCATGGAAGCATGGAATTTTATAAATATTGCTTCTCTTTTTCATTGTGCTTTTGACATTTCCACTTTTTCTTCTTCCCTCTACTGCTGCCAAATCATCCTGCCATTGTTTTATACACATAGTACTTTTTGTGAATTAACTCATTCTAATTTTGATCTCTTTTGCTATCTTACTGTGCATCTCAAACGTGCTTGTCTCTAAAAATGAATGTCTTCATAATAGTTATGTTGTCTTAATGACTGTTAATATATGTATTTCATTTCAAATTTTTAGCACCCATACTAGAAGTCTTTATCATAATATTTTTAGTCAACACTCCACAAAATGTTTATTGATTTCTTCTCAGTAATGTATTTTAGTGAAGTGTGGAGCATCTCCCCTATGACTGGAGCATCTCTTCTACAAGGAAAGGCTGGTTAACTTGGATCTGTTCAGCTTTGTGAAAAGAAGACTGAGAAGGAATCTTATTCATGTTTATAAAGATCTTAAGTGTAGGAGTCAGAGACATGGCCAATGTCTTTTCAGTGGCCTGTGGTGCCAAGACAAGGGGAACAGGCCATAAACTGGAGCTTAGAAAGTTCAGCACCAATATGTGAAAGATCTTCTTCACAGTAAGGGTGATGGAATACTGGAATAGGCTGCCCAGGGAGGTTGTGGATTCTCCTTCTCTGGAGATATTCAAGACCTGTCTGGACACCTACCTATGCAGCCTGCTGTAGAGGGCCTGCTTTGCAGGGGTGTTGGACTTGATGATCTCTAGAGGTCCCTTCCAGGCATTACAATTCTGTGTTTTTCTTGTAATTTCATATATCAAAAAACTATTTTGATTTTGTTTTCTGAATTCTCTGGAATGTTATGTCTAACTGTGAAAACACAGTATGAATCG
The DNA here is from genome assembly GCF_019232065.1 of Centrocercus urophasianus. Taxonomy (NCBI): domain Eukaryota; kingdom Metazoa; phylum Chordata; class Aves; order Galliformes; family Phasianidae; genus Centrocercus; species Centrocercus urophasianus. The sequence goes on from NW_024884142.1 coordinate 59,989,951, forward strand.
AATTGCTGTTAATCAGAAAATCGAAGCATGGCAAATACATATTATTATTAGAGTCTGTGGGCCATGGGTAGGGGATTGTCAGGCATGCGTTCAGAATGATAGAAGTGGAGGAGTGTATTGGTTCAGTATGGGCATATTCTTCCATTAATTATTCATTCCTACTTCTTGTGTATAGGTAACTTCAGCACTGAGATTTATTTTTTTTATTAAAAGTTTATATATTACTGAGAAATTAATTGAATGTTTTATTTATTTAAAATAGCTGAAACATGCTCACGTGTTTGAGTAATAAGATAAAGAAAACAATAAGTGACTAGAACCTAAATTACAAATGCCATGGAAAGATCCAAGTCTCGGAAGGCAGATACCTGACGCTTTTGACAGCCAGAATGAGAAATCTCAGTGAGCTTTTGAAGAGTCTGTGTAGTGAGCAAGAGGCTTTTTGGTGTGTAAAACATGCTTGGTATGTCTGAATTTGTGCCCTCTACAGATTTTAAGCCCTAGACTCACATGACACATTTCTCTTCATTTGGATTCCCAAAGCAATCTGTTGCAGAGCAATATGCCGGAAAGAAAAATTCTCCTGGTAGTGATGCAGATGCTGGTGTTTTGAGTATTTGTGGAGAAAGGGAGAGCATCATCACCAAGAGTAAGCATATTCTGAAGAAGGATTGGAGCCTTCTGTAAAAGCTCTTAGCCAAAGTCGTAACATCGGCAGGAGAGCAAGTAGAAGGGGTTGTGTCTTGATCCCAGTGATTAGTGAATGCTACTGAAACAGAGGAGCTATTTGCCTGATCTCTGTGGACTAAGAGAGAGTGCCTAGCACCCTCTGAGCAAGCTCTCCAGTATTTGGACTGTTATGCAAAAAATGCTACTATGTAATATGAGAAACAAAAAAAAAAGTCATTATAATGCTTACTATATCTATTATGTACCCTGTAATGCCACTTCAGTTTTCATTTAAATTTATTAGTTATGAGTACACTAATGAAACTAATTTTAATCTTGTTAAGAGGGAAGAAAAATATCTGTAGAATCGAATGGAAATGCTTTTTTTTTTTTTTTTTTTTTTTTTTTTTTCCACAAAAACAGCTTTTGCTTTTGGGTTCCTTATTTTATAAGCCAGCTTTTTGAAATCTGTGTGGTGTCTGAGGTAAACAATATAAGAACACATTGAGTAAGTTTGCTCTTTTCTGACAGCAGGTAGAAAATAAAAGGAAAAAAAAAGGAATCTTGCCTGAAGTTTGCTGTTAGGTTGTATATATAGCGTAATACTGCCTGAAACACAAGCTTATTTACTATCAAGACTTAACAGTTACGATCAGCAGATTTCTTGCTTAATTTACCTAACTTGTGAAGGAAAATTTCATTGGTTTGGTTTAGCAACTGTTTTTTACTCTGCCAAATCCTACATCACGTCAATTCATGAACACAAGTATTTTTTCATGTAATCAAATTAAATTATTCACTAATAATAAAGAGCAGCTTTTAAGAGAATTGCAGATAAAGCAATGGATGAAAACAAAATATTGTTATTATTTAGATACCTCAGGCAGTAGCACTGCTTGAAGTATGGGGTGGCACTGCTCTGAAGGAATTTGTAGTGTGGTGATTTCATCTATGGCTTGTTTCAGTCACCATAAGGCAAACAGCAGTAGGAGATCAGACTGAAGCCCAAGTTTCACTTGGCTGCAATAAAGGTGCTCTGACACTAACAGTAAGTTAAAGCTAGAATGAACTTTTGTCAGCCTCTACGTATCCAGTCAGTCATCTCAAATAAAATGTTAGAGATATGACTGAGAATACCCAGTGTAACTGAATTGCAGCATTCATTGAAGTGTGAAGCTACAAAACAGAGCTAGAATGCCTGCTTTACAGTGCCCGAACTTCACTTAGGAAAAAACATTCCCGTGTCTGAAAGATACTTCACATGTTTTGGAGAACTGTTTTTACAAAGTAGAGTAGTGCTTCACAGACTCTAGAGAAAGAAGAAGAAGTGTTTAATTGCAGAAGGAAGCGACTACGGTGTCCATATATTTGGAGTGTTCTCAAAAGTGCTTGTGAGTTTGAGGCATTGATGGTCCTCAGAGTGGTTTGTGGTTATTAGTGAGAAACTTGCATCATCTTATAATGTGATTTAATATGTTTTAAGGAAACATTTCATATGTCTGAGTCCTCCTCTATGCGGTCCCAAAGTGCTTTCGTAAACAATGTCAATCTTATTCTAAAATTCTTTACAGTTTATCAACTCCATGTTCAGAAATCGTTCCACATTCTCTTCATTTGTCTTCTGAACTTAAAGGTTTCAGGTTATTCTTAAGCAGCTGTCATGATTTCAGAAGTACAAGAGCAAAGATTCTGGAATAGCTTTAAAGATACACACTTCAAAAGAATAGGACCATCATGGCAACACAGAGCTGAGTGAACAAATTATTTTTATGCTTGTAGATTTTTACAATATACTCTCAGCAAAAGAGGATTCAGAACGTTCTGATTCATCAACATTTACTGAAAAATACTGTGATTTTCCCAAAAATGGAGTTTGCTGTGCCAGTAAATCACTTTGTTAAACATAAAGATGAATTGCTTGCACTCCAAAAATTAATACTATTATGGAGAGAAGCAAAATGCGTTTGTCATTACTACTTGAAATTAATAATATTATTCTGACAGGCTTCCTATGAATTAAAGTGCTAAGAATATTTATTTAACTAATAACTTCCAATGTTTTTAAGAACTCAGAACAATTTTTTTTCTAAGAGATCAGCTGATGGTCTTTAATTTTTTTTTCCAAAATGTATTTTTTTTGCCAAATAGCTAGTCTTGTAAGAGAAAATAATGTGAAAATAAAGGTTTTTGAATAGTAGTTAAATATGGAGTAGAAGAGGAGTAATCTTTAACAGTTAACAGCAGCTGCTCACGTATGTCATTATACACTAGTTAGTCCCTACTTGTTTCAGTCACCAGCATTGCATAGTGAGTTACAGAAAATCTAATGAAATTCTGAAGTACTGAAATTAGAAGTTACTGACACCCACCTATATCAGAGCATTTTTTCCTTTAATATCTTCCAATACGAAGCATGTTTTTTTTTTTAAGCTGATGATACTGTACACTATTCATGTATAATCAAAGCCCTATCAGGTACTTTATAATACACTTAGAAAATTATGCTTAGATCATAATTGCTGGGTAATTTCTAATTACTATCTAATTTCTTAGCTGAAAAATACAGCATCAGTCTGTGTAAAGTAAAACTGACTCAGCAGTAATTAGGCTGGTGTTATTAACATTTCGCACTTGCTTTTAATGTTTTAATAGCCTAATTATTCCATCATCTTGAATTATTGATAAAAGAAAAATGGAAAGCTCACTATGTTCATGGATTAATATTTCTTCCAATTTTTTTTCCTTTTTCCAATTTTAATTTTTTTAGTATATTCTCTAAAGGAAAGGAGAGTTATCTAGTGACTGAAACACAAATATGAGAGTTAGGATTTTGAATCGACAGCAAATTAGTGGGTAAATCCAATAGTGAAAATGCTACAGATCTATGCATCTGTAAAATGGATATAGCCTCAAAGATCTTGTATGACTCAATCAACGTTTTCTTTTCAGAACTTTTTAAAGTTCCAGGGCAGTGAAACAGTATTTTCACCAAGTTAAGAATTAGTATGTTTTGCTTTAATACTTTTGTGGAATTTATGCTCCTGTGGAAAATAATAATCTTTGGAAATCAGATGTTAGAGGAAGACTGGGACATCCAGAACTAGATTAGTACAGAATTATAATGGCATTTGTAAATCTGCCTTTTCTGCATGTTTATACCTTTCTTAATTAGTCCAGGTTGGATGGGGCTTTGAGCAATCTCAACTAATCATCTAGCAGAAGGTATTCTCGCTTGTGGCAGGGACATTGGAACTACATCATCTTTAATACCTCTTCCGACTCAACTCATTCTATGATTCTAACGTGAGCAGTTAAATACCTGATCTCAAAATGAGACAAGGAGATGCTTTAGTTACCAAGTAAACCCATCTTTGGCTTTCTCTGAGCAACGTTGCATGCCTGCAACATTAAACTCTACATAAAACAGAGTGGGCACTGTCATTTTCATTTATTTCGCATTACTTTAATGCAAAATGTTAGGTTTTTGTTGTTGTTTGTTTTCAATAATAAAGATAATGTACAACCTGGAACTAGAGCCCACAGTTCTGTCCTGCTGTTTCTCTACCTAAAGGCTAGGCTTATACTTGCTTATCTATAGTTTCTTCTTTATGAAGGAGTCCTGAATTCCTTGTTGAATCTAACTAAGTTATGGCATGAAGGATGATGCAGACTGGCATCAATTTATGCACAAACTTTTTTTCACAGAATCACCTTGTTCTGCACATGCCCATGTAATGGGATTGCAGCTCTACAGGTTCTCAGTTCCCCAGCTGCTCCAGATAGATTAGAACTGCACCATCCATATTGCAGTTCTGACTATAGCCTCTAAAATTTAGAGGAGCAGAATTTCAGATTTGTGTCTGCACTTCTTATTTTCAATTGATTTACTATAAGCAGCTCCCTTGTGGGCTTCTTTGACACCCTTCTGAGGTTCCTGATTTGGTTTGTGTGAACTAGAGACACCTGTATTTGTTTTCTAGATGTTAAGGCTTTCTTTGGATTTGCTTCCTACGAGTAAGCTAGAATGTTAAAAATCTGACTGCTGTGTTTCCATTTAAGGAGTTATTCCCTTCTTCTTGGTAATGTGTTTCTACAGTTTTCACCTAGTTGGAATGCATACAGTGAGACTGACAAATGATTTTGTCAGTTGAACTGTCACTACCCACTTCACTTAAAACTACTTTCAGATACATATTAAATAACACTGAGAAAGTATTTATTTTCTGTATAATTCTTCTCTTTTCCATTATGTTTGCCAACAAATGTGCTTAAGTTTGAAGAGACACGTGGTTTCAACTTGTTACATTTATTGAAGTAGCATTTTTTATTTTAAAATATACATCTGAAATGTATGCTCAATTATTAATTCTAGGTACATTGTGTTTATTTATTGTGGATATTTTCAATTTCTGTCCTCAGTTAGGATTTCTACTCTGAGTATTTCTGTGAAAGTAGTTTGAAGTTACCAAAATCGCAGAAATTGGATCTGTACCTGGCTTTCTGTTTTTAATGTCAAACCAAACAGCAGGTAATGGGGAGAGAGGAATTTTTGAGGGAGAGTTTTCCTTGTGGCATCTTTCTCTTTCCCTCAAGGAAAATAGATTAAAGCCCCATGTAATGGAATGATACAAGGAGGTGTATAAATATTGCGCTGTGATTAAACCACCACAACACTCAGGTGATTAAAGTGCTTCAGGTCCTTTAGTTATTATTCTATTATATCATTTCATCTCATTTCAGACATTGCTTTTTTCTTAGATACTGAAGAACACTCTAGGCAACAAAGCTGAGGCCCATAGCAGTGAACTATTGATTCCTTTTTCAATGTTACACATCCATCATTCTCCTTTTCAGGTGTACCAATAAAAACATGTATTCTTGTTATAATATCCTATGGCCATCCAACATGGTGCGATTAACGTATGAAAATCTCAGTTTCTTTTGCAGGGCTGTAGTAGCTGAACAGTACATTTTGACTTCTCTGGTTTGCGAATTAGGTGGACTAGATCCAATATTTATGATCAGAGTATTTATATACTGGTGTCTGCATCTCATCCAGAAGTTCATGCTTCAGATAGAAGTTACATTTTAGGAAAAAAAAAAAAAAAAAAAAAAAAACTGAACTGTTTTTATAATAGGACTTTCCATTTATACACCAAATTAGATTCCCTATTATTTTATTATTTTTATTTTCAAAGCTAAGTAAAGCATTTAGAAAAAGAAATGGCAAGGTTAACATTCAATCTCATCTCTTCTTGCTTGGTTTTATGTATTACAGTACAGTTCCTAACCAAATGTACTTACTGTTTCTAATTAGCACAGATATTTTGTACGATTCTACACAGTTTGGAATAAATGTTAGTGCCCAAATTTCCTTTTACTTTTTCATCATTGAGCTGATGTCACTGTTACTCTCTGCAGTACATGTCTAAATATAATTTTGCTGTTTAACAACTTTTTTTTAGTGGAAATTGTTGGCCAAGTGCTTATGAAATTGTTAGGTCAGAACATATTCAGGAAATATATTTAAGAAACATATTTAGGAAAGATATAAATGGGAAATAATTTGGAATAAATTTAAGATTGATTCTCCCCACAAAAGATGGATGTATTCTAGCCAAATGAAGGAGGAGTATTCAAAGGCAAAATGGCCACATTGAGGACATGATGTTAAAAATCTCTCCTTGGATGGAAAGGTACAAAAGTTTCTTTAGTTTTTGGGCAGTGCTTAATATGTCATCTGTCCACTGAGTGCAGAGAGAGCCTGAAAAGATTAGCCAACTAGGAGCAAAGTTGGCTTTGAATAAAAAGTTGAATAAACTGCCAGTATGCTAGATTTCAGAGACAGGCAGACTTGTCTCAGATTCCTGTATAGCCACTCATCAGTCAGTTGTAAATCAAGGCCAAACAGTTCAGCGGTCATAAGAGGGAAATTCTCATAAATATCAGATTTAAATAAAAATCAGATTTAAATAAAGGCACATAAATAAATCAGGCACAGGAGGCATACTTGTTGGCCCCCGAATCTGTTCTTGGAAGATCTCAAATTGGTTGTATTCTTTTCCTGTAAAATGAACTCCACCATACCTTATTTAACCATTTGCTTATAATTTAAACAATTCAATGAATTTAGATATGAATGCAGATTTTGTTGTCCCAAAACAGTTTTTCTAATGTTCCTTGAATTTTTGGAAACAAATATTTGTGGTGGGGAGACTATTGATCACCAGGCCACCACAAGAAAGGGAGATGTATCCAGCTGAACTTAAATGATATAAAGTGAATGGCACATACATTTCTATGAGCAGAAAAAGCAGAACCTTCCATCTGCAACATTGTATGTGGAAGGATAGAATCAGAAAGCAGATTTATTTTCTTTTATATTGAAGGCAGATCTATAATGAAGATCTTTATCACATCACTCTTGTGATTTCAGCAATTCAAACTTCTGGTGTAGAATTGCAAAGATTACTTCCTATCTTCTTGAAAACTAGCTTATTGATACATAGACTTTTCACAGAATCTACATATTTAATCAGATATAACTGAATTATGGAGGTAAGACAGGTAAGGAGCAAAGAATCTAAATCTAAAACTGTACTGTATCTCCTCTTCAGAACTGCTTAACTCCTGCATAGAAAGTATAATTGCTTGTACTTGCTGAAAGTAGTAGATAATGAAGAATCAATATTTCCTGTATGGGATCCCAAAGAAACCCATAAAACTCAAGATAGGAACACAGATCGGTTTGTGGAGGAACAACCACATGGAGAATAATCATTTGATATGTGAAAAAGAAAAAAAAAAAAAAGTAATCTTTTTTAAAGTAGATTTTAAAATATTACGTAATGTATACAGAGCTTATAATTTAGGCATATTGCAGATTTAAGTATGTCTCCTAATAGTATGTGATTGATAAGAAGAGTATTTCAATCTTTCTCGCGAAGACTTTTTTATGTTAGGAAAACAGTTATATGAAAACAAACAAACAAACAAAAAAAACCCAGAATCACAGTATCACAGAATGGCCAGGGTTGGAAGGGACCTCAAGTATCACGAAACTCCAACCCCCTGCCACAAGCAGGGCTACCAATCTCCCCATTTAATACTAGACCAGGCTGCCCAGGGCCCCATCCAACCTGGCCTTGAACACCTCCAGGGGGTGGACATCTACAACCTTTCTGGGCAGCCTGTTTCAGCACCTTACCGCTTTCTGTAAAGAACTTCCCCCTGACATCCAGCCTAAATCTTCTCTCTCTCAACTTCAAACCATTTCCCCTTGTCCTGCTGTTATCTACCCTTTCAAAGAGTTGACTCCCCTCCTGTCTGTAGGCTCCCTTTAGGTACTGAAAGGCTGCACTGAGGTCACCCCACAGCCTTCTTTTCTCCAGGCTGAACAAGCCCAGCTCCCTCAGCCTGCCTTTGTAGGGGAGATGCTCCAGTCCCCTGATCATCTTTGTGGCTGTCCTCTGGACCCTCTCCAACAGCTCTCTGTCTTTCATGTGCTGGGGGCTCAAGAGCTGGACACAGTACTCCAGGTGGGGCCTCACAAGAGTAGAGTAGAGGGGGTCAATCACCTCTGTGTCCCTGCTGGCCACCCCTTTTCTGATGGAAGATACATGATAATATTCTTAGTTCTAAGTCAGATATAACATTCTCATTTTATTTCATATTCTGCTCTCTGAAGCTTGTTTCAGAATTTATGTTATTTTTGAGAGCTCTGACATAATTCCAATCTATGGCCCATTGCATTACTGAAGGTGAATAATACTGTCTAAGGGCTCCAATCTACTATTTGAGCTATAAGGGCTACAATCTACAGTCTACAATCTACTACTAATCTACAATCTACTATTCAGACAGCAAGCTTGGGAGACCTTACTCAGAATTGAGTACTGGGAAATTTCAGGAGTATTAAACTCTTACAGTAAAATGTTGGCATCCCTAAATACAAGGGGATATTTTCTATTTTTTGAAATCATATTCCTTTCAAGCTGAACAGAATATTTCTTATCTGTCTCTACTTTGTATTACTTAGTAGGGAGAGCAAAGATTTCTTTTAACTATTATTCACAAAACTATCAAAAACAATAGCTTAGAAATGCAGTCCCAAATTCCATAAAATATGTACCCAAGCCTCTGTTTTGATAAAGGTAGCTTTGAGGAGTAATATGGTACATATGTGTGATATTTCCCTTTTAATGTAGTGGGATGAGATATAATATATCTTTCTTGGTCAGATTTTAACAAAAATCATGACCATTTACACATTAGTTTTATTTCATAAGCCCGTAAATACATCTCGATGGTGGATTTTGAGTTATAAGTGCACCCAGCAAATTCTAATTTCTGTGGATTTTTTTTATCTTAGGCCTGAAAATATATTTTTTACCATTTACAAAATTGTTATCAGTGTTCGCTTAACAAATTAGTTTAAGATATTTATTGTTTTTGACTAAAGGTTATTTATTTTGCACCTATCCTCAATAGCTGTATCTATTCTTAAATGGTCTCAAGTATTATTACCAGCTTATGTATTTTTTCATTATTAAATACATATTTTAGCTTCATCTGTTTACATAAGCATTTCATATATTCTGCACACACTGAGTTTCATAAGTGATCAATAATATATTAATTTTAAACAAATTACTTGTTTAAGTCTCATTAAGACTATTGTCAATTGAAACTTTTAATACAAAATTACATTAAGATTAGATTAATACAACTTAGATTACTTTTAGTGAAAATAAATTAACAACTAAAAATCTACATTTCTGACATCATTCTGGCTGTTGTTAAATGTTCATGTTAGTTTATGTGCAAAGCTGGCAGGATAGAAATACCCTAATCTGCATATCAGCTGTGTATATCTGTTATACTGGAGCATACCTGGCTTTAATAAGAAGGCAGGATAGAATGTGGAAGTAGACATAAAAATTGGCACAGAAGATTACTGTTATTTCTGCCATCTTTATACTAGTAGAGATTCCTGGCACTCATAATCACGCAGTAACCAGGTAGTTTTGCTATTAATTTTCAAATCCCACAGTGGTACAGGATGATAAATTAAGATTCTCTGTCAGTCTCAGTGTTTAAACAAGCAGTGGTCTTAAATGTCATCCTGTTCAATTGCAATTAAAAATGTTTGTTAGATGGCTGGAATACGTGGATGATTCTTCACTGATTTGTTCTATTTATGTTTGCATTTATTAGAAATATGATTAAAAGTCTGGCTAAGATGTACAGGTTTTGCTTCCCACTTGAGAAATAAAATAGTAGAAATAATCTTTCAGATCTGTTTTGCAGAAAAGACAACAGCATTTCAGTCAAGAACCTGGATATTGTCATGTAATATGCATTTCAAGCAATTGAAATCAAGTGGTTTTTTTATTAGCTTTTTTTATTCATTAGAAAAATGATGGTCAGCTTGCTCTGTTTCTTTTTATATATTTTGTTCTTTTTGTTTTGATTAAACATAATTTTTTCTTATTACTTTAGAGAGTGAAATTTATTCTGGTCATGTGAACTCTTCTCTGTCATTAGAGATACATAGTGATACATCATTCAAGAGCAGAATTCTATACAAGCTTACTCTTCTATGATTAATATTTAGCATGTTTTGTACAATGCAGTTGTTCACCAACATTATGAGAAAAAGGTCCCTTTTGTTGCATTATGTTGTGTCGTTGGAATGGCATGTGGTATGCTGTTTATGTAAAGGAGCCATTTAGAGGCCGTGGGTCTGTTTCTCATACCCTCATTCACATTGAGGCAGTACTTTTTACAGTTATTGATCCCAAGGAAACAAATTGCCTGGGGGAGCTAGGGGATTTCAGAAAGGCCCATTCAAAATGTTAGCAAGAGCAGAATTTGGTGCTAACAGAAGCAAGAACGTTTAAATGCGGAAGCCCTCATTTCTGTGTGCAGTAACAGTCACCAGACAATAGATTGATTTATCTGAACACTGCTTACGCACTATTGCTTCCTTTTAAATAAAATTCTCTTCGCATTCAGACATGGTTGTGAGTAAACAACCTTGTTTTCGTTCTTATTAATTATATTTTTATGTAACATCTACCTCTGACCAGGACACACAAACTGTACCTTTTCTACTGTACTTTACTGGACTGTGTGTTTTCCACAGTAAGACTGTGTTTTGAATGTGAAGAAAATTAGAACTATTCTAGAAGTACTCTTTCAAAAGTAGAAGTCTCATTTCATGTCTCTCTTTTCAGATTTTTTTAAACAGTTCTAAGTTTCTGTGCTTTCAAGAAAAGAACAAACATAGGTAGCAATAAAGAATGGCATTTCATTTTTTCTTTGGTTAGATCTAATGCTGATAAGCACAACTAGAAACGTATCTTTTTTGTTACAGAAGTGTATGTGTGACCTAGAAGTATATAAATTTAGTTTAACTTCAACGTTTTCTACACTTTCACATTGTTTTTGTCTATATTTACGCTCTTTAACTCCTGAGGACATACAGCTATGTCCTGAAGTTTGAAGTTTGTAATTAGTGTAGGCTTTTTCTCCATCCTTATGAGAGGAAAGCTATTGTAAAACTTGTTTATTTGAACTCTGTGCCGTACCTTTTTTGAAAAGAGTATGTTGATGCCACCTGTGGTGTAGAAAAGTTGGTAGTACAGTGTTGTTTCTGGATTAGGGATAATTTTCCTCACCTTGCAGGCTTTTATGTATTGTTTTGGGGGTTGATGGGGATGAAAATACTAGGACAAAAGTGGATGTGTGATTCCTTATGTTCATATAGCCATTCCTTCAGTAAAATGATATAAAAGATAAGAATAAATCTCATATAATATGATTATTATAAGTGAATTACAATTATCATTGTTATAATTGTTATCATCATAGACAGTATATGTTACATATTGGAAAGAAAGAATTATATTTTTCAAGTCCAAGATCCTGCACAGCCCACCTAGATTTAAGTCTAGTTGATGGTTTTACAATATTTATATTTCTGTATTAGTATATTTCTTATAGTCTGTATTGTTTTCTTACTGTGATAAACTGTATTTTTAGAAACTCATCTCTACAAGTAGATGTGGATTTTAGCAGATAGTTCTAGAATTGCCTAGAATAACAAATGTTAGATATAGTAAGAAATTGTCACAAAATCCATCTGATCAGTCGTACATTGGTTTTCAGGCATCCAAAGCCATTATTAATTGACTTTTGTAGCTTCATTAAAGAGGTACAGTACAACTTTCATGTGTGTGTTTGTACAGCTGGGTAAATCCCAACAAATGGTGCTCCAAGACAGAGATCACAAGCTATTTTAAAAGAGCGTGATATAATTTATATACTTCCTACTGATCATGGTCCATTACCAGTATCAGGTTCCATTGGGAGAGAAGGCTAGTCAAGAACTATGCTTGGCTGCTTTAGGGCAGAGCTTGTGTTGTTTAGTTTACTACACTAATTATATTCTCTTGATGAGATCATTAGAGGACAATAAAGGAAAATGAAAACAGTTTGCAATATGTGTGGTCAAATTAGCCACACAGAGAAATTATGGTTTGTACTTAAACGCTATTTAGAAAGTGTCCATTAAAAAAAATGTACACACTCATGTATGTACACTATAATGATGCCTAAACTAATTTTCTTTAATGTGTTTATTTTTGAAATTGGGAATTGGACCCTGTTTCTATCTGATTAGAATGCAAAGGAAAGATTTAAATGAGACAGTCAACAGGAAATCTACAGCCATGAACTTCATGAAAGCATGCTACTGCTGACAATTATGCAGACCAGAGCTGGTGGATCATTTACAACATTTTTTATTTTACCAAAATTAAAAATGAAATCTTATTTCCATCTGAGAAAGAGGCTGCACTTAAGTGCAATTAGAACTTTACTTTAGCTAATCTAAGGAAAAAAATTAAGGATTTCTGTAGTAAACTCTGCATGTGTATACACAACTTTTATTCCTTATCAGGGTGCATTGTTACAACTTGTGGAATATGTACTCTGAAAGCACATCCTTCAGAAAGAGAAGTAATGATTTTATATTGCCTAAATTCGGATAACTGAATTCCATTTATAAGCTAGGAAGTATAACCAGATAGAGCTTCAACTTTTTAAATGACCATGCTTTTATTGCAAACATTTACTTTTATAGATTACTGAAGGAAGTACATTTATGGATAGAAAAGTACATTTATGGATTATTGTAGAAAAATGTCTCTATTTTTCTTTGGGATAACTGGACTGTTCCTTTTTCTCCCCTAGTTACCCTGACATCTTTTACCTGAGCTCTAATAGATTCCACAAACCAGAAAATTAACTGCTTAAAAAACTCTTGAGAGTCCACATCTGAATTAAGAAAGCAGTGTATTCTTTGAAACACACCTTTCTGTTACCAGTAAACTGATTAATTGCCTCTTTTCCATTCCTGCACTTGGTGCCTGCTCAGGGTGGCACTGCAGTCCAGAAAATTCTTTTCTGTGGTGACTGATTGTAACTGCAGTGTTAGGGGCTTTGTGGACTTCATTTACTGGAGATCCGAAAGAGAAGGAACAGGGCTACTTCAGATATTAACAAGCAGAGAAAATGACTACATTATATACTGTATACTCTTCAGTACTTTATTTTACTAGATTTCTTCAATCTGTGTTCTCGTAGCTTCACTCCCCATATCTTAGAGCATTAATATTTTCTTAATCTTAAATCTTAATATCCTTCTAAACACAGCAACTGAAGAACAAGTGTTAGTTTGATCCAGGTCTCAGTAAGGAAAGATTGCTATTAACATTAATGAGGAATGGATCAGCCCATAAATGAAGAATTTGTATTGCCTTTTAATTACCTAGTGTGGCCAAATTAGTCATCACATCAAAATCAAGGGAGTTGGCATACAATTGGAGGTTCAGGTATTCTTAACTGAATGCCTACAGGTGCATATTTAATTAATTTTGTCAGAGTTTAATCTGAATCACTTTCCAAATCAATAAATCACTTAGAAAATGAATCATTTTTGCCAGACTGCAAAGAATATCAGGTTCAACAGTGAAAAAATGGAGTCCGCTCTTTTTCCTAGAAAAAGAAGTTAAACTGCATGCAATTTGCTCTGTATTTAGGCATTTTATCTATGTCAGTGAACACCTGAATGTTTCATTATCCTGGGTGCTTCTCTACACTGTAGCTAGTTACAAGAGAAGCTTCCAAAATCTCTTTCCAGTTTTGTGGTTTAGGCCTTCATTCCATTTTTTTCCTTCAATATTTTCTTAAAATGTCTAAGATATAAAGGGTCATTTTCACATATTTATTGCAAAGACATTTTCAGGAACAGCTAGATGTGGTCTTTTTTGTTTTTTAAGAAAAAGTGATTTTTAATTTTTTGGCCAGAAAGAGAATTATAGGATCATTTTTTCACGCAGCTCTAAGGCAATTTCAAGTTTTATGTCATCTAAATTTTGTTTTAATTTTCAATATTGCACAGCCTTACTCATATACGTATTATTAGATGGATGGCTACGGAAAATATCTGCTTTCTTTTCCCTTTTGTGCTAAAAATCTACAGGTTAAAAACTATGTAACTCTGCTTGTCATGTGAGGTCAAGACTTTGAGTAGTGTATCAGTAATGACTGAAGGCAGGTTTATATTCAACTTCCTTTGGGCTATTTCAGAGCACAGATAAACATATTTACATATGGGCACGTAACTTATCTCAGTTTCTGTACAGATTTCCCTGTTGTGTATTAAAATATAGTTTCTTTCATTTCTATGGCATTACTTCAAATCTTAGACGATCTAGTTCCATTTATAGGTACTGATTTTAGTTTTTTGAAGGCTAGCAATTATGGCCAGAATGTCAGAGTTTTTTGTGAAATTTTGTAATCCTAGTTTAACCTCATGACATCTAATTTTTTTATTTTTTTTTTTAAATGAAATAAGTAAAATATTACAGCTGAGAAGGTCCAATTCTTAATTTTTTCATGTTCTTTGACTAAAACAGACAAAGAAGTGATTCATGTGTTCAAAAGTTTCAAGAATTCTGACAAAAGTCAGAATTGTCAGAAAGCTCTAGCAAGCCCCTACCCTTGTTATTTTAGAATTTGTAAAGATGTATAGTATCAAGTGGTAAAAATTCTTTAAAGCTCATTCATTATGTCCTAGTGTGACACCATCTGGTGCCCTTTTCATAATGTGAGCTAGTTTGACAGGTGTATCCTAAATTCAAGCTAATAATTTTATTAAAAAATGAACTGCTAGCAATTCTACGATGGACGGCTTCTCATGTAAAAGTACCTATGCTGCAGGTAAAGAAAATATTTTATATCTTTGCCTTTTACCATTGTTTTACATTCTTGATTATGTTATAGTTTTTACAAGTTCATTGAACATCATTCCAAGTGTGGGGATAGAAACAACTCAAATCACAGTCTTGTCTTAATGAGTTGTTGGAAAGTTAGTGGCTCCTTAAGTGACCACAGTGATACAAAAGTAAGCATTAGCAAGAATTTCCATTCCAGAATTGACCTCATAAGGGTAAGAAGGATCACATTCACACTAAATTTATCGTGGCTTACAAGAATGACTTTTATTTTAAATGTCAAGTCTCGTTAATACATTTTTCTTAGTTTTGCTTTGACATTAAATGTTTTGGATCAATTGTAATCCTCTTGCCAAATATTTCATAGCTACGAAAGAATACATTGGAAAAAAAAAAGCATGTTTGCTTTCACTTCAAAAGATTTCTGGGTAAGACCTTTTGTGCTGATATTTGTAAATATCCAGGTTGAGCAAGTCACTATCCTCTATGTTACTCGTATCTACAAGATGACCATTTTCCTGTTTCTCTTCTGGTATGCCTCATCAAGCTATGTGCACAATTTCACCTCTTTTTCCCTATAGCACCTGTAAAACATGGTCACTTGGTCTAGGCTGACACAAAAGCCCTTTGTCTAGGCCTTAAACTTTCCTCATCAGGGTTAGCCCGCTCTTTATTGTCTTCCTTTGCTTTGTAATGGAAGGGTTACTTTCCTTACCCACTCCAAATCCAAGTAGTAAATTCGTATTTCTCTTGCACTGTTCTGACCATATAACTTAATTGCCATTAGTTTTGGTTTTTTTTTGGTCTTATAACGTTAGATAGTGTTAGTCATTGTGCTGTTACTCTTTAATATTATGATAGCATGCACCCTAAACACAATAATATAAAGGTAATTATAAAAATCACTGAAAGTGTGTTAAATCTCCTAGCCTGTTCTCTGCTAGTGTAGGTATGCTCTCTACAGTATGTTAGAGGCATAATCAAGTGTAGCAATAAAATATTAATAGCTTTGCTTTTCACTTCTAAAATAATACATCCATTTATAAAGAGGCTATGCAATGATAGTAGATATTAAATTTTCCCATGTGTTTTGTTTCTTAGAGTAAATAATAAGTTTAGAGGTAGATAGGGCTTTTAAAGGAAGAAAAACAATGGCAAAGCTCTAGCATAAAATGGAAAGACTTTCATGACTGTAAAGTAATTATAATTGCAGGGAATAAAAAATGCTGCTGCTATTTTTTATTAGACCAAATAAAGTTGAGAAAAAAGCTGTACTTGAGGGCATACAGAGAGATTTATCTATTTTTTTATATGACTCCCTCAGTATAGTAGCAATAAAAAAAAGTGAAGTTTATAAGCTTTGAAAAAAATAATATGAAAAGTTAAATACTTTTCAATGTGATAATACCTAGTGTTTGATTGGAAATATTTAAGCAAAAAAGATGATACGAAATCTGAGTCATATACTATGCAAAAAATGCATGCTTGAGTAGTTCATGAGGTGGAAAATGTTTAAAGGATTTCTGCATTTATTAGGAAACATAAATTACACTGGCATATATATTATTTATAACAACATTGCTACTGTATCGTATACAGTTGCAACAGCACAGCTGAACATTTTGTTATTTGTGTAAACATGAACACTGAAAAGATTGTTTATTCCCAGAATGGGAGAGAAAAGTATTCTAATTACAGTTTGCATTGTTTTGCCTGTGGGCTCCCCAAGAGCCAGTCCCTGATGGGAAGCTGATGCCTCACATTCAGTGATGCATGAACTCAGTCTCTTTGTTCTGCAATAGGGGGAAAAAAAACCAACTATCTGTGCAGTGCCATTTCTTGACTAATGCATGTAAAAGGTTATTGTACTTGATTCCTCTGCATCTGCACAGAACTGACACAGAATCTGTCCTTTTTTTCTTTCTGCTTCTGCATTTCTCTTTTGTTAGTTTCTTTCTCTTATCGTTTCAAGATATTGTGAAAAGAGATTAGGATCAATCTTTTATTTTTCTGGAAATGAAAGAGCTATTTTGTGAATTTGTACAGTGATATCTGAATAATTACCATAATAATAGTCAGGTAAACTATTCAGAATGTATCTGTGAAGGGAAAGTAAACTCAATATCAACTGTACCTTTGGGCAATGTATATAAGCTGAACCACAGGCAACCAAATGTTATATTATTTACATGGCATGCAAATTTATGTTCTAAAACATTTTTGACAAAGTATTGAATTTGCGTATGAGCATATAAAAGATCCCTCTCATAGTGAAGGTCTTTTTCAGACTGTTTTCTGAGTAATTATATCATATGGAAAAATGTCAGAGGACAGAATAAAATGTATTTATTCCAGCCGTATCTTCCCACAGCATGACATGTCATCTGAAAACAACACTAAGCACTTTATGCCATCTGTGCTGGTTGGGGTTACATTTACAACGCATTTCAATGTGGAATATTCCTTTTTGAGTTACACACTTCTTGCTTATAAGCTTCTTGCTTATAAACCTAAATGGAGTTATCTAAAAAACAGAGAGACATCAATACCTGATTCGCTTTCATCCACTCCTCGAGAGCTGTTCTATCATTGGGAGACAGAGCTTGTCCTTCATGCTGCCATTCACTGTTTCATGCAAACAAAATGTTATTTCAAAGCTCCATGTAGGTACAGCAGCAATTAGATTTTTTATGCAAAAAATTCTGAGCAACATATATTAAGAGTACTTAAGTGAAATGTTAGTATTCCTAAAAGAGATTTGTTGTTATATATTTAAATATTTGATTTTTAAAAATAATAAGAAATCAGAAGATTGGGAAAATACTGTAATTTCACAGGAAAAATTACAGTAAAATATTTAGTAGCTATGAGAAGTCTTAGCTTCTGGTTATATATAATCATTGCATAGCAGTTCTCCATAAGTGATCTGTGGAATCAAAGAATATACTGTTTCAGTCTGCACATGTTGAGTAAATTGCATCTTTCAAGTCACTCTCAAACAAGGCTGTTGTGTTTTTGAGGCTTGTTACGTGCAACCATTACCAATGAAATTGGAATAATTTACAATGTCTACATTTTTTTCCTAACTTGCTAGTAGTTAAGAAATGTTTTCACAGCAACAACAAAAACTGCATATCAAAATGATCTTGATTTTCTACTGTGTCCAAGCAGAGCTTTGACAGTTGTGCTACAGGACCTGTTAAGAAGTAATTTGAATCTCCCTAATTCACAAAGACTCATCCTCAGTGTAAGCTAAAGCTGCAGAGGATGGAGGATGTCTCCTTAACAGAATTTGATTTTGCCATCCCACTTGTAAAGAGTCCTAGCACGAGCTGGAGCACTATCCCCTCATATGCTGGGGATTCTTTTCTCAACTATTAATTGCAAAATAATTTTCCTTTATTAATTAGATGTTATTTTGCTTTATATTTATTAAGCACAGTTGTTTTAGCCTTGATGCTTTACTTGTGTAACAAATGCTGTATGATGTCACAGTAACGATGCAAACATTTCCACAGAATCATAATAAAGGGTCAGAAGGCTACGGTGTAGCATAGGAGAATTGTATACATTTTAGTTGTTAAGAAATGCTGTTTTCTTGCTGTGGCATTAATCTCTTATCTCCTGTTCCAAAATGCTAGTTATCAATGATAATTTTCAATGCCAGTGCCTCCTTAGAGGACATTCAACACTGAAATACTTAGGAAAGAAAATCATGGACATTAGGAAGTACTCAGTCACCTGAGAAGAAAAAACAGGATGCACTGATGATTGCTCATTTCTACTCTAATTGAATTTATAATTAAAATATGGGTTTCTTTCTTTTTTATTTAAATCTGCCTAGAAAAAGTTCCAGGTCCTTAGTAGCTCTTTTATTTAATCTCAGTGATAGACTTTCAGGATATACATATATCGTACACCATGTATAATATGTATGCTAATTTCTCAAGAACATTTTAAAATGCATTATGAACAGTTCCATCTGGTAGAATGAGCTGATGAGTTGAGAAAATGACATTTTCTTGTTATTAGAGTTGATTGAAATTGTAAAAAACTGTGAAATGAATTGCTTGTAGAGAAATCTCTTATTAAATAGTTGGTACTATTTGAGAAAGGGGATGTTTTCTGATACTCAAACTCAATTGCAAGTTCACTTCAGATTATAGTATATTATGAAATTTTTGAAAACATATTTGTTCTTTCACTATCTGCTAAATTACATCTGGCTTCAAGTTATAGAGAAGTTTTCACTCTCACTCTGTGTTTCTTCTTCCCAGGAAACACTTCTGTGCATGCCGTCTTGCAATACAATTTCTGTGTAAAGAGTCTTTTTGCGTAGTCAATCTGCCCTTAGCAGTAGCCTTCAAAGCCACCTTTTCAACCTTTACACTTATCTCAGATAAAATTGTTTTCAGGAAAACAATTTGTGTTTCTTCTGCACCCTTCTGTGTCCTGCTATTAGGAGAATTATCAGCCTACCACATTCCAAGTGGTGACAGTGCTATCTTACTGTTCTTTGTTGATTGCAGACTGTTCAGTAAAATAGAGCATATTCCAGACATTTAGTATTAAAATATGCAATACTAATTGGGAAAAGGCAATCGGAAGAAAAATTCAGCAGCAACGAGATAACAAGATCCTGGTAGATCTCAGTCAGCAGTTTTCTTTGAACAATACAAATAAACAGTAAGTTTTGTGTATGTGCATAGAAAAAAAACATATATCAAAGGAAGAGAAATACTGGCCAAAGAGCACTTAAGTCTGGAATAACATTACAAAATTATCTTGTATTACTTTATTTAGTGCTTGTAATAAGGGCCTCAGAAGATCAAACATGCTTTGTTAATGTTGAATAGGAGAAATGTGATTTGGAAAACTGATGATAGATAACAGATTAGGCAGTTTAAAGTATTGTAAACTAGATACAAGAAAATATATTTACTTGTTTCTGGTTTCAAAAGAACTCTGTTGATTTTGTCTCTGGGTAAGTACTGTCCATATCCAGACAGCCAGTGAATAATAAGTTGGTTCTGCTCTTTGCTCTGTAACAACGTAGAGATTATTTACTGCAGTACAAATCATACACAATTGGAGTAACAAACACATAAATATACTTAATCAGAAGCTGATTACTATCAATCAGGCTTGGGAGGAGAAATTAATCTTCAGCCTTACGGAGTCCTGTATTCTTTAGTAACATCTGTGTTTCTCCCACATTAATGTTTTCTAGATTGAAGAAAGCATTTGCACTTCTGAGTCACCAGTCAGTGGTGACAGTTTGCTCATGCCTCAGGATACTGAATCCAATGGTTTCATACGTATTAGTCATCTCATTTGAAAGGTTCTGAGCATGTCCTCTTCAGGCTTCCCTTAATGCAGAGATTTTTAACCGATACCAGTTTGATAGATGGGATAAATGGGAAACTACACTTGTCAGTGTCTGAAAATTAATAAAAAATCTCATTTCCTTTTACTGTTTGTGAGAGCAAAAAATCCTCAAAAAATCAGCTTGTCTCATTTCAATTTAAAATATGCATGCTTATTAACTTGACTTTTAAATATATGGTAAAAAATCCTTAGGAGGAGTTTTGCTGTTTAACTCAGTTTTCTTTCTACGTGCCTTTTTGCCAAATCTTTTTGACACAGACTGTTGACATTTGCTATTGTTAGGATCTGGCCTTCTGCAATTGTGTTGTCTTTATTTATTTATTTATCCAGATAGTGTGATGAAAAAACATTTCACATTTTCACATGAACAAAATGTGGGTGGAGAATGGATTTAATGTCTTCTAAATGGAATTTTTAATGCTTGTTAACAAGACAGGCAACAGGAGAGTATATGTGTGTGAAAAGGATGACAAATAACAGAGTACTGTAAACATATTTTGCAGCTTAAACTTGCTTGCCTTTTACAGAGCTGTGTTCTGTGGCAAAAGAATTTGAAAACAAGACTTAGGCATCAAAATTCTAATACTATAAAGAAACTACTTTGAGAAGCTAGTATGGAAACAGATGTTTTGATTTGGTGTCCGTAGCTTATAAACCACTTCTACCTGCTGAGTTACAGGTTAAAAACTTAGTGTTAGCTGATACATCTTCAGAGCTCTGGCCAATCAGGAAAATTTACCAAAATCTTGCACAGAAAAGAAGATTGCAATATCAAATAAAAACATAATTACGTCAAAGTACACAATATGTCACAGCACATTCTCTTAATTTCTATTCCACACACACTTTACATATGAAGTGCTCAAAGTACAAGTGCAGGGAATCATGTGCTGTTTCTAATTGATTTAGGTATGATATATTTCAAATGTGTATGCTTAAGTCAATACAAAATAGAAAATGATGTCTTAATTTAAGTTGTAAATGTAACAAATCCTATGTATTTTTGCAATCCTTCGTTGTTCTGGAAGATTCATTCCCTCCTGCATTGCTTTGGCTGTGTTAGAACATAATGAACGAAATGATACTTAACCAGAAATTTCATTGTGAAAAGTTTGCTATGTTTTATTACAGTTTTATTGAACTTCAGCTACTAGAAAATACAATTATCTCTCCGTCCTTTGAAACTAACAATAAACATTAAGCAAAAGTCCAAATCAATGACTGGATTTGCATTCTAGTTTCTTTTATGATTGCTACCACTACAGGAGATGTGTTAATGTGTATCTGAGGTTGCTGATATCAATTTCTAAATGGAAACATTAAAAAAAAGAAGTGTATCATGAGCTACAGTTTGTTCACTCATTTAACTGTCATTAACATTTAGCATACAAATGATTGTCCCACATTTGCATGTGCAAGTTCAAGTAAGAAATCCAAATTTAAAGAATGTTTACTGTGATTGCATGTACATGTATGCATGTATGAACAGGTATCACCGACTCTGTCTCCTAGCATATGGCACTTTTGAGAATTGGCGACTAGACTGAGGGTAAGGGAAACACCAGAGAAGTAGCAAAGGTGACTGAAATGTGTGAAGCTAGTGGAAGTAAGGCATGGGTTAGGAAGTATAAGCATGGGTTTGGCTGCAAACATAAGACTTGTAAACCTGTCAGTCTTTGTTACGTCATGTTTGAAGATGGCATATATTGTTAATAATGCATCTGTAAAATTTCCAGAGCTTAGAGCCATAGAAGCATATTTCTTCAGTGTTTTGTTCTGTGTTATTTTATTCAGTCATGTAAAAGCTCCCTCCTTTGAATCTTTCATTTGAATCAGGGTAAACATTCTCAAGTATTTAGTCTAATAATAATGGATTTGAGTTAGAGAAGAATATATATAACCTATTCAGAATCAACAGAATTCATTTTAAGTGCATTTAAACTGCAACTATAACTAATTTACAGGTAGCATATCCACAATACTAATGATTAATTTCACTGGGAGATTATTTTGACAAATATAAAATGAAATAACTGAGAAAGGGAAGCTTTCCCAATTAATTTTAAAATGATAATGGGTGTTAAATATCCACAGCACTAAGTAGCCAAACAGGCTATTAAACAAGACATGTTGACATAGTATGTGGGACTTTTAATTTGTTTGTTTTGGAGATACGTAGCATTTGGGTTAAAAGCACAATACATGGAATTAACCAGACATATCATAGGTGTATTAAGGACTGGTTCACTATTGTGTCAAAGGGTAGATTTGTGGAAGGTATCAGTAGCTACAAGCAGTAAAAATCTCTCAGGGAACCATTTCCATTGTTAGTCAGTGTTTTGATTGATGATACAAGTTTAAAAGGCTTTGCAAATCGCAATGTCTAGTGATGTATGAAATAAATAAAGCAAGTCAAAGTTACCTTAATCAACAGATCATAGAGAAATATATTTGTTTAGTATAGCTAGGTGCAAAGTAGTGAGCCTGGAAACAAAGTACATACTTTGCACTTACTGCCTGATAGAGCTCCGGGAAAAGCATAATGTCATTGAAGATATCTGCCTGAATAGGAATTCTCAGTGCAGTGTTACAGATAAATGGGATAATACAGTGTTTGTAAGAGGAGGACTATCAAGTAGAAGTAGATGATGCCTATCTGCATATCAGTAAGCTATTTTAACAGTCGCATGTTCAAATCTGATATTCGCACTTCAGTAAGAATGCAAAATATTATTTTGAATATGGAACTATAAGGTTTTTCTTAAACTCTTTGGAATTAAAGCAAAACCTGCAGTGTGGCTTAATTTGCATGTCAGTTGTTATTTATTATAGTTCTATATTTGTATCTTTGTATTAAAATCTACAATTTACCACATTTAAGGAATCAATTGTAAATGATGCATAGCTTGGAATCACCTTCAATTTAATGTTACCTTGGCAGCATCTTAGAAGACTGGCATTGGGCTTGGTCTTTCTTGGGCTACTGCATTCTACTGAACTGTGAGACTTATCTATGTCCTTACTGTTCTACTTTTTCACTACAAGCAGTAGTTGTAAGTTTCTGCCCATTCTTAGGCCAGGTGCTGTGTGATTGCCCCACCCTGTAGTGACATATTTTTGCTGTCACTAAATATACTACAGCCAAAATACTATAAATAACTATCAGGCTAATATGCTGAACTGGCCTAACACTACGTAAGATAATAAAGCTAGAACCGAGAAAATAAAGATGGTGGGAACATAGAGAGCTGGGAAGAACAGACAAAGTTAGGCAAAAGATGGCACAATTATGGTAAAGTGGCACTATCTAACAGCCTCTGCTAGGAACCACAGCCTGTATGATCAACAAAAAAGCCAAGAAACTGGAAAAGTTTTCATTAAGGGGAGAAAAAGCCTCTTCGATAAATCATTTACAATACAGTACTTTCCTGTAGTATGGAGGGCACTCTGTGCATCTAAATATACTCAGTATCTCATGAGACTCAATAGCAGCTCTACATACATCTAAAATGTCATAATAAAAACTGTTCAGCTGTTCAGCCCAAATGCCTGGCCAAAGTTTAGTTTTGAAGACAACAGTGTTAATACTTATTATTTGTAATCTATATTGTATTTTCTCAATAATGATTTTCAGAGCTGTTTTATCACTTTTACTGTGATCTTGTGATGATTGTAATAGAATTCTCTGATGTTATTATGGTATCCACTGGATGATCTGCCACTGGTTTTAAAAGGTGATACTGACCTACTTCAAGATTTGTATAAAGAAAAATTGAATCTCTGAGATAAACATACCTACCTATTGACAGTGCCAAGAATATATCTCATCCAACACTGAATTATTCTGTTGTTATTACACCAACCACTCTTAATTTCTCCTAACATGCAACAGGTACAATACAGAGTAATTTTGTTTCATAGTAGTCTAAAATAGTACATCCTATGACTTTAGGTGGTTTTTGCAGTTTTCTCCAGAAACATCTTTTCTGTAGTTCCAGAAGTCTAAAAATCTTGCTGTTTTTTCCCAGTATAGAATGTCTCATAACGCAAACAGAATGACAGAATATAAAATAAATCATAAAAGTGCATATGCAGATCTATCTTTTCCGTCTGAATACATTCAATTATTTTATCTGAAATCTGAATTACAGTTGATTTTGGTTTTCTTTACTTGAGCGATTTATACCTCTACATCTCACAAATGGAAACCACAAAGATAGAATTATTTTTTTTTTTTAAAAAAAAAAGCAAATTGATCGATTCAATTACAGCATGTTACCTCTCTTTAATCAGAACACACACGTTAGCAATTAAGTTGCTTTCCTATTTTTCTACAGTGTTATATAGTTGCAGCCAACTGAATGAACTGTCAGACTCATTTTGATGGGGAATGTAACAAAGGAGATAATTAATTCCTTTTTCTTAATATGATGTAGATCCATAAATAGGCATTTTTTTTAATATGTAGAAAGTAGGTTGTCTGGTAGAGAACAGGAACAAATAACAAAGAAGAATATTCAATTGAAAACAGAGGAACAAGAGTAGCTCACTCCAGTATTTTAAGAGCCGATTATTCATTGTGCTGTAATACCATGTGCTGCACCAGTATTTCTTCTCAGTTGGGTTAAGTTCTTAATTCTCTTTAAGAACATCGCTCTCTTTTGGTTTCATATTTGCTGGTTACTGCACTGTATGTTAAGATTTTTGCAAGGAAGTGTTTTCTGTCTTCTGTTTTATTGCTGCCGTATTAAAAACACTAAATGGAACAGAATGGAAGGGCTAACTCACATCTTAGTATTTATGCCATCAGCATCTGATAGACTCTCTATTCTTTCTAGTGTTAAACACAACTGATAGTACAAAATGTTGCACACTAATTGCTGTTTTAAGATGTTAAGCATAAGTAGATTGGCAGCTTGGTAACTGCAATGTTAAGTGCTTTGAGAAGTAAATCTTTCTTCTCTTAAATGTGAACTGTCAAAATTAAGACAATAGTGAGCAAGTTCTTTGAAAGGGTCTCCAGAAAGGAGTCAAACGTAAGAATGTGATTTTTCTGTGGTATGCTAGCAATTTCACAAAATTTTCCCCATTGGAAAATGGCAGAATTTCTGGAAAAAAAAAAAAAAAAAAAAAAAAAAAAAAAAAAAAAAAAAAGAGGTTAAATAAAGTTTTGGACAGTACTGTCTTTAACTTGGAAAATTGTTGCTACCTTTTCATCCTAAGCAATTGCTTTCTCCTCTGAACCTGACTGTAAACTTAATAGGAGTTATTAGAATACATAAAGGCATTCAGGCCCAAGATGCAAAGATACTCAATCCAAATTTTCTTTCTACGAAAATGTTTATCTTCTGTACAGCAGCAGAAATATTTGTGATGATGATGGAACACATTCTAAGGAGATCTTTTCTGTAACTCACCAGCAAACATTCCAAAAATGTTCCAAAGCCATTTATTATCTTTTGCTATTCTACTAATGGGTGGAGATTTTCAGAAACAAAAACATAATACGTGTTCCCATAGTAATTCAGTAACTATCTCATACTTGTGATGAAGTCAGCAGGTTGATGGGTGAATTTCAAGATGGGAATGCTGTACAGTTTTTCATTACAGACGGTAAATAAATTGTTACTTGCACCATCTGATCACCTTTTGGTATTAGTAGCATAGCTCAAAAGCTTGCCTTCTTGGCCAGAGCGCACAGAAATTTCAGCTGCTTGAAAAACAATTCTCTGCAGGTTAGAGCACGAAAAAATAGTTTGGTACTGTTTGTACTATCATGTGCAAGAACAGAAACATTCAATACTTATTAAAAAAAAGAGAATAGTAGATAAAAGAGAAAAAGCACACAAAAGGAAACAAAAGCATTCCTTCTGCTAAATACTTAAGTACAGTCACTGGAAAATACAATAGGTTATTCCAGCTCCCTTGTTGACTAAATTGTATGTTCTTCCTACAGATAGTTCCTAAAAAAAGAACAGTTTATTGTTTTCCTATGTAGAGACACAGGATCTGTTGTTTATGGCTGTAATCATAGCATGCATAGTTTAAAATGTGGGACTAAGGGATAGACTGTTTCTCCTTCTGGTTTGCCTTGTTTATTAAAGCTTCTTTGTGATTTACTAAACAAATTCTGCCCTTAAACTAGCTTTTTGTGCATTGTTTCTATTACTTGGAATGTATTTTCATACCTTATATTCATGTGAGATTTTTCCTACCTTTTTTTTTTTTTGTGTGTGTGTGTGTGTGGACATTAAGAATCTCTGTGTTGTCAGGATCTGGTTTTTGCTTGTTTGCTTGTTTTGTTGTTGTTAAAACACTTTGTCAAGTTCTGTACAAGTGCAGTCCTCTGCAACTTTGTAAAACTCATGGCTGTCACAGGATTAACTTTTGTGAAGGAATCTCAAACACTGTTAGCTCCTGGGATCTCAGTATACTGCCTTTGCTAGACTACCAGCTATTCTCTAGCTCAAGCATGTGTGTGAAAATCCAAGATAAGAATACAAACGTAGATATGTATTTACTTGGCTTGTATTGATGCACTTTTTCCTTCCTTCTGAAAATATACTGCTGTGCAGGCAGTTGGAGGTGTACCTTTGAAGAAATCATTTTGATTCATTTGGTGAAGCTCACATAGGTGAAATGCAATGCAACTTTGATGTTCTCCTCTCCTGATATTCTGCTTAATGGCCATTATACATAGCAATGATTGTTTGTGTCAATATCTATCAGTATTGTAATGCAGAAGCACACTGAAACAATATATGGATTTTCTGATTATCAGATAAAGCTCTTCTTAAGTTTCTTGAGGTATATCCTTAAGCTGTAAAGCATTTTATTGCATAGTTGACGACTACATTCTGAGTTTATTAATGCCTTGGGAAAAAGTATATTCTTATTGGTCTGTGGCAGCAATTTTCACTTTTGCTGACTCCATTTGTAGGATTATGGTCAGATTACTGTTTGCTACAGTATGTCATTTTTTGAACTTGTCTACAAGAGCTCTTGTCAAATTTTTGGAAAATTGTTACCTAAGCAATTTTGCTTGTATGTTGTCAGGAAAGTGAGCGTATGGTAAAAATCTTCTTAACAACTGATAATCTAGGTGCTTGCCAATAGCCTCAACTGTATGCCTCTATGCTTTGTGTTCATTTTTATGAAAGAGAGAAGAAATGTAGATGCGTTTTTTATTATTTTTTTTTAATCCATCTATCTGTGAGCATTGTTGCTTAGAACCTTGAATAACTTTCACAACTCAAGAAGTTTCACATAATGACATCAAAAGAACAAGAAACTAATGCTGTACTACTACAGCTTGTTGCCCATAAACCAAGATTTTAGCCATAATAGCTCTGAAGAGGTGAGAACAGAACTCAGCTCATCTTTTCAAGTAGCTCCTCTTGGTTACACTGAAGAAGAAAAGCTTTAAATAGTATGTCTGGTCTCTGAGCTTAAATCAATTGTCTTTACCACAGACAGTCTCAGAGCCTGCTTTCTATTATGAAAGTATGTTGTATGGTAAGTGTGGTCTCTTGCAGAATTTCTCACATTTATAACTAGGACTCTCCATTCATTAGCACATTAAAAAAATATTTTGCTACATTAAAAGACCTTTTAATTATTTTACTACCAGAAAGCCTAAAAGATGTTACCACAGGGGAAACATCTTGAGCCTCAAGTAGTGTTTTGTTGATTAAAATTTGGGCAAGATCCGGTCTGAGTCTGCTGCATAGAATACAGATAAAGTACAGAAGTTCAGAAGAGTACAGAGGTCTAATGGGAGACAGAAAAAAGAGCAGAGCACGAAAGAAGGCAGGCATATTATAACTTTATGTGAAACTACTCCACAGTAAAGTTTGGTTTCTAGACATTGGATTGGTCAGATTTGAAGACAATCGCTATGTAAGTAAAGCCATACAGCTTGCAATTATTTCCCTCATGAAGGTCATGTATACTATGTCATAGCAGAGTATTAACGCTCAGTTCCATTATGTATTATGAGCTTCAAAGTAGAAAGGTATTAACCTTGAAGTACAGATGGCAAGACCGCAAGCTAAATTGTGTTCACGTGTCAAGAATTTGTGAACTCATGCATGCCTTCATAGCAGCACGTCACTATCTGGTGCCAAAGAATTGCATTCCATGTGTATTGTTCAGGATCCATTGATGAGAAGCCCAGCGGTTAGCAACAAGAGCCAATCATCAGTGTAGATTTCTCCAGGAAAGAAGAAAAAAAAAAGAACAAGATGCACTTCTAATTTTTGTGAAATTATGTTATAAAAACTGAAGTATGCACACGCTACATCTTCCCAGTATGAATGTTCACTCCTTTTTTCCTCCTTTTTCTTTGTCCTCTTGATCTTGACCTTTTTTCCTTGTTTCTCTAGGATTGTAAACAATCATTATGAAGTCAAACCACTGTGATCATCCTCATATCTGCTAGGCACTAATGACTGACCAGAAGTCTGTGGCTCATACTGAGCAGGCAATCTTCACTATAAGCCAGATTATTTTACAATTGACAGAATAAACAGGGGTCAAAACCATCTTCAAAGATTTCATAGTATTAAACACGCCAACATGAGCAAAGTTCTTAATGGTGTATACATCCCATTTCGTGACAGCCAGTTTTGACTATCTGAAATGAAATTGTTTACAAAAACACAAATAATTGATCACAAAGGTTTAGAAAAAATACATACTATTTATGAAGTATTGGTGATTACCATCTAGATTACTTAATTTTAAGAATTACAACATGCATTTTTATCTGATAATAATGCCCTAATAGCAGGTCTGTATTTAGTACATAACATCACTATGAAGAAAATGACTTTAATCAGCACCCTTAAACATTTTATTGCTCAAAGCATTGGAGTTTTCTTGAAATATATCCTTCTGCTATTTTAGTACTTACGACAATTGCTACATCCCCCAAATGTTTTTGATGCTTACATTAGAGGAGTATACTCTCAGCTTTAATTCCACTTGATACAGATTTCCTGCCTGGGAATTAAGTCAATTACTTCAAGAATTATGGCGGTGGTAAAAAAAAAAAAAAAAGAGTTTCTGTTTGTAAATTCATTCTTTCACAAGACCTTAACAGAGTGTGTGTTACTGCTACCATCAGTGTTAATGGAAGGTTTTTCATTCATTTGGAGCATCAGGACTAAGTCTTCAGCTGATATGTTTGTAAACTACACTTTACCATAGTATCTATTATTTCTCATTTTGCGTGTCAGCATTTTTGTTCTGTTTTGCTTTTTTTTCATCATAGCATGAATGAAAGGGTTACATGGGAATATGTATTAACTTTTAAATTTGCAGAAGTGTCTCCTTATGTTAGTCCTGATATGAACAAGAGTGGCAAAATCTGTCAGTTTTTTGTGACTGACAAGTAATATTTGAGCTTTGAAACTGGAACTTTCTTGAGCAAGTGTAGGTGCAAATTTCTGTAAACAACTTCAGTCATAGCTTTATACCTGTCTCCATCTGACTTCCAGAAGCGGTTCATTCATGGAAATAAATCAGGATTTAAGCATGTGTTGAAACACACAGCAAACAATTTTATAGGTGCTTTTATATCATGATTTAATACGGAATGGGCATTGTTTTCTTTACTATATAAAAGAGTCAATAAAGGCTTCTAAAACACAGTCATCAGGGAATCCATTCAGTTCTCTGAATGAAATCCATTCAGTGGAATAATTTGCACCATATTGAAAAAGAAGAAATAAAATGTTGTAAAATAAAAAAACCTGCAATTGTGTTTATATTGTGAACAAAGAAATGGGTAAGAACCTACATTACAGGTACATTAGATACGTGTATTATTTTAACATGTAATAGGCATCCTACGTAATGGTTAGATGAGGTATGTACATTCTAAAGCACCTGGCAAATATATGGCTTTCTGGTAGCTGACAGACAATAAGGGTATTTGTTACACAAAGCAACAAGACAGGCTATTTCTGAGCAACTTTCAGGTAGCAAGAGCAGTAGAGCCAAATAAGCTTGTTGCAGGAAACTCACTCTGCTCGAGTGAGGCAGTCTTAGATGAAGTGCCATGCCATCTTGGAGAACTCAGGAATCTTCACACTGGACTTTTGGGTACTATGTAGTTACTACCATGTATACTAAGTACTCTAAAGAAGAAGGGGTTATTGACAAGGCAGCAAGCCTGAATATCAATGCAGAATATTTCTATTTACATGAATATACTGAAACAGTAACAGTATGCTTCTGCTTTTTTGAAAGTATTTTGCCATTCAGTCAGTAAGTACTCTGAAATGAGCTACAAAGTGAAATGAAATTTGGCTGCTGTAGTTTGTTTCTTCTACAAAAATCAGCTGTTGCTTAAATTTTCAAAACCTCTTGATAAAATTTAAATGATTGTCCAAAGCTTGTGGCAGCCTCAGAAGTCTGTCTGCTCTGTGGATTCTTGACATATTTGTAGTCTCTTAACATTCACTACTATCACACAGCACTGCTCCAACAATGTTAGCGATGATGGGAATGCTTGCATATCCTGGCTCTTGGCATTCCCGATGCTCCAGCTTCTGAGAGAGAAGCTGGAGGAGATGATGACAAAACATCTTGTGACCTCCCTGCACTGAGCTTCCCACCACTGTATTCTGGCAGAGTGGCAGATCTTATGAAAGCACTACGTAATCAAGGATTGAATGTTCTCTTATCAGGGAATTCAAACCTTGCTAGGTGTTTGAGTCAAGCTAGGTGAAGTCAGGATATAGCAAACACTTAACTGTCCAGGTATTCTGCCATTGCCTGTCTGCATGATACCTATAACAACAGCACTGCTTTAGTTAAGAGAGGAAATGCCAGCCTATCTGGGTATTTCCCTACAGCACTGGCTTCTTCACTCTGCCTCTCTGCAGCCTGGCAGTATCTGCCAGTGAAATTTACAGGTTTGAATCTTCTACCAGGGAGCAGCACAGCTTCATAAGTGGGGCAAGACAGCAATAGACCATAGCCCCACAGAGAGGCCAAACACAGCAGACAAAGCTGGCAACAAGATCTGCTAGCAACTACAGCAAATCTTGCCTAGGGGTTATGCAACAGTCCCAGCCAGAGACAAGATCATGCACAGCACAGTCCTGGCTGAAATGGATCCTTGAGCACCCTGGGCAGGGTCTGGGTGGAGGCCCAGGTGAGGATGCTCAGGGCAACTGCAGCTGATTAGCCCTGGTATCCTCAGACCCTGCTGAGATGGCTTAGAAATAGCATGAAACAGAGAACATGAAGTATAATATACTGTTAAAAATCTTATTTCCTTTACTGTTGGTGCCGTTTTATTTCTTGTTACTGTGAGGAACTTCCAGTTGCCTTTGTTAGCCTAATTTATTTTAGAATAAATACTAGTCAATATATAAAGTCGGTAACAATTATTATGGCTGTCTATCATGACTTGTGTGGTGTTTTATATTTGTGCCTTGATTATAAGATCTTACTATATCATAATTTATTTCTTTGCAATGGGCACCTTAATAATTCCAAATTTCTTCTTGTGAAACACAAAAGGGCAATTTCCAGACCTGAGGAATCACCAAGCGCAGTTCTTAAGCACTCTCTTAAGAGACCACAAGATCCACGAGTAGGTTGAAGAAAACTAGATACTCCCAAAGTTGTCATGACTTTTCCCCTCAGAAAACAAACAAATGGGGAGCGCAATAGAAATAAAAACTAGTGACAAAATGTTCCAGGGTATCATCAGGAAAGTTCAACCTCTACTACCATATCATCAACATCCTCCTTGTAGGCCAACATAGTAAAGCAGGAGACATTACTTTTGGAGCAGCCGCTGTAAATATACACACCATAATATTTTTGTTTTGGAATAAAGTAGCAAATAGAATTGACAATTTGTCTGATGCAGTTACATGCAGAAAGTCAGACCATCGCTCTTATTGAAGGGGAATGTCAAAGCTCTGCATTCCATATGGATATCACCAAAAAGAATTGTGATTTCATCAACACAGCTGTTAGCATTGCAATGACATATGGGAGTAATTTATTTTTTTTTTAATGAACATTCTTACTGCAATTTTCCATTTGTCTGCTGCATTTTTTCCTGATATTGTGTCTTTAAATATGAGCACAATTTAAAAGGTAGTGGAAATTTCTGACTAAAAAAACTGTTTTTACTTGTGTTAGAAATCTAACTTTTGTCTGGAATTAGCATTGTCTCAAACCAACTGGTTTCTGAAGATCTGGATATAGCTTTTACTTATTCTGTAGTTATGAGGTTGATATTTTAGTCTAGAATGTATTTTTCCAAGTAAAGCTCACTATGAATTTAGACTTTTATACACACAATGATCAATGAAAGATTTTCTGGATTCCGCTCTGCAGCGTAGCTTAGGGAAGAAAGAAAATTGTAATACAAAAGGAAGGCAAGGAGCTACTGAATTTTATTTCATATAAATTATTAGTATGCCAAATAAATAAATATGATGACAAATACATAATAATAGCATAGTAAAATCCTACATGCTATGCTATATTTTAATGTCATCTTGGGCTGTGTAGGTGCTTCCTGAACTAAGATAAATCTGTACAGGAATGAAATCATACAAAACCAAAAATTTCTGTATGATTTCTGTATAACAGTGTTCTTTATTTTGCAGCTAATCTTAGAGTTTTGATGAACAAATCCAGTATTTCAATTATTATTTTTAAAAATATTAGAAAATAAATCCTGATTAATTTGTTATATATGTATTTGTGTGTGTGTGTGTGTGTGAGTGTGGTAATTTCAAATCATCATAATATCTTTCAGTAAATGTTTTGTGCTAAAGAAGATGAGAATAAGAAAAATATTACATTTCCTGTTTAAGGAGGTATTTTTTTTGTGAGAGGGTTTACATATATACCAACAATCTGTATTATTTCATGTAGGCCTCTTTTGGGGGCTTCTTTTTGGACTGAGCAGTAAAAGATGTAAAAGTCAAGCTCATTTTTGTGCTACTACTAGAAGCATGTGCTCTAACTTATCCATGCACAAGTGCTTTGCAAGTTCATTTACTTGATAATGCAGTGAGATAAATATTGTATACATTCTTCTGATATCTTTCACTTATAAAAATATTCACGAGGAATTTAATGCAAGTTGTAAATAAGGAAATATGAAACACTTAACAGAGCACTTGATATGGAGATTTGCAGTTACTATTTTAGATAAGAATTTTCTGTTTAATTCTAGCTAATAAATTTCACTGACTAGTTAATAATGTTAAATTTTTGAACAGTGAAAGAAAAGGAACCTTCATGGAAAAGTGACACATTTTATGTAAGATCGCTGCAATGCTGTAAAATACAAATCTTCTGTTAAACACTTAATTGCACTTTAATATTTTGCATTTCATTTGTATATAGTTTTTGCTTTGAAAAATGAATGATGTGCAAAAGACATGTTTGTGTTAAGCTGAGAAAAAAGTTACTCTGCATTTTGATAAATTATGAAAGCTCCATTCAGTTATCTTTCATAATGGAAGGTGAGCCAGCAGTAACTGCTCTAATAGGACATGATATCTCTAGCATTTTTTGTTTCTTTTTTTACTTGCTGAATTCATATGTCATTAACTAAACCTATCTCAGCCTTGTTGACTGTTTCATGACTAAGGGCAAACTCACCTAGTGTTAGTAGTCAGAGAGGAAATGGTAAGGTACTGTATTTCAGAAGTCACAGGTGACAAGTTCTCTCAAGCATATGAATGTACACCTCAACAAAGAGCCATATAGATACAAAGATGCAAACTGACATAACAAACTAATAAAATGCATAACGTTTCAATGCACGTACGTTTTCAAATTCATATTTATCTGAGAAATAGAAACGCTGAGCTCTAACTTCTGAGATGGTTTGGGCATGTGAGAAAGTAGTTTGATGTTAAATTTAAGCCACATACTAGAAAAATTAATATCCTACAAGGCTTTTGTGTTACTGTGAAATACCACAATGGATTTTGAACAAGTTTCATTAAATATATATATATATATATATATATATATATATATATCATTAAGAAGAAGTGGAAATCTTCTAGAATTTACTCTAGAAGAGGAATGAAATGTTAGTACTCAATCCATATCTGAGAAGTGGTTAATTTCATTCCTTTCCTCGAACATTCCTTCTGAACTCTTTGCAACCTTAACACTTGCACTGCTTGCATCAATTGCTAAGGTAATAAAAAGTCTAGTTGTTTTGTTGTTCTTTGTTGTTGTTTTTTTGTTGCTATTGGTGGTGATTTTTTTTTTGCCCCTTAACAATGTGGAGAGGAACCATAATTTATCCATGTTAAATGGGCCTGCTTTAAAATCTTTTTTCATGTGGATAATTCTATATTCTATAATTCTATATTTTCCTTTTTGTTCTTATCCAGTCTGAACAATTCTTCAAAAGGGCCCAGTTAGCTGCTGCACTAACAAATACGTTCTGAACAGTTCAACTGGTCTAGCAACTCACTCAAAACTGAGCACTTCTTTAGCTGAATAGTAGCCTTCATTGACTCACTGAAGAGCTATGTTGTTTGCCCTTGCTATCTCTAGTTGCTGTTAGCCTCCTACTGTCCATTTATTTAAATTGGCTGTTCTGAGTGACATTACTCTAACTTCTCTTCACCACTATCAAAAGAGACTTGCAAGCTCGCCTCCCTCAGTAGCAATTTCTTCATCAGTTTCTTTACAGAATCATCTTTATCCCCAGTTGAAATCTGTGATAGCATTACATGAGAAGGAGTCAAAGCTGGCCTCTGGGGAACTGGAATTGAGGTTGAAGGTCTCACATTAAAAAAGTCATTTATTTCTGGTTTAGTTTTGCTCTTAGGCATTATTCACAGCTTTACTCTGTCTTCAAACAAAAGGAGCAGTGGCCCCACTAAAAGAAGAAAATTTGAAGCTATTGAATGTGCTTAGGGTTAGTAAATATTAACTCAAGCTTTCAGGAGCCAATCCACAGTATGTCTCTAAAGCAAGCTTCTGCCTTTCACTGCCATCTCCTTTTTGTTTCCATACTAACTTCATTTTCTTAGCAGGCAAGACATTTCCAATAACGCTTTCTCAAGGCATTTGGTTCTGTAGGTCATTGGAGGAAAAATTCATACTCCTCAGCTGATTTTTATTATTATAAATTGTTTTCTTTTTGGTACTAACTGAAATAAAATACAAGTGTTTACAAGGAAATGGGGAAGAATTTTTGTTTCAATACTTAGTAGTTCTGGGCTAGATGTGAAGCTTCAGTGTGTGTTTTAACGCACAGTAAAACTTCTGTTTACTGATTGCACAAAATGTTCAGAACAGGTTTGCAAAAATCACCCGCTTAAACTTCAATCACTCAGAATATCTTATTATGCTTTTGATCATGGGAGTGTCGCTATATTGGCTTCCTCATTTTTATGTTACTTGTCCTGTATTAGTGTCAGATTCCATACTTCTCATGTAACGTAAGCTGACTTTATTTAAGTGAGGTTTATTTGTCATATGTACAGGACCTGGTGTATTCCACATTGACAAAAATGTTTTGATAAGAAGAGTAAATTTATACCTAAATAAGGAGCTTGTAATACCACTGCTTTCAAAGGGAATTGTTTCTATTCATTCTGAAATGTAGCCCAAAAAATTTAAGCTGTCAAGATAGCCAACGGTTAAAGCAAACATAACTGATGTACTGTGACATATTTGTCATTATTTTTCCTTTATTTTCAGTTATAAGAAAAACAAATGGGCTAGAGACATCAAATAAATAAATATAAAATTCTGCCATTTATTATAGTCTTCTGCTTAATGACGTAAAAATAAAATAAACATGCTTGTCTTAATTCAGTTAAACAAAAGACAACTAAAGGTTTTATAAGACCAAATTCAGCAATTTAGTAACAAATTGCTAAGATTGAGAATAAAATAGACCCTTCACATTTAACTCAACAGAAATGTCTGGCTTCATATAATCCCAGCAGAATGTTATCAGTTGCTTTTTCTATAAGGTGGACAGGAATGTGTGTGAAGATGCAAAAAACAGAGTAACTTGTGCACCTACAGATTTGTGCTTGCCAGCCATGGCCTCTATAATCAATGCTTATATTAGAGTGGCTGACCTCAGAGTTGTACATTTTCTTCTGACAAATAATGGGCAAGAGTCTGCACTGCAGGCACACTGAGGTGCTTTACTTGGAAGCTGGCAAGGTGGGAGAGAAGTACAACTCAGGGAGAAGCAGAAGCAGTGATTTGGATTGTAGGGTGATTATAGCTGGATTGCTGGGTGCTAATCTGGGACTGTCTTGGTTGATCTCCACTGAGCTGTCTACACATTACCAAGTGATTTTTCTTTTTTTTTCCACTGTAGATGTTGTTAGCAACTTCTAAAATTTCCACTCTTACATGGCTACATGTGGGGCTAACTTGACCAGAAACAAACAAAAAGGGTTTTACCAAATCAGCTCTGCATTGTATTGAAAGCTCCTGCCTTATAATATCTTTTTATTTTGAATTTATGTTCCTCAGGTAAAACTTTACTGTAAAAATAGAGCATCCTGTTTCTGGGAAAAAGAAAACAAAACAGCAAGTTATGTTTTCTGTCCTATTTTCTCAAGGCTTTTTTCTCATATTTTGAAATGTGATCAGCTTAGGTCATCCTTATCCGGAAGGTTAGTGAAAGCACTGCAGGCATCTTTCCATTGTGTTTGTCAGGAAATTATGTTTTTTAATTAAAAAAAAATAAAAAAATCTAAAATATATTTTAATAGCAAAAACAGTTTTTCTCAAATATGTTTCCCTTTTACTCCATCAGTAAAGCAGACAACTCTCAAAGTACAGTTTCTGCTATTATTCTCAGGAGTTTCAATGATGTGGGATAACCTGATATTACATCTTCTGTTAGAGCACCAAAAAGCTTTGAAAAACATCAACCTATGTTTGAATTGCTTTTCCCTGTCACTTGCTGTTTTAAAGTCTCTGTAAAGTACTACAGTTTTCCTTTTATCTGGCTCACAGAGTCAAACTTTCATTCTGTTTCTTCCTGCAGTAATCCTGTAGAATCATGTGTTTCTTCTTGTACACAGCCAACAACTCTGTGCTGTATGCAGGAATGATCAGGTTGGCTCGAGAAGGATTTTATGGGCCAGATTTGTATATTTTATAAATAGACTTGCAGTATCACAGTAGTTGATGTCTAAGATAGACATGGGCTGCTTCCAAAATGTGAAGTGCTTTACTACTTACTGCCTGCCCTGCATTCCAGACATCAGCTATCCATTCTCTCTTCCAGCCACTTTGTCGGTGCCAGTTCATGGGGCTGTGTGAGGAGTCAGGTGAAAGCAAATGCTGGGATTATAGCTATCAGTTCTCTTGGCTTGATTTTCATATACTGAAGGAGAATGTCAGGATTTGTACCCTGTGTGAATGATCATCTTTTCATAAGTGTGTTATATTTCTGCAAAGACTCTTTTCCATTAAGTCTCCCAAGTTTTTTTTTGCTCAGTATAGGAAGAAATGGAAGCCATTTGAATTGGAGAGCTGTATTTGCAAGAGCTATCTTTGCAGATGTTTTCTATACTAGACCAGGAACTTTCTCTGCAGAAGGAAATAGTTTATTTTTTCTCTGGGGAAGAAAAAGGACTTCTATAATTTGGGAAGAAATTGGTTGAAAAGATAAGTTATCCTAGTAATAAATTTCCATATGAACAATCATAAATAACTCATGAAAGTGGTTTTTTTAAGAGTGTGTTCCAAACATCTGTATACAAGGTTAAGTTGAAGTCATAGGATCCATTCATTTACAAAAAAAAAAAAAAAAAAAAAAAAAAAAAGATCTTTCAGTATCAAGACCATCAAATATAGTCTGTCTTTCTTTGTCTTGGTATAGTTTATTACTGCTCAAGTACCATCCACTACTATCCATCGCTTCTGATTTTCAAAGAGGAAATACTATTGTTCTGAAGAACAATTCAGTATAATTAAAGTTCTCTTTCACAGATATGCTGCATTTCTGATGAGTTTAGCATTTAATTTTATTAGGAATTTTTGTACTAGTTGACAAATATCTGATGATTGCTTAGACCCAACACAGCTACAGCATTACATCAGTACTTACTTTAATAGAATGTACAAGTACTAAGTTTACTTTTGACTTTGAAAAAATGGACGAAAGATTATTTGAGTATGAATTAGATATGACTGGCTTAAGTAGTTCAACATGTCTCATTTCAGTGCACAGTTATATAAGTAAAACATAATGGAAGTTATGAACTTTTCCTAAGGATCCTTGCCAGACAGGGATGCAAAGAACTGATATCACTACCAATCTGTTTTCTAACAGTGACCACTTAATGCTGTGAGAACGGGTTCAGTTCACTCTTTCACATTGTGAGCCTGCATGTTACGTAAAAAGAAAGGTGATTAAACCTTAAATGTTACCTGAAGAGTGTGTTGCTCACAATCTATTCTGCGATCTCTTCACTGTTGTGTTTGTAGCAGATTTGGGCGGATAAATTAAATGTTAGATTCAGAGCTTTTCCTACACACAAATAACTCTCAAAAGGCAGTCATTGTAAATTTACAGATGATTCAGGACCATTCATTGAGCAAAAGATTTCTTCTATATCGTACAAAGAGATACCCTAGCTGTTGGAAGGAAGGAGACATCACTTTCATCATGCTTTTATGCTATACCAGAAAGTTTCATCTGACTCTGTTTAGTGGATGCAGTACGAATAAGTGGCTTTTTTTCAAATCACCAAGCAGTAGCTTTTAAGTCAATTGTACTGTCAAAAGCAGAAACTAGCCTGCCTTCATCAGTTTGTTCAGTAATGAAGTTATTACAATGGCAGGAATTGAAAGTTGCAGTTAGTATTTAAAGTCTAATGGCTGGCTTTGAAATAGTTTTATTCTATTACTAAGAGTCTAGTCACAAACTACATTTTTCCAAAATTCCATATCTATCAACTATTTTGAAAATATTTTTAAAGATTTCCTTTTAACTGCCCTGATTTCTCTTCCTACCTTTTATTTGTGCTTCTCATACAGTTTCTTGGCAATAACTCCTATTGCTGAAAATATCCCCCTTCAGTGTGTGTATCACTGATTATCTTATATTGCTATTTCTAAGATGTATCACGCTTTAATTAACATCTTCATGTTTTGCTGGAAGGAAGTCTGTGTCTCAAAAAGCACAGTACATTGTCCAATTTGGTTTCTGTCCCCAGCTTAATACCATATTTTACACGGTCCTGGAGAACACGTGGATGATGAGATGCAAAGCTAGTTCTCTGTATATGGGATTCTGTAACTCCATTTCTGCCTCCATATTTTGTTCCTTACATGTTTTGCTCCTGACACAAGTACAATCACCCGATGCTTTTTTTGTGTGTGTGTGTGTTTTTTTGTTTTGTTTTTGTTTTTTTTAATGTTGGTAGGCGTTAGTAATGAAAATAGTCCTTTGCAGCCAGTCACTCTGAATACACCACTTATTCAATATCAAATGCTACACAACATAAAATTCAGGATACTCAGTTTCAATTAAGGTTTGCAGTACATATCAGGCTAAGTTACCCCAACCAACACACAGTGTGTAAATTTTGTTTTGCTGCCTGAAGTCACTGTGCCATGGCACTGGTAAAAAGGTGAAATTCCAGAGAAAGAGTAGTTGGCATATTTGCTACATCTCTGCATGCATCTTGGGAAAGGCATCAATAATTGTAGTTGAGACGTAAGCACACACTGACCAATGGAAGTAGCTATGGAAGTGCACTGAATGAATCTATCTTTTGGTACCCTGTTCACACACTGTACCAAATTTATACTAATGATTTTTCAGCACCTTCAGACTTGATAATTGATGAAAGTTGTTGCAGTTTTAAATGTTTTCATTTCTACCCAGCTGCCTTTCTGGAAGCAGTGACAGAGGGGAATAGACTAAAACCCAGTAACAATGGGAAGCAAACTGGGGTGACTGTGAGCAATAGAAAAGTTTTCACTGTAGAGCACAAAAAATGCTGATTTGAGTTGTGTAGACAAAGCCTCTGAGGAGCTTAGAAAGTCATAATCCCTGATGTATGGATCTGATGTCACAATTTCTGGGATTTCTCTGAAATCTTTTAGTGGGGAACTTAGAAGAAAATATGTTTTAAAGAAAAGATTAAATGTTTAACTAAGAACTGTTTATGTTACCAGAAAATCCTCGAGGAAAGCACCAGTGACAGCACACATGGGAATGACATGAAGTTTACCAGGGAGCTTCAGACTAGATGTTAGGAAAAATTGGTTTACTATGAGGGAACTGGGTTCCTGGAGAAGTGATTGATGCTCCATACCTGTAACTGCTCAAGAGATGTTTGGACAACTCCTTCATTTCTATGGTTTTACTATTGGTTAGCCCTAAAGTAGGTCCCTTGCAACTGAATTGTTCTGTTCCATTCTATTCTATTCCAATAATTTCTGTTAACATTTTAGGCTAGTAGTAGCAATTAGGTGTTATACTGCCATGGAATTTCAGTGAATTTCATGCAGCTTACAACAAAACCATGATTTTCATTTTGATCTTCAGAGAAGTTAGCGCTGAAATTTCTGAAGACTATTGTTTCTGTAACACTTAAGACCACTGAGATTTGCAGAGGGTTTCTCTTCCCACAGCCTTTGGCTATGTTTGTCAGCACTTTAAAGACTGTACAGTGAAATGTGAGCAGCGCCGATCCCAAGTATCTCCTGCTGACATCAGTAGGAGTTTAGCACCTCTCAGCACCAAAGAGTTTTGATACTGCAGCTGACTCTCAGTAATGCTGACAATTAAAAATAATACCGAATGGAACAAAACACAAATGATCCAGTAGAATCTGAGAAAGCTTTTGAGGGTACTCCAGTAATATGGAATAAACTTAGTTTTACTGTTTTACACTTTATTTGTGACCAGAGAGTATCAATAAAATTTGTGATGGAGAATGATATTAAGATCTAAAGCTAAGATAAATTGTTTAGTGATGAGAAGTTTTAAAGACGGGCAGTGACTATATCAAGATTAATAAGAATTCAACCTGAAGTAACACAATGATAGGAAACAGCATAATTTCTTATGTCAGAAATTATTTAATATTTAAATGGTGTGAATCAGTGTTGAAAAGTTGGACTTTCTGTCCACCATTATATTTACTGTAGTCTTTGACATAGCAATGATCAACAGTACGTTATACGGTGGAGCTCCTGATTCATAACTGAAGTTAAGTAAACGCTTATACTATAAAGGCTGTAGTCCCCACATACACTTTTCTATGGATTCCAGTCTTTCCTATAAATTTGTCAAATTTTGACTCTTTCTGCAATTCTATTTCTCATCAGTAGCATGAAGCCTTATTAGGGTGCTATGGTGTGCTTACTGTCTTTCTAAGTGGTCTGGATTTACTGGGGATAAAGCTGACAGAATGTCACCCTCCCTTTTTAAAACTGGCTGCAAGGCTTGGTGTATTTGTGCCTGAAATCACTGTAGCTAGGACTTTATTCTAGTCCTCTGTTATGCTTTGATTATGCTTTTCAGCTGGACCTACACAGAAGTTCCTATATTTAATTGTCCTTTCAGAAGAGTAAAAGATTCCAGAAGTCCTGCAGTTAAGAAATCACAACAGAGACATTTTCTGGACACAACAGAGGCATAACTAAACCTGAATGTAACTGGAAGTGCAGTTATAATACTACGTTACAAACAAAATGTGAAAATGAATCACAGGAAGTTCAAGAACAAAGATCAGACCTCTAAGCCATGAAGGAATGAATAGGATGTTGCCACAAGGCATAAACATCAACTAGCACTTTCCTTTGAAAGCCACTGCAGAGATTAAAAGAAGCACGGAAACTTACTCACTAGTCAGAGGCTTTTGCCAGTGTACAGTATCCAGTGAATAATATCAGCCAAGGTCCGTCTGAAGTGGACTGTGTCTCGTTTTTACTGTCAGCTAGCCTTTAGTCTCTAAAACATTCAGACTGCACTACAGGGAAGATGACTGAAGTATGAGCTGGCGTGTGAACTTCTGAAGTTCAGTGCATTGCTTCCCAGTCCTGGTGTGCCCTGCCAGGCCAAAGGGCCAACTGTATCATGGGATGCATCAGGCCCAGTGCTGCCACCAGACAAAAGGGGAGAGGTTGTCCCACTCTGCTTTGTGCTTTGCAGCCTCACCTCAAGCACTGTGAGGACCCAATGTTTAGGGAAAGGTTCTTCACCACTAGAGGTTGGGCCCTAGAACAGGTCCCCCCAGGGCAGTGATCACAGTCCCAAGCTGCTGGAGTTCAAGGAGTGTTTAAAAAGAGCTCTCAGACATAGGGTTTGTAATTTGGGTGGTCCTGCGTGGAATTGGGAGTCCAGGAGTTGGACTCAGTGATCCTTTTGGTCCCTTCTAGTTCTATGATGTTCTATGATTATATGAACTTTGTAGCATAGATTAATGCTTTGTTCATGTACCTTAACACCTATAGAAAGTTGAACTGGGAGACATTTCATTCCATTTTTTTAATTGTAACCGTAATGTGGAATTGCAGTGACTCTCAGTTAATTTTCATAGTTTCCATAGTAAACTACAATATCCTTTCCAGACGGACCAGTGATAGAATGATGAGGTATATTCCTATTTATAGAGAACATATAGTTCTGAAGAAGTTCCTCTGTGCCTGCAAGAAATTACTCATCGTGAATTAAAATGCAGTGCTCATTTGTATGCAGCTTCTAGCTACCACCAACTGCTTAGCACTGTGTGGCTGTGGAGTAAAGACTGCCTGTGAAGATAAGCCATAGATAGCATTAATTTTATGGAAGAACCATGTTCACATAGGTCTCTGTGATATTTGCCTATGTGAAAAAATGCTGCTTTTTATATCCTTTTGTCAGGACGAAAATTCAGGAGACTGGAGTTAATCTTCCTTTATTTTTAGGTACTGTTGCTAATTTTAAGGTATAAGCCATTTCTTTATTATTTTGGAATACTGTGTATGTCATCTAGACCTGTTTTCATGTCTACAGTCAAGAGATATACCAAAGATGTTTGCCTCCATGCTGAACTTATTGGTACAGGCATAAACTAAGATACGAAGTCTTAAGAATGACTAATAATTAGCTT
This sequence comes from Centrocercus urophasianus, assembly GCF_019232065.1. Classification (NCBI taxonomy): domain Eukaryota; kingdom Metazoa; phylum Chordata; class Aves; order Galliformes; family Phasianidae; genus Centrocercus; species Centrocercus urophasianus. Next base: position 60,033,413 of record NW_024884142.1, read on the forward strand.
TCTGGTCCATTAATCAAATCCATTTTCTCTGTTGAAAGCATCTTCCCCAAATCACTACCTGCTCTAATAAGATACAAAGTGACAATCCAGAAATTTCTCCAATGTGAGAGAGCATGGTAAAGGAATACCTTTCAGAGATTCCAGTAAGACTCAGAATCTTTCCATGAGGGTAGGTAAAATTCATCCCAAAATAATACTGACATAGATTTAAGTATCTGCGATTCCCTCACTTTTGATGTGGGCAGTGAGATTATTTGCCAGGGCAGTTATCCATCAACTTTGGAGTATGGAGAGTTATTTTGAAATTAATGTATGCAATGTGCAGGGCAATTTGTTGCACTATTTTTGAAACAACATCCCATCTAAATTTCATTACCTCAGAGATGGGTGCATAATAAAGGGTGATGTTGAAGCAGAAAGAACCATATCAATTAAATTTAAAGTTATGACGTTATTCTAATCTGAGAAAAATAAATATGATACTCAACTGGATCGTGTATCTTTCTAATATAAATTTTTGCCAGAGCTTGCAGGCAACCTGAAGGAATGAAATTTCAGACTAAAAGATAAAAGATTTAGATTGGATGTAAGGAAAAATTTTTTTACAATTAGGACTGGAACAGGTTGTCCAGAGAAGTGATGGTTGCCCCATTCTTGGAGACGCTCAAGATCAGGCTAGACAAAGCTCTAAGCATCCTGACTGAACTCTAGGTGTCCCTGTTCATTGCTAGGGAGTAGAGTAGATGACTTTTAAAAGTCTCTTCCCACTCAAATGATTCTGATTCTATTATTTGGGTATATCAGGCAGATCCTAAATGCATGTTTAATTAAACTGACTCTAGAGGCTTTTACCATAGTTTCACAGCATTTGCACGTATCATGCCTAATTTTTCTTTTTTTTAGTTCACAAAAGCTGAGAAGTTTCAAAGTCATGCAACAGAATTTGTGATAATGTCATTCATGTAGTTAGCTGGACATACATAAGAGAGTTTAATATTCCAGTCTGTCCTTTCGTGCAAATGACATGAGCCAATGTCCCTTTTTTCTGTTCTTGTTGGGCTGCTCAGGTAAATGATAAAGATCTAATGAATTAGAGTGAAGACTAATAGATAACAGATGTACAGATGCTATCCACTCTATTAATTAATGCTGATGTACATTATGTGGAACTAATGCAAATTACTGTATGCGAATGTTTACAAATTGGAATTATGCTTAGCAACTCAGTAAACACCTCAGTGAAAGTATTTCTGGTTTATTAGGGAAAATGCTATGAGGGAAATAGTAAGGTACAATCACTGTGGCATTTATTCATGACCTCCAGATTCTAATTTAACTCTCCTTGGTCGTGAAATGTTTCTTGAGCAGAAGTCAGTGAAGGTTGCATTTTGTCATTACTCCCATACTGCAGTATTATTTTATGCTGCATTCTCCTACTACTAAAAATCATAAACAAAGAAAATTATCATCACTGATGAAATAGACTTCAGTCTCAAAAGCTTTTTTTTGACAAAGTGCACCTTCAAAAATATGTATAAACTGTGGCATTTTTAAAATTCATAATCTGTTGCCAAAATGTCATTAGATGTCAAGTTTTTCAGGTTTACAAATTATTTTTTCATTTGCTCCTCAAAAAAGATGAGTTGTCCAGATATTACACAAAATTGTGTCTTTTGATATTCAAATGAGTTCAGACCTAAACTAACATTTAAAGGGAATTTGATCATGACTTGTAAATTGTAACTGAAGTGAGGCCTGTATAGCTAATGGTTTACTCAAACATGTTTTCTCTTTTGGATAGATACTGAGCATAATGAAGTATGTATAATTTTTCGTTATAAGAAAATATGTTTGTACAAATTAAGTTTTTACTGTGGCCTCTGTTTAGCAATTGCCTGTGTCCACTCAAACACTCCAGCTGATTTAATAAATGAAGAAATATAAAATATGAGTTCTTAAAGGAGAAATGCTGAACAGAGTAAGTGCACCTAAAGCAAAGACGTTAGCTATGATATGTACAAGCTACTGAGAAGTGATTGAATCAATAGCAGAAATCAATACAAATTTGGTATAAACTTGTGTTTACAGCAAACACATGGCATCACTAGAACAGGTGTCATGATATTAAGACATTGTGCGTGAGCTGTATTCATAATGGCTTTGGTAAAAATGATTTTCACATTAAATAATGAAAGCCAGATAGCTAAATTTTTTTTTTCCCCATTTAAAAATATACACCTCTAAAAGACCCTTTGCTTACCTGCTGTTTAGAGGACTTATTTTATGTTTTTATGCGTTTGTATACGTGAAATTCATTTATTTCATTCTCTGCATAAACAAAGACATATCTGCTCAGTAGTATTAATGAAAAACTTGTAAGCAGTAGCAAAATGCTTTCTTCTTCTGCAATAAGATCTTTATTCCAGCTTGTATATCAATTGTGGGTCATTCAAACTACCAACCCATTTGTGTTAAATACAGTATTATAATAACATACGTTTATGTTTCTGTAATTATATTTTTTGTTCTAAAAAAGCTAGTTCATTGGAGTCTTTCAGTGACAATTCAGGGTTTTGCAGTAATAATAGGGGTACTTTAAAAAAAGTAATTAAAAAAACAGAAAACATGGTAGTGATCTGCTACGCTGTCATATATACTGCGGCATTTGAAACCCCATTGATCTCTGGTAAACAGTGTGTTACATTTTTATTTAATGTAGTCAGGAACTCCTGAAATCTTTGCCAGGATTGTGGAAGGCAACAACCACCTGAGGTTTAGGCAGCCTGCAATCAAGTCATTAGCCTAACTGAAAAGCAGAAGTTCTGGGATGGGGTAATTTATGAACCTAATTGACAGCTTGCACTGGTTTACCATAGGAAAGGGAAAGAGATAATCTAACAGGGGAAAAGGCTGCCCTTAAAATGGAACTATTAAAGCAATGAAATGACTTGGTTTGCATATTTTCAATCTTCTTGAATTTATGGTTGTTTTGCTGGGAGAAATTTAACCGCTGTCTGCAGCGGAAATGTTGCTTTCTTTTTAAAGTTTTGTTGTGTCAGCATCCAATTTCTTTGTAGCACATTGTTGAACATCTCTATGTTCTCTTTTTAGACATGGTAACTGCCTCTCTCAATTGGCCCAACAGTTGTCTTGATGTATACTGTATTTCCTCAAATATCTGTCAGCGTATTCAGTGTAAGGGATTTTGAGATGAGTGCAGTCAGGGTCTGCTCAGGATCCTAAACAATTTTTAACTTTGCTCTACCAAAGCTTTCTGTGCTCTGGTTTCTCATCCATGAAATGGAACTGGTGACACATTTCCTGTCAGGACATCTCTTAAAATAAGCGAACATACTGTATGAGTATTCAGAATAAACAAATTTTTGCATTACCTGTGATATTTATTAGCATTTAGAATAACTACTCTTTAAGTGTTTTGAGAGTCTTGGATGAAAATGTTATGATTAATATGTCCTGTTTGCAGTTTTTCTGATGTTTTATTGAAAATATTTTCAGTGATTCAGATATTGTGTAAATGCTTGCGTATTTAACAACCATTGTCATATGATTTCTCTGACTATAAAGGTCATTGTCAGCATAAACTAAACCATAAGAACCAGGATTCAAAGATGAGTAAGTAGAATTAATAGTTAAATAGCTTAAAATAGCCTCTTGTACCTCTTGGAAGCTATGTAGCTAACATACATAGAATTTCCTCTGTATTGCTCCCCTGTTGAACCCAAGCTAATCCCCTTTTTTGATGCAATCATTTGAGGAGAAACCAAGCAGCTAAAATTTATGTCATTTTTCAAAAGAGCATATTATAACTGTGTGAGAAATTAAAATAGTTAACAAAAACTCAAATGCTAAAGTATTGTTGACATACTTTTTTTCAAAACCATGAAAAACTGCTGAATCTAAGAAAAAAATCTGAACTGATTTCTCCATTTGACGTATGTTTTAGTGACTGTTTACTAAGGATGTTAACATTTACCCATGTTGGAAAAGAAATTGCTTCTCTGTCTACATTTTCCTCCATAGTTTTTCCATTTGGTCCCAAAGGAAGTGGGAAGCCATAGGGCTTTTCATGCTCAAACCCATGACTGTCATGTACTTGAGCAATTTTCAGTGCATTGCACAACTCTCCCAGAGTTTGTATGCAATTCTAGAACTATTCACAGAGATTTTTGAGCAGTGACTGCAAATGGGGAAGCAGGGGCACCCTTCTTTTCTCTATGGATTTGAGATCTTCTTCTGTGCTGCTCTCTACTCATTTTCTTCAGCATTCCTGCAGTACATTCGTTAACAGCATTGGAGATTATATGGTTACAGCCATCTCTACAGAAGGGAACAATATAAATTACAGCAATTTGGTTTTCAGTGATCACAGAGCTTTGCGAAGAAATTGGTGAGCTCCTTAATGACTCCTCTATGCAGCTCTGGGTTCTCATGAGCTCTCCTGCTTCCAGGTTTGATAAAAGTGAGAAAATTCCTTCTCTGTCTCATATGGATAAAGAAGTCATCCCACATGAAGAAAAACTGGGAGGGATAAAGATGCATATCTCCCAGTAGGTCATTTTGAACATTTTTAACTGCTGCTCCTTGCAAAAACACCTTACCTCATTCAGATTGAATTAGCTTGTCAAAATTCCTTGGCCCAGATTTTCTCAGATATTTAAAGACAGCTGATGCACATCAGTACTTTTTACAGTTAGTTAGTTCAGCAGCTGCTATAGTAAAGCTGAGAAGCCAGAACTGGTACACATGTTGATAAGACATTTTCTTCAGCTCATACCAGAGGATTTTGAGTACTCCTTCTCTGTCATCTCTGGTTTGTTCTTTCTATTAAAGAATGTTGATGGTATGTTCAATTAGGTACAAAGACATGTTCAAGGCTAACAGAGTAAATAGTATGGAAATTAGAGTAGACTGATGAGTGGTGAGGGGATGAGAAAAAGAGGGACGTGGAACCAGAACTCTGAATGTGATGCAATGGAAACCATTAAGCCAGAAAAGTGTTCACACAGTATGCCATTGCATCAGAGCTCCAGGCTAGGAAGATGTGTTTCCAATTGGGTTCAAGAAAGGACAATTTCTGTCAGTGAGACCAGAGCTGAAAGGATAGTTCTGAAGATGGAAGGTTAAAATGAGGTTAGTATGTTGCATTTCTCTTAGTCAATAAGAGGGAAACCACGCGATGTTAATATGTTTGGGAACAGTGGGAGTGGTTTTGCTGGGTTTGCTTTCTCTCTTTCTAAATTTTATTTTATACGCTGCATCTATTTTCATCTTTACAGTCCACTTGTCTCTTCCACAGGTTTTTCACTGATAATTTCCTGTCTTGTGGTTATTTCTAGCATATAGTAAAGTACCCACGGTGTAATAAATCTATTTTCTTACATGTTTAGAAGCAATGCATTTTTTTATTTTCCAAATATATGTAGAAAGTTACGAGAACAATGACCTACTACTGTGATTGCTGCTTTCTCTAATCCATTAACCTGCAAATTTCTAATGAAATCTAAATCCATTTCAAATCCAATGCAACTGCTGGTATTAATTAGTTTTTGTAATGCTCTTAAACAAGATATCATATATGATCTCTTGTTAAGCATATGTATGCTTACTATGGTAAAAGAGTGTAAAGTGATTATAGGCAGTTATCAGGGGAGAAGGTGAGGTGGAGTGTTGTTTGTCTGGTGTTGTGATTAAGCATCCCTAATCACTTCAGTTCATTTTCGTCTGTAAGTGAACACATACTTTCATAAAATAATATGCTTGTTTTATTATTTTGCAGCTCAAACCATTTATGTTTTATATCACTCTACTCTTCTTACTCTTCTTCTGCTTTTTTTTTATTATTATTTTGGTACATCTCTCACACATTTAATTTATGGATGTGAGCCCTGAGCCATATGTTTAAAGAAGATTCATTCTCCTCTTCTCTTTACCGCAGAGAAATATGAACTTCAAGACTAATACTAACTTGTATGCTGAATTTGCTATTTATTCAGTGAAAATACTGTACAGACTTATTCTTTCAGATGTTTTGAATAAGTGGTGGCTCAGACAATTTTCTGTTCTTTCACGTGTAGAATTCCAATGTGACACTTAATAAAGATTCTGTAAGAAGATCTTATGCAGATTTCTCACGTGGAAATCTCAATAAGAACTTTTACACTAATATTTTTATTGCTATCTTTGTGACAATGCGACTTACATTTTTTATTCATGACTGTCTTTAGTGCTTCAGAAAATAGTATACAATTTTGAGTGGCATCGGCATCAAAGATTGGATGTAAAGCTGGACATATTAATAAAACTACAAGTGCAGTATTTTATTCATCACATTCTTAGATATGTTTTTCTTTTCAAAGGCAGATTAAAACAGATAGTGAAGTAGTGTTATAGTATTTTTTTTTTTTTGGTCTTATATCCACCCTCTTTTTTATGGCAATCTCGGTCTTTATGGAGTCACAAAAAGGACAGAGTCCAGGGTTCTTCTTGCTTAAATAAACAAGATTCACTTTGGCTAAAGAATTACTGGCTTTTTTGTGCTTCTTTTTATCTCTTGAAAGAGAAGTAAAATCGGTTAATAAGAAACAAGTTAGACTTATAAGTGCTATATGACACTTTCTTTCCACCCCCCCGTGTAATTTCTACCGCAGGGAATAAATGACTGACCCCACCCCCTTCCTAATAATATATTGCCCAAGGCTATTATTTCTGAAACATTAATGGCATCCTTCCAACTGGCCATAAGGCTGCAGACATGTTTTCTAATCATTATTTTGCTCATTGTGGGAAGTTGAAGTCACAGCATTTAATGTGTGGTCTTCACCTTACATAATAAAATAGAAGCTAATGAAGAAAAGCTCTGTTGTGGTGAATTAGACAGCAACAGAACAAGTCAGAATACCCCCTATTGACATTACAAAACATATCTTGAATGCACTGGCTTTTAAACTAGCTCATATTCAATTATTTAAAAGGGTCTGGGGAACATAGTGTTGGCTTTGTAAGGAAGAAGATCATAATATTTTTTAGCTATCAGTTGACAGCCTCATTACTTAATGTCTTTACATTTAATAAATACTTCTATATTCTGTGACTTACTTCTATCTTTTTTATTTGTCAACAACGTGTAAAATCTGAAATTCTATTTCGTCTCACTACATACTTGAGGGAGGAAAATGGTTAGATATTTCCAATAGAATGTCAATTGATTTTGGAAATCATAGAGGAATTTTTTTTTAAATGCAATTAGACATGAGAGTGCAATATATATTTGTTCTTTGACTATAGATGAGATTTATGTATCAATTCTGTTTTAAGAGACCCATGGGTTTCCTCAATAGAAACTCAGGAGTGCAGGGAACTCAGGCTAATCAAGAGATTGATGAAATCACCCAGAATAGAATATGGTTGACAAGAATGATTAAGAGGCAAAGCTGTTTATTCTTCTATAAGTTATCATTTTACTGTAATTTTTACTACCAGCAATTAAAAGTACTTTTTTTTTCATCTTTTTTTTTTTTTTTTGCTGCAGTTTTCTGCTCCATCCTTCCAATCCATAAGCAACAGACTACTGTTCTGGTGTCGTGAAACAAGAAAGGCTGTAAAGCATATGTAGTTAGAAATACTATGCATTGCTCACTTACATAAGTTTAATTAACAGACTATTTATGGAAACGCAGATTCTGGGGAAAAGCAAGAAAGACCATTGCCATTACTATACATGTGAGCCCGTAAATGTCCTCAGGACACAGCAGTGATTATGATTATTTTATCCATATTGCAGATATACTTATTTTCTTGTACATCTGGATTTTTGAAGATCCAGTAATTGTATGTGCTAGCTTTTGGTATGAACAGAAGGAGCCTCATCCTGTGTCAGGGCCTGTTCTTATTGGGCTGAAGGCAACCTCAGTGCCAGGATCTAGATAGTGGAGAGATGGAAAGAAATGACAGGCTAAAGCTGCGGGTACCAGTGATTCCACATATGATGTAAAACGCTATTTTGCTTTAAAATACCTCCTTGTGTATGTAGATGCTGTAGACTGTAGATGTTGTCTGTCACAGAATTTGTGATGTTCTATCTGAATCACTACCACCTCTCTGCAAATAAATATTACTTGCATAAAAGCAAAAATACAATTTCAACTTAACTTAACTTCTCTCAAACAGATTATTCTCATTGCACATTATTCTTGCCAAACTTTTACTTACCAAACTTTTACATTGAGTGATCAAAGGAAATCTAAGTGGGCAGAAGGAGCAACAGAGTCTGTAGATCTGGTAATTTTATGTGATAACTACTTAACCAAAGTCACAGCAGCTGGAATGGATCGCATGACTGTAGATCTTCTGACTATAATCACAAAATGACTAGCAGTATTTTGCCACAACTTAGAAAAGTGATCACTGCCTCTCCTTCCTCCTTGGCCATGGAGCCCTGCTGCTTCATTCAGTTCACCCCTAAGAGAGATGATTCAATTTAGCATTTTGGCAGAAAACAAATCTAGCAACAAAAATGAATGGTTGATATTTCTGCTAGCTTTGTGATCTGAGTCAGCCTACAGACATTTGAGATGAGTAAAGAGGTGGCAGGAGGAAGTGCATCTGGAAGAAAAACAGCACATGTTCAGCCAAATCTAGGTCCTCACAATATAGAACAAGTAAATTCAAGAAAATCTTTTATTTTTTAGTGTAGTGCATATACAAAAGAACCACCTGACATGAAATTAAAATGCACCTCAGACAGGAGATGATTAACAGGGACAGGGCGATGAAGAAGATGAATTGAAGTGTATCAGAAGGATAGCAATCAGGCTAAGAAGAGTAATTCAATAGAATTTCTCTCTACTATCTGTGAGGGAAAAAAAAGCCTCTCTAGAAAGTCTGTCCCAAACAAGAGCCAAACATTAGGTATTTTGGTTCACCTCAGGAAGAAGCTGATCTCTCCATGTGCTTTAAAGCAGGTTGAGGAAACTAAGGGACCAACCCTAAGTTAATGTTAGTCTTTGTGGTTTCATTCCACTGGCTTTAGCAATGTGCAAATTAAATTCCATTGAGTGAAAATATTAACACTCTAATTCCATGCAAAATTTAGCTTTGGTAGCTTTGAGAAGAGATTAATATAGATTTCAGGAAATGATTCAGAAACCTGAGGGAAGCATAGAGAAAAACAATACATGGTAAAAGAAAGTTGAATGTGTTGGCATTCATTGCTCTGCAGCCCCAACACACTTACCAGCATGCATTTCTCCAGAAGACAATCTGGAAATGTTTTTAATAAGGCAAAAAGTTACCAGCTAGTAGAAGATGCAAGAGGCAATTTCAGGCAGTTGATACTGAAATGGTTGAAATTACATTTGTTTATTCTAGGGGTGGATTTGATCTGAAATATCCTGAAATCAGGAGGACTTTTTTTTTTCATTTTGTATTCTAATTTCCTAAAATCTTACTACTCTAACATTGAGGATATGTGGATCACTAATATAACTTGTCTTTCTTTCTTTTTTTTTTTTTACCTTACTGTAATTCGATTTACTTACAATAGCTTTGCTTGCATTACTAAATAGTAAATCCCTGTGCTGTATTACATCTTCTGTCTGTGACAATGTTTGTGTAACAATTCAGCATGTTGCAACTCAATCAGAAACTAAGCAGCATGTATACAAACTGCTACCTGAAGCTCAAAAGAAATTCAAAACTCGAACTTAAACTTTCTCTGCCCATTTTAAAAACTCTCCAGGCCACTCCTGAGAGATTTCAAAATGGCATTCAGATCTTTTAAACTTTCTTCTTCAAAAAGTGAGTGTACAGGTCCATCTAGCTCAAAATAAATATCAGGCTCTGTATACACTCTGCACATGCAGATATCTCAGTCTCATAGTTCCAAACATCAGTACCAACTAGCTTACAACATCTGATTTTACTTTCCCAGTTTCTGTCCTTGTTTTTGTTGCTTGTTTATTTGTATGTTTTAATTATTATTTAGAGCTCTCTACCCTGTAAATGTATTTTTTAACTGTGGTGGAACAAACAACTTCAACACATAGTTAAAGTTAAGAAAATTAAAACTGAATTCTAAAGCTGGGCCTCTAGAAAAACTTTCTGTCAGCCTTTCTTCAAAAGTTGCAGGGTGAGTTCATATGTTAGTATTTTACAAACATATTTTTAAGAGAGTTTAGCAGACAAGAGAGAGAAATATGCTAGCATTTCTGACAATTCAGAAAGAAGAAAGCAAAATGTTAAAAGTATATTTGAAGGTAAGACTGAAGTCTTTTTCCTTTTCCACGGTGATTTCTAAATAAGAGAAAATGGCAGTAATATGTTATGCCCTGGGTCTGAAGTTTGTTGTTTGTAGTATGTCACCTCAGATTTAGCTTTCCCTGTTTTTCTTATAACAGCCTAATCATGAGGAAGAGACAGTATCTTTTTTTTTTTTTTTCAGAAGAAGGAAAACTTTCATTCAGGTGGAATTTATCTGCCTTCAGAATTTATAGCACATCCGTTATAGCACATCTATTCTAGTTTCTTGCCCCACTCTTTATTAAAAGATTAACCTTTCATTATGTGTATTTCTTTACAGTCACTGTATGACTGTATTCTAAATGACTCCTCCAGTATGCAAACACATAAATACTTAACTTCACCCTTGTGAGTAGTTCACTACCTTTCAGCTGGAATCGGTGTTTAAAATTTGGTGTATCTAAAAATGTTTGGAAATCAAAACTCATCATTGGTTCTAAATAAATTTTAAAAGTTGCATTTTTTTTTTTTTTTAAGAAATATCTTCTGACTATTTCATAGGGAAACTTTTCTAATATTTTCTAGTTTTCCTTTTTTTTATTGAAATATAAAAATAAAATTCTGTTATTCTGATAAGTAACTGAAAACTTTCAAGTTTAAGTTTGCACTGAAAATAAATGGCCTGAACAATGAATGTTTTGAAAATTTCCATTCAATTTTATTTAATGTATGAAAAAAAAGACTCAAAATTCCACCTAATTGTGTTTTAGCACAACCTTGTTCAGCCCAGAAGAGTATTTCAGTCAAAGCTTTTTTTTTTTAATAATTTCTGAATAATTGGTTCTCTCTTAATAAGAGCCAATTCTTATGTCAGCTGACATAGTCCCATTGATGCTGCATTAGCATCATTTCACTGTATCAGGTAAATATCCAAAAATGCAATATTTTCCTAGAAAAAAATGTCATTCTCCGTATGGCATGAAATAAAAAAAAATAATAATAATAATAAAAAAGCTGTATTTTTTTAACTTTTCCAAAGCCTAAGGAAGCCACAAAGTAGGAAGATAATGGGATAATGGGATAGTGGAGACTTTCTCAACTTTAATTACAAATCAGGTATCCCTCAGTGGAATGACTTGTTTTGTAAAATATTGTGGAGTTAGGCTTGGGCCTCTTTTTACTAGTAAAAATATAAATCTGTTTAAAAGAATATCTTCCAAGAAACAAAATACTTTCTAGTACCAGATAGGTAGAAGCACCAAGTGTCTATTTTATTCTGAAGTGTTGGCTTTATAATCATATGTAAAATTCATTTTCAATTCAAGGAGCAATGTAAAATCCTACCAATGCAAAAATCTTTTCTAATTATTTCCCTGCATAAGGACTCCAAGCATGTGCAACAGCCAGGTCTGAGGTAGAACTGCTTCAAAAAAACGGAAGGACTGATTAGATTTGCATTTATCTTGCTTAAATCAGGATTGAATCCAAAATTTGGGGTTACAGTAGTTTCCAAGAGCTTTTTATGTTATTTGTAGTTTCCTGGTAATAAATGACTGTTTCAAACATCTCACAGAAAATGGGGGAAAAGTATATGATAAGTAGCTTTTAATACTTACTTTTCTGTTTGCCAGGAGATAAGTGACACAGTTGATCCAAAAGATACTTATCAATTATTCTGACAGGATATCTCCCAAAAGTTATATTCCTCGAGGATCGTATCACTTGACTGCTGAACTCCTTCAAACAATGTTTACTGTGATTTAGACAGATTGCAAATCAGATTACAATCCAGAGCAGTAAGGAATGCAAAACTGCAATATGAGAAGAACATGGCACCTTACCTGTGTGTGATAGCGGAGCTCACTGCTGCTGTCTGATGCAGAAATGGACAGTCTATTTTCAGAAAGAATTTAAATAAGGCACAGTAGCAGGTTTTCATGGCAGATTTTGCAGCAGTGATTCAAGAAGGTATTTTTTTCTGGTAAAGAATGAAACCACATGCTTATAATCATTTGAAGTAAACAGAACATGAGCGCTGATTTATGGTTAAGCACACAGCCAAGAATGTTTCCAAAACTGGGATTAATTTAAACATGTTAACTGATTTCTTGAAGTAGGAGCCTACCATTTAAAAAATATCAAGTATTTTCCTTGTTTTCTGTTTTGGTTCCTAGGCCATTTGAATTCAAGAATTCAAAAGGGCAAGATTATGTTGTTCCATATTTAGTGCAAGAGTCAGTGTCTTGTCATCCTGATCGTCCTCACATAGGAAGATCAAAACGATGCAACTTATTAGAATTGTTTCAGGTTTAATTGATTTAGCTATTGTCTGATGAAACTATTTGGTGTGAAGCTTGCTGCTTAATTTTATTAGATGAAAGACTGCAAAAGGATGTGGACAGGAATGACTGCTGGTAGTCTGTGAACTCTAAATGAAGTTCAAGACACTGGATTAATTTGGGTATTTCCTGAATACTACCAGCCTTTTTAGAATGAGAAATTGGCCTACATTTTGTGAAGTAGGAAGGAAATCGCATAAAATTTCAGAGAAATTAGCAAATCAGGAATGAGTTAGAAAAATCAGCAGAGGAGCCCTTCTTTTGCCATTTTGTACTGACTAGAGTCTTCGCAGTTTGCTCCATTATTTCTGTACTGGAAAAAAAAGGCAGTAGGAATGAAGTACTAAAGAACCTGGAAATACCACACTGAGAAAACACAGAATTCACTGTCCCTGGAAATTAATGGCTTGTTTTACTTTCATTGTTTTACCTTTGTTTAGCCTTTTTTTGGGAAGAAGCCTCAGGCAGTGAATTTTTTTTCCTAGACTTCAAAAGAATGTGTACAATTGTACAATTCAGATTCTTCCTATGGACAGGATTAACTCTGGAAACTGAACCATTGTTGTCAGAGACCAATGGCAATCTGCAAATTAGCAATCATAAAAGTAATTTGTATCTGCCCACTTCTGTGAGTCTGTTTGCATAAACTTGGGCTCCTGGTTTCCTGCAGGAAATAAATTGGGAGTGAATTTAGTAGTGACATAAGGGCATGACCAGCAGCTAAAGAAGAGATTTCAGGAAACAATGTCATTATGATAATAATCTCAAGTAGTTGAAATGTTGATCAGTGTTGTTTAAATTAAATCTGATTTTTTTTTCTTAAATGTACATTATCTCTCATTCTGAAAACTTCTGGACCTGTCAAACAGCATTTTCTTCCCATTTTCTTCCAATCCTCTTTCTGCTATTTTTTTTTATTGTTATTTGAGGGAAAGGAGAAACCATTTGTCCTTGTTATTTATATTCCCTGTTTTGTGTGTGATTTCATTTCTTGAAAAAAAAAAAAAACTATTTACCACAGGAAAAGGATAGTTGTAAAAGTATCATGAAACCTTAGCTTTGTACAAAGACTTCACGGCTTTCTTACCTTACAGTCTTCTAGTATAGCTCCATACTATATCCAGAGTAGTATAGCTGCCAATCACAATTAATAAAGGAAAATTAAATTGTGACTTTGTGTACTAAATGTCACTAGGATAATGTCTTTTAGTTAAACTTTGATTTTGACTTCCAACTACTCATCTATTGCAGGGTGAAAAGCCAGTTAGTGTGTCAGCTTGCCATTCTCCCTATATTTCTCCCTTTCTCTTCATCCCAATTTAGGTCTAAATGTTACCTGACAATATTGTTGAAACATGCTCTTCCTTCACCCAGAAGCTGATTTAACTTTTTGTACAGGCCACTGATTTCATCATGTGGGTGACTGTGGTTACAGAACAAGCTTAGATGATCTTTATCTTGTGTCTTTTGGAAAACTTCAGGGTTAGTTGAGCAATCTTGCTACTGACTCAATTTTATGTGCTTTGTTAACCTCAAGAGCTTGTGTAGAAAGAGAAAAATGCTTAAAGATTATTCTTTTCTTGGAATGACTGATTTTAGAGAGGATTCTATGCCTTATTTTGCTTTTTGTCTGAAGGTTGGGATATTCTTTTCATGCACCTTGGATATTTTTTTTTTGTGTATGCCATTCCCAACAATTGTAGAAGCATTGTATATTCCTATAAGCCTGATATTAATATTACTAAGGACTGTAAGAGTTAATATATGTAATGAGCAAGATTTATGGCCCGACTGATTAGATTCCAAATGGTAATGCCAAAAAAAAGTCTAAATGACTCACACCATGTCCTGTAGCCATGCCCACTTTTCTTATATTAAATGTTTATCACTAGTTTGTGATTTGAAAACATATTTTGAACTGTATTTCTCATGTTGTATAGCTCACTGAACAGCTTATGTACATGCTAGTAGCTACATATATGGAAAAGGATTCCAATACTATACTATAAGTAGCAAGCCATAAAGTTTAAAAAAAAATAAAAGTGTCAAACTATACTTTCAATTACACATCTGGAAGAGAGTAGCAAAGAAAGATTGTTAAACTACAATTATTGTCCTAGCTGTAAGTAAGTAATACACTTGAATGCTAGTCAATGTATTCATCAGAAAGAGTCCCAGATGAATCCAGGGCTTTACTGGAGCCCATTTTAGAAGTCAGGTAGGCAGCCAATGTTCAGTGATATTCACGGTGCATTATAACTGGGTTTATGTTTTGGTTTTCATCTTTTCTGTGTTTGTAATGGCTAGTTGGTTGGGGCCAACAAAAGGTATACATTTCGTTTGGTCAAGTAAATATTCTTATTAGTCTTCATATTGATAAAATGTGAAAGCTCTGAAAGAGTACATTTAACAGACGTATTAATAAAAAAAAAGCATGCTTAAAATGTTGGAGGATCTGCTACAATCCTGAAATCAGAAATAGAGGATATTGGGATGTAATCTTAAAAAATCCAAAAATTGTGTGACTGACTCTAACTAAAGTAACTTATGATCTACAGATTTAGAAAAAGAAATAAGATTTCATTTCTAGCATACGTGCTAAACTTAATTATATTTCATAAGCATGCTGGGAGTGTATTTTTTGTTTCATTTGCAGAGAGACAAAGCATATAAGCAATTTCATTGTTCGACAGGAACCATACTAAAAAAATACATCGAATTCTTCACATTTAAAGTACATGCCAAAGTTGACAACATTTTGTGCACTCTAGAATAATTTAGAATGTTTTTTTTTCTCAGATAAGAAAGTATTTGTATCTTTGGAAAATAAAGATTATTGCTGTATTCTGATCAGTAATGTAAAGCAAATAGGGCTATTGAAATTATGCAAAAGGGTGAGTAATAATGGAGATTTAATGTTCAAATAGCTGCATTTTTCACTTACATCCAAATTTGTAAATGTCACTGAGGTCAATTTACTACATATTTAACATTGCAAACATTGCATTCTTGTTATTGTTGTTCAGAACAGTAGTAGCCTTATGTTAGATACTGTTTTCAGACTATTTGCACCTCCATTAATTACAACAGGAGACATACATACGTTCATGAAGCGAATTTGACCTTAGATACAGGAGTAGGAAGCATCTCTTCCTTAGTCATTCAATTCAGCTTCCTGAACAAAAGCAAGTTTGTTTTTTTTTTCTTATAGCCATCCCTAAAGACTTCAGTCTTGCAATTGCCTTGTTCACATGGACTGTGGTGAGCCAGTCCTAATGAAATAGCTCCAGGGAATGAAGGCTGAAGGCTCATAATGTCAAATGGTGGGCTCTGTCCCACATCACTTGTTGAGAGGTTTAAAGAGTTTGTTTTTTTTTCACTCACTCTATTTCTATTACTTCACACTATGTGAGAGCAATCTTAAAATGCAAATCATGTTACTTTCCTGTTAGGTCAATAAACCTTGAGTGAATGCTGGACTTTTAATGCTGCTGTATAAATTATTCTTTAGGGTCTGTATTATAAATCTGAATGTTCCGAGTGCATTTTGCTAGGTGCTTCTGAGATGGTGACGTGATTTTTGTTGTTGTTTCAGAAAATTATAAATAATCTCTTGAAAAAGTCTCTTCCTCCTTTATATGTAACAGAAATAGACTAGGACAAGTTTTCAGCTCCTGTAAATGCTTATTGCACCAAAGAAGTTCTCTTATCTAGTTGTAATTTAGCTTTCTTGAAAAAAAAAATCTAAAGATTGTTCTAATATTTTCCACAATTCTGTTTAGTTCAAATGATGGGAAAAAAATGTGCATCACCCAAGATAACAGCTCTGAAGGGCAGATAAGCATGTTGATTGCAGACTCTGCTCAACTTACAGTTCTACACCCTTGATGTCACAGTTCAAGCGAAATGTGTTGATTTGCCAGAACTGCACTGAAATGCAATAGTTCAATACACAGCTATCTTTACTTAATTTCAAGCTTTTTAATTGAATGTCAGTGAATTGCACAATTATGATACATATCTTATTACAAAACAAGGTACTATGCACATGTATTTTAAATAGCATATCTTCTTAACTTTTAAACCATTTTCTGTTTTAGAAAGCATTGCAACTAAGCAATCATTTTTGATTATGGTATCAACCACAAAACATTTATTACTTAATGTGATTGCTTAAATATAAATTAAAAACAAAATCCTATCTTGTTTTCTATTAAAACATTTCAGAGCCTAAAATATTTCTGCAGGGTGAAGTATTTCTCACGTACTCATATAAATAGGGTATTTTAATATTACCTATCACAGTATTTGAGTATTTTCCAAAAACTAATTTGAATCACAACAGCTCAGCAATCTAATTTACACTTAACCTCACCTTTTCCACCCTGATCCATGTCCTATTTTCTTCTTCTTAGCTGCTTTGTATAGTGGCTACGAGGATACTAATTTGAAGTGAAATTTCAGCTTTGTTCTGAAAGCTAAGAGAGCTTTGGTCAATCTAATATCTTCTGACAGGAAATCTAAAATCTTTTGTTCTGTTTATTGAATTAGCCTATATTCTGCTCCCGTGAGCTTTGTTTTTCAGATTGATAGATTCATGATTAATGCAAAAAAGAGCAACTGAGGATGACAGTCTCCTCATGAAGAAATGCACTCTAAAGTACGTGGAAAAAAACATTTCTTAAAGGACTTTGGCATTTAGGATGGAGACCATGTCTTTGGCCTGGTAATATTAAAGGATACGAATAATCAAAGTCTGTTGTATTTATATGAAAGTAATAGGAATTTCAGTAATTCATTCCAGCAGTTTTCAATGAATGAATCAGGGCCTGATCATTATACAGAAGAGTAGGGTACAGTTTTCAACTCGCTCAAGTGGAAAAAGGCCTTTTTCAAAATTTTAAACTATTCAACCTCTATACAATGCCAGGTAATCCAAATGGATTGCTTTGACAGTTTGGTTAGCATGAGAATCCCTCAGCGTAAGGAGAGAGGTTGGAAGATTATAGCTTTAGCAAAATTTAACAGAATATTCTTTTCTTCTCACGTCATTTTCTGTCTTGATGAAAAATAAATTTGCACAACTTCTCTATCCTAAGAGCTGATTTCTCTGAAGCATTTGGAAAGGTATAAGTTGAGAACGTTAAACATATTAAAGATAAAGAAACTGCATGAGGGAGCTACTGGCAGCTGAGATTATGGACTTTATCAGTTTTTCCTCTGTGAAGATATTCATGTCAATATGGAGGTTTATACTGAAGATGTTCATCAAAATGATTTTTGAGAAAGTCCTCAACACAGCAGCATTAAAAGGAAAACAGAAAACTATACATGGACAGTATTCCTTAGATATTTCCTTGTATTCGTGGACTAATTAAAGAATGGAGGATTATGGTATTATAGTTCTGTACGGGAACTGTTGATCACAGGCTGAACCTCTGATTGACCGCCCAAGGCAAGCAATGAGTCATGGGAACACAGGTGAAAGCAATTCACCTGTGCTGCTGGAAGGGGTGGAGCCTGGCTCCACCTCTCCTAGATCCTGTTTAAGTGCTGACTGTCACTGAGGAAGGATTGCTTTCTGGAGGTTGCTCCTTCTGGAATTGGCTGTGAGCCTACGGCCCTGGTGAACGCTTCCATTTATTTTGATTATCTTTCCATTGCAATAATGTTACTAAGCCTAACCCTTGTACACCTATTGATTGTACAAGTTCTCTTAACAAAATCAAATACGAAATTTTGTCAGTGTTTCCTACTTTTGAATAGTCGCTGTGGGGCATTAAAAAATTGATGTCCAGATTATATTTTTAATCTGTTTTATGGAACATTTCCAATGTGCGCAAACATTCCACTATTTGTTTGTAGTAATCAGTTAAACTATTTAAGGGAACATATGCATTACATATGAAATACTTGAAGTTCCAGCTGAATAAACACACAAGGTTCCCATCCATTTCATAGGTCAAGTAAGCTTTGTACACTGTTTTATATCGAAAATGTGTATTATTTTTCATTTAAAGTGCTATTCTGCCTTATTTAAGTTATGCATTTTTTATCTTACTGCATTAAGTAATTGTAAGTTGAGTGATGAAAAGATGAATTCATAATATATCTCTACAGTACACATTTATGGGCACTCAGACATGCTTTATTATCAATATTTTTTTGTACCAAGTGGAGCTTGTTTGTCATTAACTCAACAAAACAAAACAAAATATATAAGCTTCTGAAGGTATTGTGAATGTCCATTAATATTTTTCTAGGGATGTGGAGGGCAGGAATGATAGTCAGAAGAGTATAATATAATGATACTTAAATTTTCTGGGGGAGAAATACAGAGTTTGGTATTGGGATACGCACAGTTATTATTTAAGATAAAATCCTGTGACATTCTTAAAGCAGTATTTTTTTTTTTTTTTTTTTTGAGTAATCATGTTGTCTTCAGCTGTCAAATGAAAATCTTATGTTGCATATTCATTTGGGCTACAAGTACTCATTTGGAAACAAGCTAGCGTAAGTTAAAACCCTATAAATAAGAAACGGTTGTCTGTCATTGGAAGACATTAGAATGAAGTGCTGTGCTGATGATGCTGAAGTCAAAACAATTATTTTAGTTTTGTGGGGGGGTTTTTTGTTAAGGGAATGTGATTTCCCTTGAAATAAAGTGCATGGCACTAATCCTACTGAAAGTAAATGGGCAAATCTTAGAAATACACTCTATATATACATCCTGCATTACATTAATATATAAAAAAAAAAAATTCAGATTTGTGAGGAAAAAGTTAATCCTCACTTTCATTAACACTTCACCCATGAAAATCAAATCATAGGATTTGATCTTGCTTTTACTGAATTCAGTGTTTTGAATTTAATAGAAAGATGACCTCATCACTGCTGAGTCCGGCGCTGTCCCCATTGCTCCAATTAGACTTTAACAACCTTAGTTTCCTTTTTTCCTCATCTTTTTATTTCATTTCCCTCGACTGGAGTGCAGTCTTACCAAAAAGTAGTAATAGACTGATCGTTACCTGGCAGTAGTATATAGATTGAAACTGGAGATTGAAAATCTCAGTCCCAGAATACCAGAAATTTATAGAACATATCTATTCCTTCTGCTGGGTGGGTGATAATTGTTTTTTTGCTCATTTTCATCCCAAAGTAGTTAAACTATACAACACAACTACATACTGTATTCTTGGTGCAAAGTATGCTGTTTGGAGGCTGTGCAGAGTTTCCATGAAAATATTGCAATGGGAACTGTAGTTCATTTGCATTGTCACTTCCTAAAATTTTGCAGAAACACACCCTTGAAAGAATTAGGTCACACAAAATGTGGCCTGAGGGTTTCTCCTTTCTGGTTTTTCCCCGTGGATTTCTGCAGCTGATGTGATGAAAATTGTTCCGCATCAATAATTTTTTGAGTTAAGGTTTCCTGAGAAATGTGTTTGGCTTATGGAAAGGAAATATCATTTAGTGGGAAAATTTCCCTGTCTTTCCTTCCAGATCTGTTTTCTCAACACAAATGCAGTGGCGTTTCAGTGCCCATACAACCGTTTACTAAACAGTGGCAACTGTAATTACCTTCTCCAAATGGTTGTCCTTAAAGCCATGCATTCAAAATGCATGTTACAGTAATGTAAGGAAATGATCACCACAAATTTTGTTTTCCTTGGATATTGCAATTTACATATCAATAACTGTAACTTCAGAGCTGAAAGGCTTTCTCCTGATGTTTCTTACCAACGTGGGTTTGTTTTTGGTTTTTTTGGTACTGTGAAAAAAACTGTGGGATAACAATGCAGTTATTTTTTTTCATAATGAAGGTAAGATAGTTGATCAGTGAGGTAAGCACACAAAAACTAACATTTATGCTTATTCATTAATTTATCTGGCAAGGCCTGAGTATAGCTTAAAGCAGTATCAGGCCTTTCATCTCTTAATACACACTTTGTACGTGCTTGCCTTGATGGCTTGCTTTTTTAGTTAGGAAATATTTTTATATAAATAAGCACAACTTAGTCCAGATTTCATAATTGCATATGTACTTGATTTCCTGAATCAGCTGCATGTCTGCTCGTGATTCCAAGAACTGCATATTATGTGGCATGAGATTTATGTTATTGGGAAATTTTGCATGATTTTTTTATTCTACTTACTGAAACTTCTGATATATACACTTCAATATTTTATTTATCTGCATTTATTTTCTCCTTTCTTAAAAAATATTGTTGTTGTCTGGTGTTTTGTTAAATATGTTGTAGTAATATGTTACAAATATTTCTAAAAATAATATGAGGGCTGCTCCAGAAGTAATGCCTCCTATGTTATAATGCTCACCCGTGACGTCAGAGGCAGATGGTGGTGGTATGGCAGTAGAGGTTGAATGTTCCTGACCGTATTCTGTTACATGTTGCTGTGCAACAGATGGCAGCAGAGGGACAGTCTGACAAAATGTTTTCTGACATGCAAGTGCATATGAAGCAAAGATGTAGAATTTAATTCTTCCATACAGAAAAATATGGCACCCATTTGCATTCATTCACTCTATCTGAATGTTCGTGGGGACCAAATAATGGATGTGAGCACACTGAGGCAGTGGATGGTGCATTTCAGCAGTAAGAGCTGTGACAGCGGATAAACGATGCTGATCCTGATGCTAATTTGTGTTTTTTCACTTTACCTTATGATCGCAGCATTTTTAAAAAATGTTTGAAAAGCCCTTTTGTGAGTATGATACAAAGAGACTATCTTTATGTATTTTCTATAGATTGCACTGTATCTTCTTATCTTTAACTGTTATTGCAATATAAATTAATAAAAAGACAAGGATACAAGCTTGTATTATTTAGATCTGTTATTGCTTCTGTACAAATATAAACAGTCATAAATAAATGAAGATAGATGCAGAATAACCATCTGTTAGGAAGTTAGTTCAAGTCAAAACATTTAAAATTTGGCACTGCAAGATGTATTCATGTAAATCTGATTTTAGCCATATAAGTAACTAGCCACGTGTCCAGATGTTCTGTTTCACTGCAGCCTTCATTTGGGAGCTGGTAAGAGCTCAGGATCAGCCCACTGAGGTAGCAACCTAAAATTGGATTTAGGTGCTGAACTTTATTTGAAAGTGTTGGCGTGAGTTCATCATCTAACAAAAGGTCTGCCTTACAGATTCTTCATTGCTAACTCACATACAAGGAGGTCTAAAGATCCTCTTTCAGTCCATGAATAACTATGATAATTATGTGAAATCTCCCAGATGATGAAAGATGCAGATTTGAAAGCATGTAGGCTGAACAATGCTGTGTTTGTTTCCTGCTTCCTGGAAAGGTACTTCACCACTAGATTTTCATAAAATAAAACCTACAGCAGCCACTACTGTCCTCTCTCACCTTTTTTTTTCCCTGCCTTCGTAAGGATACAAGGCTTAGAGGGTCACAGTACTTTTCTGTAAGTCTTTGCCCCCCTAACTCCCATAAATTCTAAACTAATTGTTCAATTTCAGTCAAACTGGAGAAATGGCAGTTTCTCACAAAATGAGCATCTGAGTAGAGGAGAGAGATCAGAATACACACCTTTGCTGAGAGAGAAAGGTTGGGACAGATCAGTTACTGCATAGTAGCTTATACTATCTTTCAGCTGGTAGAACTTGAACAAAACTTGCCTTATGATTCTAAAGAGGTGTAGCACAGAAAGAACACACATCCATGGGAAACTGGTATCATCGCTGTCCTGAGGCACAACTTGTTTTCAAAAGAAAACAGTCAGTCTCACCCAGAAGGAAAGGCAATCAAATCTGTTTTCAGGAAAGGTTTTGGGCTGTAGCTCCAGGCTGGATGCAAAAATCTGAGTCTTGAGAGAAAAGCAACATTTCATACATCTGTTTCTGCTTGCTCTTCCCCACTGGCTGCCTCTGGGAGACTGACTGCTCAGCCTTTCGCTCACTTGGACACTTATAACGCCTGTTTTAGGCAGTCCCATGCTTTGTAAGTCTAACACAGATCTATGGATTATCCTACAGAGCCTCTGTGACATATAGGAAGTTTTACAAAAGACCTGAGTCTGAAATTTCCATTCTGATTGTAAGAGATTTATACCACGGTGTTGTCTCCTGCACTGCGTCTCGAATTCTGCCCGTCTGTTCTCACAGTTGTCTTCCACAGGCACGTGAAGTCGAGTCAGTCTGTTTGCTGAAAACTATGAGCATTATTGCTGTTCCTCTCCTGTAAAAATGAGCTCTTGTCTTGTTTTACCACTTCCCCTACAGAGCTAGAATCATAACCCCTGCTCATGCCAGCCTGAGCTGCTAGATACGGATACATTACAAAAGCAAGCATATGTAAATAAACTGATATCAGCCTGACTTTTTCCACGACACCTGAGGATTTGCAGGCAGTAGTTACAGTCTCACTGCCAGACGACTATCAGCAGTTCTGGGAGCTGTTGAGGCAGATGGCTGAGGCACTAGATCTGACAACCAGTACGCCTAACATGACTTACTGACTCTTCAGTGGTTTTTGATATTAAGCAGAGAGGAAAGCTTATGCTTCTCTGTAACGAGGATATTACCAAACCAGCAAGAGACCTTTGGATGAATGTGTTTTTGATCCGTATAGTTGAAAGTAAGGAAGACAGTAGACAAGAGAAGCCTCAAGCACTGGGAGGTTCTGGAACGTCTTCTCTCATAGACCACTCTGAAAAAGTCAGTACTTGTGCTGTTAGCAGGCGTTGCTGTAGAAGCCCTTTACTTACATTAATAAAGTTGGCCTTTACTTCTAATCTTTTCTCAAAGTAAACTTGTAAGCAGCTGAAATTCTTACTCAAAATTGTAAAGCAAAGACATGGGATCTCTGCTACAGACATGCAGATAAGCCTATGTAAATGTACACTTTGTCTTAGTACAAAGTGGAAGTGGAAAATCAACAGGCTCAGATATAATATACCAATTGGTAACCAGTGTGATGCGGTGAATAGCACTGTGGAATAACTTGCCCTATGGAATAACTTGCCCTATGGAATAACTATGCTAATCCATTATGCATTAATATAATTTGGTTTCTTAATGTAGCATGCCTAAAAAAATTGATTAACTAAATGTATAATCTTGGCTTTCTTTCTTCCTTTTTCAGCCTCTGTTTTTCTTAGTCTTTACATATTCTATGTTCACATTTGCAACAAGAATTGTCTATTTTACTTATCAGTCAAGTGCCCAATAAACTTTGTGCCAGGACAAGTAATTCAGGAAACACATTCCAAATATCACTATTCTGTGATGAAATTTCTTCATGACTCATCAAGGATGTTGCACACAGGAATTTATAGAGTAGTATATGTTATTCTTCTACCTTACAATAGCATCCCATAGTTTCCTTCAAAAGTCATTCTGCACTAGCTGCACTTGTTCAAAACTGTGCAGTAGTACTTCTGTGAAGCAGTGTTCCTGTTACTCCTGTACTAGTGGGTACCATTTCAGCACTGCAGCTGCAGAGTTGCATCAGAGACCTTTAAACTCACTGCAACCATTAGCATTAGGCAATGTAAAAGGTAAAACAGCCATCTGTGACCTGCTGGAGAATGGAGATAAAGGAATTTTGTGAGTATTACCTCTCCTTTTCTCCGGAGGATGACCTACAGAGCAATAAGCCTTGCAGGAAAACTGCGAGAGAATATCATTCTTGAAATATCTTCCACTTAGTCATGCTGCCTTCCAGGTTATCTTTTCAATGTGTCCCAAATTTATTTAAAACAAAACAAGAAACCTTATGACTGTCTTTCATAGAAATGACTAGTTCATTAAGGCTAGGTATAATGTAAGATCATACAAGTGCACAACAGCATATTCAAGTAACCAGGGAAGATTTATCTTGACAAGATTTACTTTTGTTCTTCATTTTAATATATGAAAATGGAAGCTGACAAATACTCAAACATATTGTGTTCTGCAGTGCTATTTATCTGTTTTCTTGGCTGTTAGAAACCTCTAGGCTAGCCTGAGTTGACCAAGAGCATTCAGCCATATTGCTTACTTTTTCTTTTGTCTGTTCCTCCCTGTCCTGACCTGTATGTGTCTGTATATGAGTGTTTTCCTTTTGAATCTCAGCAGATGTAGGTTTGTCTGCATTAGGGTTAGAATGATGAGTGAATGATGCATAACAAAATTAAGATTACAATTACAAAAGGCAGCATAGCATGCTTTACCTAGATATTGGAGGATATGTAAGTGGTCATGTTTGTTTTATGCGAGGATTATCCGGGTAATAACAAATTACAAATATTCTCATCCTTGGCCTAAAGGCTTTTGCAAAGCAATGTGTCAGGGTAAGCACTCAAATGACCATTGAGTAGAGATGACCTGTCTGTAACTAATACATTTCCATCAGCTTATAGATGCATTATATTTGCAGCAGTTTAGGATGAAGAAAGCAAAATATTAATCCACTTGAGAAACAGAGATTCTTTATCAAGCCTTGTTGTTGGTCAGGTTTATTGCTTTAGTAATGAAGCAAATGTATTTTAAAAGGTATCACAAATTGAACTGGAAATGCTGCACAGTTAGCAGCTGCATGTTTTCTACATGAAGGCACCCATACAGATATGAGGAACGTATCAGTAGTGTGAAGGGGGGTGGAACTTGCCCTGCTGAGCATGACATGCATCCTGTTTGCACACAGAAAAACCATTTTTGCTTCCATGCTTATTCTCAGAATAGATAAGTTCAAAGGTCTATTTCAGTAAATGTGGAAAATCTAGTATAGGCTTAAGAGATTATGTGCTTATGGGTGATTATAATTATTCGGGTGTAAGCAATGTAAGAAATAGCAGCATTTTTTTTTTTCTTATATATGCCAGTAGTAAAAGACACAGATTTACTAGTGTCATAGACACTGTAAATCAGAAAACTAGATTTTTAGTTCTTTCTTCTGTAAGTAAGACTTATGATTGCTTTTTATTTTTTCAGAAAAGCAGTATGTAGAATGGGGAAAATGATTCTGCATTAAAAAGTGTTACTGAAACAACCCCAGTTTCTTAAAATAATGAACAAGTATAATAAAACTTTACAAAAGAAATATTTACATATTAAAAATATTTTCCGCTTAAAATATTTTGACATACTTAAATAATAATTTTATCTCAAAACAAGCAAACAAACAAAACCTGCTAGCCATTTCTGGCCATATTGTTTTTTATACACACATGCTGTTTGTTAGTTTTTTCTTTCTTGTGAACAATTTAGTTCAGGCATCATAAGAATGCTTTTATTTTAATGAATTTGCACTGCAGGTTAGGAACAGACTTTAAAAAGCACAGTCTAGAAGCTATGAGACTTATCATATAAATGGCATAAAGAGTAATGAATTATGCACTGGGTAGTGAAGGGAGTAATCCTATGAAAGTTGCACAAGTGGCCAAACAAAACTTTTGTTTTGGTCTGTTTTAGAAGTGCATCTGTCCAACACATCTCAGAAGGTGGTTTAGTAGTGGGACAGGTTACTGAGGAAACATGTACAAGTGACTTCTGTCTTTCTACAGACCCACTGATAGTATCAATAGCATTTTTTCCCAACTGCTGCTCCAGTTCAGTTTCTTTCAGTTTTTTTCAAATTCAGCAAAGCAGTTCTCAGATGAATGAAAATATCAGGCAGTTCAGGAGCTCACAGTATCAGCACGCTTTGCTCTTTGAGCCCTTGCAGTTCTGAAATCAAAATAGACAAAGAAGCACTTGTACTGGTAATAGCTGATGTCTAGCAATTATCAAGATAGGTTTTGTAGTTCCACAACATGCAACCAACCTCCCTTTCATTGATTTATCTCAGGAGAAGTGTGTTCAGAGAAATGTCTGATTCATAGGATGATAATAATGTCATTTAACATCAGCAAGAAGTGCTACAGAGTTCTTTAAATGCCAATACTGAAAAATTTTAAAAAGAAGCTTAGCTCAGAACCAGATTTGAAGTACTCAGTGAGCTGTATAGGAGAGATTGCATAACTCTTGTTCCTCAAGTCACCCTTCCTTCAGATTTCTACTTTACAGATAAAATGCCACAAGGTGCAAAGACTGGGACAACTGCCCACTGAGCTTTCTTTCTGTTTGGCCGGAGGCTCGTGATGGCTGTAGGATGTCCTTCCCCAACTGAGTGCTGCGGGGATCAGGCAGGAGTGCTTTGTTGGCATATCGAGATAAAGCGTTGCTCCTCAAGCATTGCTGTAGAAGGCTGAACTGCTGTTAAGTGCAACTTCCCCATGACCTAAGCTATTTGCTTTTTGGCACGTAACTTAACATCCCAACCTTTATAACTTGTTGTGCTGGATGCTGCTGGACCTCCTGTTTTCTTCATACCTCACATCCTTTTGAATCACATATTGAGCAGCAAAAGGTGCAATGGTAATATAAGAAGGGCAAATGCTTTCCAGTCAGAGTCAGTAGTGAAAAAGTCACCATTACATACTTATCTTTCTTCATACTTAATAGAGGAAAAATTAAAATAATAAAAAAAAAAAGACATGGATTTATGAAAGATTCCTAAAGCTTTCAGAAAAAAATCAGTCTGCATGTGGCATGTGCATGCAATGTGCATGTGCTTTCAAAATGCTTCAGCTTTCACAGTTCAAGAGCTGTGAACCTGCAGAATTATCACACCTACAGGACATGATTTTCCCTCTTCTATCAGCTTTACATTCCTGGAGGTATGGGACTATACAAAATCCTAGTTCTAGCAAAAAATTTTCTTTTTCTGCTGCAATGTAAAATGGGTTAGCTGTCAACCAACTGCCTTTTCATTAGAATTTATTTTATGTCCTTCTGTTTCTTATTTAAAAAGAAATGCAAATTCATGCCTTGGGAAAGTCATTATTTTTATTTATCATTAAATTTTTATTTATCGTTGATTCAATTGGAAAAAATCAGAAAGAAGCAATAAACTGCCTTAAAAAAAATAAAATACTTCAATGTCACTAGAAAGTCCTAGCCATTTTAGCACAGGTATTTCTGGAAGTGAAATACTGTTTTCTCTATCTGGCTTCAGGATAAATCATTACATTCCAGTCCCAGTGCAATCTGTCCTTTAAACTGCATAAATTCTGCCCTTGTCCCATGGCAGTGAAAGAAATCTTGGCAAATCCACATGGTCATTCGTATCTTACATCTCCTTGTCCCTTCTCAAATCACTGCTAAAACGCCCTCAGTTGACTTTGTGTTTTTGTTGATTTCATTTAATTAGGGTGCAGACAAACTAGGAAACTTCAGACAAATGCAGGCAAATCTAGCCCCTTGCTCCAAGAATTCTGATGTGAAATTTTTATTATATTGCCCCGTTTTTTTGTATGGTTGATTTCAACCCAAAGTTACAAAGTTACAAAAACTGTCATTGAGATCATTTAGTTGTCTGTGCGCTTTTTTAGGGGCAAGTTATACCAGACAAGGTCCTGAAATGATAATGGTTTTGAATAGTGATTTTCAACACAATAAATTTCATTTGTATGTAACAGATGTCCAAAACATCAACAGTTAATAACACTAAAGTTCATTAGCTCCTTAAAGTAATGAATTACTGAGCTTTTTGCTTGCAAAGAAAAGAAACTGCTTTCCCTCTAAATCATTTTGGTTACATAAATACAAATATTCCAAGACAGGAAGAAGGACAGGTTGTCAAGCATTGCAATTTTAATTATGAATGAACTCAGTGTTGAAAATTGGCTGTTGTAGCATTACATTTTATACTGAAAACAGCAATCCTAAAAGCATCTTGGGACTTTCAGCTTTGTCACTTTGAATTACTTTGAAAAGTGAATTACATTTATTACACACACACATACACAGGTTTATTTGCCATAGTTTAAATTCTTTCTTGCATTAATTGTGCCATATCTGAATGAGAAAAAGTGTGACAAGGAAATGTATTTCACATCAGACCAGTAAAGCTATGCAAATTCTGCGCCCAAAAACTTGTTTTTCATCTTAAATGAAAAAAAAAAAGAAAAGAAAAAAATAAAAAAAGCTGTATTTACATGTGTCCAAAATGATTGGAAGAGCACCAGATTCACATAAGTGATGCAATTCTTGTTGCACTTCAAGCATGATTTGTGACCTAATTTTGCAACAGTAAATGGTGTACCAAGGCCACAGAGCTCTCAGATTTCATTTTCTGCTCCCCTGTTGTGCATGCTGTTTATCTAAGATTATTTAACACTGCTTTGTTCAATACTCATTACAAGCGCAAATACAGGGAAACTTCAAAGTCTAAATTCATTAAATGCTTATAGAGGAAAAATATACCATAAGCTTTCCTTCTTTTATAACCTCAATGGTCAAATGTATTTCTTAATACCATTTGTTTCAGAGCCTTCTATTTCCACAGCGTTTCATTTCAACTTTAAAAAAAAATGTCTGGACTTAGAATGGATTACATCTGATGTTGCTAACATTTCCTGGAAACGGAAAACTGTGATAGCAGCTGTTGGCTTGGCTCATTTTCAGTTATTGGGATTTTTTAGTTTTTTTTTTGTTGGTTTGTTGTGTTTGGTTTTTTTTGTACTGCAGCAATTTACGAATAGTTACAGCTCTCTCCAGCAGCTTGCGTCATTAGTAAAACATCATCAGTCAGTCAGATGTTTCCTTTCCAATCACTGTGCTTCCTCCACTTACTGAACTATTTACTTTCTGAATAGTATTTATAGTAACTACACTTACATTCTAAAAGAAATGATAATTTATGAAATAAACTAAAAGCTAGCTGCATATGGAAGATAACAGTAGAAAGAAACTAGACTTTATGTTAGAGCAAAATGCCTTTAGTGAGAATCTAAGAACTCTTGTACACAGCTTCTGCAGGCAAACAATACCTAGCAAGTTCATAGCAAAAGTATAAAGGTTTTTTTACTGGACATATGATGAGCAGAAATTTATCTGTATTAGTATTCATTCTAAATTCCAAGTATATGTGCTTTCTTCTTCAATTGAATTATTCTTCTGCAATCTCTGCAGAACCGTAGAATTGTAAAGTGATAAATATTCAACACGAGTGATGAAAAATAGAATGAGGAGCCAAGAAAAGCAAGAGACAAGGAACTCTAAATGTTGATAGTGTCAAAAAACAGGTTTATGCATATTCAAAGGTAAGATCTGCTTATTTACTGGTACTTCCAGCTTTAATGTTTTAAGTGCTTTGAAAGATGCACTTTTTCAACAAATTACATTCTCACAGTTTTAAGTGTTAACAAAATTATATTTGTTTTTCAGCCAGATACATGCCCCTTTTTTCATACATGATTAAGTTTCCAAAGCCAACATTATATATGCAGGTTAGCTTTTGTTACTGTGCCAGAAGTTTGGTTCTGTTTTGTATCAAAACAGACAATCTCCCCAAGAATTAACTTCAGCAAATCCACCTCCACTATCTATGCAGGTTTTAATGTTTAAAGAGCACTTCCCTTTATCACATTTGAAATGGCTGGTGAAAAGCCCTGCTGTCATGAAGATCCCTGCACCATTTCTGGTTCTGGGATTACTCTGCACTGAGCAGTTTTGGGTATTTGATCCTGAGCAATGTGATCCAACTTTGAAAATGGAGCTGGCTTTGAGTAAGGCATCTGGACCAGATGACTCTGAAGGTTCGTTGCAACCTAAATTACTCTATGAGCTCTTCTTTCCAGTGTTCTAGCTTTGGAACAAGCTTGTGTGAGGCCAGCTTATGCTTCTGTATGCACATGGTCTAGACACATCCTAAGAAACATTTAAAACTGATCATGTTTTCATGCGATCATGTTGCTCTGAGCCTTGAGTGGAAGACAGAATGTTATGTCTGGGTTGGTAGTGACTCAGAGTCATAATCTTCTTGCAGCTTTTCCTCTACCTAAGTGAAACGAACCAGCAGTGTCTCTCCATTTCTTAGTGGTCAGGAGGTTGTAGAGCCTTACCCTCTGACTTTCACAGATTTACAGTTAAATGAAAAAAGAGACCAAGCCACGTTATCCTTCCTGGAGCTGGCAATTTCAAAGCAGTATTGTGAGTCAGAGCAGTGGGAGCAGTGCAGAGGACTCCTGTATCCTGCTGCACTGACTCACTGGGGGCTTTCGCTTTCCACTGCAGTCAGGAGCCCAACATCTTCTAAGACAATTAAACTAATCCTTAGGGGACATAGAGAAACTTCTTAAGCTCTGTTCTCTTCCTAAGCAATAAGTTACGAGGAGTGAATCCTAATACACATACATACAATCTGTATACCGTGTCCATCAGCTTTCATGGATGTTTTGGTTTTGTTGCCAACTTCTAGGAGGGATAAACTCCTGAAATATGACACAAAATATTTTAATGCCAGTTTGTACAGCTTAGCTGTGTACTGCTCTGAGATAAGCTTTTCTGCATAAATATGATTCCATACTAGTACATCTGCACACTACAATGCCATCATTGTTGTTTTTTTTTTTTCTTTTGAAGCAAAAATCTATGCAGTCAGTGGTTAGCTTGTTGGATTATTGTAATAGTTTTAATTGATGAGAAGGCCTGTTGGTTTGACTAGAATAAATTATGTTAGCTGCTCAAAAGTAGTTTTTACCATAGTTAAATTTCACCGTAAGTAGTACTTTAATTATCTACAGTAAAAATTAAAATGCATGATGAAGGAAGGAAGGAAGGAAGAAGAGAGGAGAGGAGAGGAGAGGAGAGGAGAGGAGAGGAGAGGATTCTTCCTGCTAAGATCCTCTTGTTCCAAGACAATTTGAAATCAATGTTTGTGTGTATGTATTTGTAAGTTCATCAGTAAAGAACATAGAAATGGTCTTCGAATCACAATTGAATTACAAAAATCGTTTAAGCTGTGGATGTGGGTCTTCCTTCATGTTGTCTTCAGAAATTTCTGAATTTCAGTATTGTTCTGTCCTCTAACACTAAGCATTCCTTGGACATCCAGCATCTAGGAAAATTCTAATAGAATCTATGACATTCCTATCCCTATACCTATCTGAGGTATTCAATTCAATCTGTGACTTAGAAGGAGGTGCTGTGACGTATTCCAGAGATTTTTTTTAATAAAGCCCTATCTGAAATCTTACCTGCCTTAATGTGATGTCTAATAATCTGAAAGAATACCAAGGCCGCTTTCAGATGCTAACAAATATCCAGAGGCAAGAACTTCAACATCTGCCCGAGCTTCAAGGGTTGGTTTACCTTTCTTGCTCACACCAGGATTTAAAAACTGCCCTGTGAAGCACTTAATGATTTGAGAGAAACTTGCTTCTTTAATGCAATACAATTTTATATTTGTAGTATTACCATAGAAAAAATTCAAAATGAAATGAAATGGACTACAAATAACACTAGATTTTCTTCAATATCCTGAATCATGAATAGAAACATGTCTAGACTCAAATGCAAACCACATTTTAAAGCACAATTCAAATTCTTTTCCACTCCCTGCCAAGTGCTGAGTTTGGTCCCTGCGGGTCTGAGCAGGGTTTCCTCAGCTACAGCAGCTGGCACGGAGCTGGCTGGTTCCGTCAGCCTGCGCAGGTCTTGACAGGTGCCAAGCTTTTCACTTTGCTTTCAAGGACCACAAAGCCCTTTGTGCATGATTTAGGAGACTGGGAACTGGGTTTTTGATCCAGAAAGGGAAAATGAGATGTTTTCCGGATTTTAATCCTCCAGATCTGTTACTAGTGCTTCAGTGAGTTTCTTCTAAATGCAATAATAACATTTGCTCTGAAAAGAGCTCTTGGTGCATGATGAATTTGCCAGACATTTTACTTTGAGATCAATCTGACAAATGTTCTTTCTAGCATTTTCATGTTGATTTATTCTCCCTCACAAAGGACAACTTCATAAAGAACTTGAATCAGATCCATGTTCACACTTTACATATGCAACATTTTTGTGGCTGACAAAGTTGGCTCCTCATGCAAACTAACTTGGAATTAAAGTCAAATCAGAGAAGGGCATGCTGAGACCGCTATACTTCAGTAGCTATTTTTTTCCAGCTAGTCATCATTATTATGACTAGATATTTACCCTTAGGTGCATTGAGCTGATCATTCTGACTCATCCACTTGGTGGATGCTGTCCTGTTGGGTTAATTGTTATCTTTCTGTCTGAAAGATTTTTTAATTCCTATAACTGCACCGGGTAGCTATTTTACTACTTACCAAGTGACCTCAGTGCTGACATAACCTTTCTGGTATTGTTAGTCGTAACTTGTGTCATGACCTTGATGTGAATTATGCCTGTCTTGAGGATACAAACCTTCACACAGCACAGATGGTCTGCTGGAAAAAATGATAATGAAGGTCTGCACATCGCACCTTGTCTTCCATTGCAGATTACTTCCTTTACCATTGCCTCATTGTCTTAGGCATCTTTTGAACAAGGACCTAAGACATCATTTGTCATACACAGTGCTCTAATGTAAAAGACTATAACATGGGATTCTGGAAAATGCTTTTGCTACCAGAACTATCCCTGAATCTTACTGTCCTCTTCCAAACTTGCTTAGTTCTCCATATGCAGTGTATCACCATTACTTCCAGAGCAGATTTTTTTTACTACATCTTTGAAAGAATGATGAAAGCTGTGTAAGCTCATTAACAGAGCATGTGTGTAGGCTTAAAATTACAGATAATAGACAAGTGGTTGGAAAGTCAGTAATTCCTTTGCATATTTGCCAAGACTTAGGTCGAGATTTAGGGGTTCCTTTGCCCAGTCTGGTGAAACCTGAAGCAGCTCCAGGTGTTTTAGGGAGTGCTGGCAGTGCACATGCAACACAAGTGAAGGAGGAGGTACAATTGATCTCAGGTGTTTTCTGCAAGAGCAAACCATGTCCATTCTAGACTCCATTTTAATGGTTTTTGTTGTTGTTGTTTTACTAATGGGGGGGGGAGGTTTTCTTTTTTTTTATTTTTATTTTGTATAAGTTAATCCCATTTTCTTTAATATTTCTTGTTTTCTATCACTCCCAGAATCTATTATTTCTAAAATTAATTAAAGTAAATGGTAATACAACAGCTCTGGCTTTTCACATCCATGAAATATATTGTTAAATTATAAGAATGTGTCTGTGTGTTTAAGAGTAACCCTCACCAATAATTTAATGCCTTTCTAATCCAAAGCTTAGTCCTTGCATGTCACATCTGTTTTTGTGTAAATGTTCAAAAAACTGATATATACATTATTAATTTGGAATGTAATAAAATATTTTACATGAAAATTCAGCAAAAGGGTGATTTTTATCTCAGCATTCTTTGGCTTTTCTTCATGAGCATGGTGGTAAAGAGTCACAAACGTAACATTCAGATCCTTGGGTTTGGGTTAAGGAAGGGATGTAAGAGTGGGGTGCATCTGCACCCCATAGGACTTGTGATGTGGAACCAGCATTGGAAGCAAAACCTTCCCTCACACTTGTGTTCACCATATTTCTAATGTGAAAGACGGTCATTACAGAAAAAGTTGGTTGTGTTGTCTTGACTAACACATCCTTTGCTGGCTCAGACTGCAATAAGTAAGTGGAGGTATGTGAAATGATAAATGAGTGTCATGGGCACATTGCCACCACCACCTGGAGCAAGACCGCTGGCTGACTGTGTGTGGACTGCCCCCAGCAGTGTGACAGCCTGGCCACCACACTGCTCATGCTCAGTATATATTACTCTTAACAAACTAGTTTTTATGTCTTAGAGTGTATCTATATTAAGGAAGTTTTCAGAGTACTGTTTTAAAATGAAATAGAATGTATTTTCCTCTTTAAAATCTCAGCATCATTTCTTACTTACGTATTTTGTGTTCTGACAGTTATTTACACTGCACATTTTTTGAATAATTACGCTCTGTGCCTATAAATGTGTGCCACCCTTGCTACCCCATGTTAGAGGAAAAAAACAGTAAACGGTGCAGCATGTAGGGGCAGCAATGATTTGTCTTCTTGACATTGACTTAGTTTTACACAATTTTCAGGGAGCAGAAGTTGAATGAGCACTGTCCTGTACTCCAAACATCTTTTCTAGACCAAATGACATCCCCTCAACCAGAAACAGCATTGCCTGTGAATAGGATGTACACATGGAACAGTCCCAAAACAGTGCCTATTTAAGATTTCAAAGCACAGCAATTATAGCTGAAGTCACATTCTGTAGATAAGCATTTACGCATCTGGCAGTAGAATTCAGTCCCAAATAAGCAATGTTATGAAATAATGTAGCAATAGTTTTAAGAGGTTCGCTGTGTAACAGAGTCCATCCATATCTTATAATATGATGTGTTTTTTTTAGTGTTTATTTGGATTTTCACTTGGATACTGAAGTAACACATACATAAACAGCTTTTGAAGGCGTACAAAGTGGGAGCCTGAGCAGAGCCTTAAAGAGAAAAAGTTTCTAATAGAGGCATAGTGACTGACATGAAATTGTCTATGTAATTATTTCAAAGTGTAACAGCAAATTTAATATAATCTTTTTTCCCCCACCCCTTTTTCTTTTATTGATCAGTTAATTCAGGCGATGGGATAGACTACAGCCAGCAGAAGCGTGAAAATATTGGAGATCTGATTCAAGAGACACTGGAAGCCTTTGAGCGCTACGGTGGAGAAACTGCTTATATAAACATTAAGTACATGATCCCTACTTACCAGTCGTGCATATTAAACTGAGTGGTATCAAATGGGATGATTCCATTTGTGTTTAAAAATAACCAAAAACCTGTCTGACTCTGTATGGCATCTTGTTAGTCATGCTTTTTTTCTGTACAGCTGCTAAAATAGTGGCTTCTGGGGCATTGGATTGTTAGTACTATTGTGAACAAGTCTTTCCAACACATAAATAGTGCCTGTTCCTTTGATTACAATGGTGTACTGTGCTTGTTTGTTCCGTGAAAGAATTGCTTCTTTATGGCAGAACTGACTCGAGCAGGAATCAGAGTTAAACCTTCAGTTGTGTAGACAATAAAACTATAATTTTCATATGCAATTCAGCAATCGCTGTTCTGTGTCCGCTTGCCCTGAGGGTGATGTCAGATGCTGTAACAAGAAGAGTTTATGCTGACTGCTTAATAGGTGTTTGTCATGGAAGAGAAACACCAGTTCAGCAGTGTCTCTGTAGCAGCTGTGCCAAATAATGTGCACCAACATACAATAAAACTGTTGAACGTATATGTCCATTATAGTGGGAAAAGCTATATGGCCCATTATAAAGCACTGACAGAAAATTAATGAATGTCCTTTACACACTCATGGTCTAAGCTTCCAGGTGTTTAGAGCTTGGGTTCCTTCAGTAAACATCAGGCATGGCCACAATTTTGAATGAAAAAGACAAAAAAACAGAACTTAAATAAATCAGACAGAATATACAGTGTACAGAATATTTCAGATCCTACTGGCATTGTTCAGCTCGGTAAATACAGAATACAAACCTATCTCATAGGATGCTGGATATTTATTTTAACTGCAAGGTTGCCATCGCTTTCCTCTTATTATTGTAGTATACACATGTATAAGCAATATAACTATTGTCACAGTAATCCTCTACATTTCCTTCTTGCTTACTTTCTTCCTGTATAGCCACAACACAGAATTGACCATAGCTTCATGACTGGCTTTAATTCTTTAGATGCACTTCTAAGGGATAAACCTACCAAAAAAAAAAAAAAAAATCAAACTTTACAATGTTCATGAAAATAATTTGAAATTATCAATTTAGCTCAAAACAACTCAAATGATATGAACCCTGTCTAAAAAGCATAACATTTCAAAATGTCCAGACTTTGAACTCATTTTCTATTTATTCTGGTTTCTAACTCTTAAAATATAATGAGGTTGCACTTTCAAGCATTTCTGCGTAATTGCAAGGTCTCAAAATGCAGGGGGTTTTTTTGTTAGAAGCATATAACTTTATCCAAGTTTTATCTGCTCACATGCACACACACTGCAAGGACTGCCTGTGCCAGAAGCATGGCCCTGTGCTGCCCCGTTCCTTTGGCTGGGCACAGGGTGCGTGGGGTGCGCCTTCCAACCCACTGAAATGCTGACACTAGACATGCTTTTGTCTGCTCTGATTGTTAGCTATAAACATTTGTCTTTTCTCTCTTTCTTTTCTTTCCTGTGACTGAAGGACAAGTCAGGAAGAATAGGAGCTGCCACACTCAAGGGTGCCACTGGCCGCAGTAGCTACTCAGCCATGTTTCAGGCCCCACTGCTGCAGTGTACCTGCAGTGTCACAGGCTCTGGAGACCTTCCTTCTCTGCTTGGTTTTCAGTTATTTCTGTTTTCTTTTACATGCATCCAGAGTTTCCCCCAGGTCGCCAGGGTTCAGGCAATGCCTGTGCTGTGACTAACACGCACCTGTGACAGACAGGCACAGCAAACACACTGCCTCACATCCAGGCCTCGGTAAATCTCCCACCTCCCCAGCAGAAAGGAATGCAAAGCCTGGCTGCAGGGAATCTCAACAGCCTTCTCTTCGAAATTTCAGGGCAGATTCATGGACGATGCAATAGAGAAGCTGAGCACATCTTTCCGAAAATGCCCTGCCATGCAGGCTCTAGGAATATGACCTTTGCTTACAGTTTCTCCCTCCATCTCCCCTCAGTGGACCCCTACACTGGGCACTGTGTCCTGTGCCAGTGAGCTGTTCTGTCTCACATGATTGCAGCTATGAGTTTGGCTATCAGGAAATCACAGGTTTCCACCATAAGTACACAGCGTGCAGGAGGCCTGCTGCATGGAGGAAGCGGAGTTATTTTACCCTGAAACAAATCAGGCCCTTCATAAAATGGAAATACCAAGTCATCTTTCATTTGTTATCTATTTATACTCTGTCCTGACAAGAAATCCAACCCCACACTTGTGCCTAAGCTCAAAACACCACTCAGCAGCCAATGCAGCTCCTGCCCCACTGTGCTCCTACCACAGAGCCACCGGCAGAGGTGACATCTGGGGACAGGGCACTGATCCCTGGGACCTTCCCACTGCACCTCCCCATGTCCCAGCTGCACTGCTGAGGAGGTGATGAAGCTACAGCTTCATCCTTCTAACTCCACAGTTCCATTCTTTTGGCAAGTTTTTGTATCCTCTCCCCTTCTGCACATCTAGGACAAGACTAATGACTGACAGAGGCTAGAAAATGGGCACCTTGCGCAGCTCCAGGCTTGCCCAGGCCTGTTCCCTGTACCTCTGTTCTCTGTTTGAAGGTGTCTTTCGCAACAGTTTGCTTCAACATGAGGTGACCTTACTGCAAGCCGTAAGAGCAACAGAGGTCATCCCCATTCACACCAGGGGAAAGGTTTCACAGCCAAGTGCTTTTACTTCACTGCTCAAGATGGGAACTTATTAACCTAAGGAGCTGGACTGGTGAAAAGAAACATGAAAAAAATGCAGGCCAGTAATTTAGGAAGACCGAAAATGAAACTATTTTTGGATGTCATTTTACCAAGTCGAACTGTAGGACTGCTAACCTTGCCAATGTCCCTTTAAGCATGATCAGCAGCGTATTTATAGGCAATTACAGCACAGCTCAGAGCACTTTATAAAGCACAAGATCAAGGACCCAGGTGCTTAAGCATATGAGTAATATTATGTCATTTGATACGCTGCCTTGCTATTTTACCAAGCTCAAAAAATGGAATTGTAGTTTCAAAATAGTATCTGTCTCTCTTTCCTCCAGCTCTTGTCATTGTGGTCACCAATGCTACGGGCAGCCAATCAACAGTTTCTAATTGAGATCAATTAAAAGGCACTTTGGGCCAGGTTTTTCAGGGGATATAAATTAAGTGTAGCTCCATTAAAGCCAATTTGGCTGCGCAGAACAGAAGTAGCTCATGCCCTAGTATGAGAGCATGAGATCTCCTGCCCCTTTTTAGCTTTCCTGCCACATCAATGTAAGCAATATCAGGAAAGGTCCCTGTGGACACTGGAGTGTTAAAAAAAAATCACATGCTGGTTTTCTGAAACCCGTGCTTGAGATAGGTCTGGATTATCTGGCAGTTATTGGGAAAGCCTGGCATCTTGTGAGTGCTGGTGGGCACTGTAAAACAGCAAGCTGTTTGGTGAATGAAGCTTGAAGATGAGCATGAGTGGGGGGGTTCAGCCCCTGCCCAGCACTGCAGGGCTGCCCTGGGTTGTTGGGACCTGGCCCATCCACTGCCAGCGCTGGCAGCAGGGCGCTGGAGCCAGGCTGCTGGCTGGTGACCTTCCAGCTTCTCAAAGGGATGGCACTGACAAAAGGAGGCTGGCAGCATCCCCCAGGGTGAAGCACAAGGGGCTGTGGGAAGCCCTGTTTGGGGGAAGGCATGGAGGTACCCATGGGGGATGCAGGGAAGCGTAGCTGAAGCCAAGTGGGGCCAAAAAGAGAAGGAAAAAGCTAAAGCACACACTGTGTGCTTTCCTAATCCTGTCTGGAGACCCTCCGACTTCCAAGAAAAGCGTTCTCCAGTCTGAGGGGCTCTGCAGGCAGCGGGGCAGCCAGCATTTTTCCACTCATCTGTAACATCCTGTATTTTCTGCTGTAAATAAAGGCAGTGATGTCTGCAGGAACTCGATACAAAGCCCGTCTGCTTGAGGTCACTTTGTGCCTCTTGGAGACCGGGGGAGGATGGTTCATGCGCTGGCAGGACGAGACGTTCCCAGCCCTGGCCCTGCGATCCTTCCTGCACACAAGGGGAGGGGATGGGAGCGTGTGTGCCAGGCACACACTAGCTGTAATTGCTCTTGCCTAGCAAACACAGCCTAGAGCTGCTGCTGTGACCCTCTCCATCCCAGGGGCAGAAGCACGAGGCCTCGGTCACCCAGCTCTGACCCACACAGGCCTGGATCTGCAGGGAGGCTGGAGGGAAGGTGAGGGGACTGTTTGGATGTTCTTGCTGCCAGACCACCCTCCCCCTACACCGCAGACCAAAAACTATGGAATCTAACTTGTGTTAGATTTGGTTTTGTTCTGCATAGAAACATTGAATGTGCTGGGATGCAGTAGCAAGCCAGCCTGCAGCCTCAGCCTGCTCTATTGCACAGTGGGAATGTATTGGTTTGGGGTCTAATTTCTGTACCTTTTCTGCCTCCTTGGCTGTCTTCTGTATAGCTTGGTAAAGATGAACTAAACCAGCATGTTCCATGTGAGTGGAGATAAGCAAATCGGTGCTTGTGATGGCTGTACCTAATACATGTGCAGCTATGTTTCTGCTACCAGCATACATAAATGTTGTAGATTTTGCCTTCTGTTGGACCACTCTGGCCTTACATAAGATCAAATTGTTCTCGGATATAGGTGTAGTGATCAAAGATGTGGACAAATTCCTCAGAAATTGTGAGAAAGCTCTAAGAGATCTGCATATCATATCCTATCCCAAAGTGCCCCAAATGCTGTGCTGAGGCCCATGAGCTGTGTGCTGGACAAAGCCAATGGCTGCCACAGAGCAGTCACTTCACATTGCATGTTGTTTTATTAATCAGGCATGTGCTCCCTTTAGAAATGTGGTCCACACAGCTCTATCAGCTTTCAATTTCTGTTTTCTGGGTGTAATTCCTAAGCCCTTCCCTAAGGAGCAATCACCTAAAAGCAACTCAGCTTGCCTAGCTCCAGACTTAGTGGTGAATTACGTCCTTTCATCTCGCCAGCTCCATCTTGTGCATTAGTCCCATTACTTCATTTGTGGATTTGTACTTCTTGCATCTCCCACATCCCTGTGGTGCTGCTCCAGCTCAACAGAGAAGTGAAGTGGTCAGAGGGGCAGCTGATAGCAGGGCCGTCAGGGAATGGCTATTCCGGCAAAGGCTTTTGCTGAGCAGTTCATGTTTTGGGAAAGCACAAGTTTTGGGGAATTTGCATCTGCTTCGTCCCAGAGCTCTCCCTTGGTGGTAGCTCCGGCAAAACATTTCTGGAAAAAAAATCTTCATCCACTCTCCCTCTGCATAATACTGCAGTGTACTGGGAGAAGAATAGCTATGCTGCTGAAGGTGGAGGATGGGAGAGAAAGCAAATGGCAGGAAAATTTTGTCTGATTCACCAGATGTGAGACTGCATTTCTCTAGTGTTTTGGGGCCCTGCGGCTGCACACTCCAAACCCGTATTCCCTAGGCTGCTGTTTGTCCCTCCCAGCCGTCCCCTGGGAACTTTGTGCAGCTGGGATGGTACTGGGTTTCTGTGCTAGAATCTTCCCAGCTCTGTTCTGCCATGTACGTCTCCCAGTGATGTGGGTCAGCCTGGGACCTCCTATCTCACTTCCACAGGATTATCGAAGTGTGGTGTGGAGTTGCTGGTGGGGAAGCCCACTTTCCACTGTTGTCTTCTCCTATCCCTGCCTACTGTGGCCTCCTGTTTTGGTTAGCAGCATGCAGTCACCATTATAGCTGGGAAACAGCTCAGTGCCAGCACCTCTCACATGGGGCTCTCACAAGGGGCCAGTCCAGGACAGCAACCACCATTGGGACTGACAGCATGCTGCATTCCCTCTCCTCTCTGGGAAAGAACTAAATTCCAACTGAGTGAGAGAAAAATAATGAATACCACCAATCAGAAAGTGTTTTAGATCAATTACCCTACATCTGAGGATACAACTCAGATCTCTTTCTAAATGTTTTCGGTGTGGGGAGGGGAAAACTTCCTTGCTCAACGCTGCATTTAGCAGCATGCGTTTTATTCCTCGGCTGTGTGCTTGAAGAACTCTATGCCCGAAACTTTTTTTATTAACACTGAACCATTTATGTCTGTTACAAAGGAAGAAATTGCCACTGCGCTGCCTCGAGAATCAAAGTAAAGGGAACATCTGCTCTAAACTTCTTGCATCCAATTATTGCTTGCTATGCATTATTACTTACTGGAGCAATGTGACTAAATTAAAGCTTCTTTCTTGTGCCTGCTTTTATGCATTGCTTTGGTATAAAATGTGTGGCTTGCTTAAAATCAACCTACAGCTAAAGCTATGTCCGCACACAGCCCACGTGTACTTTGATGCAATTAAGGGCACAATAGGAGCATTCTGAAAGATTGCCTCTAAAAGGCCTTTTGTTCACTCCCCCATAGGGGCTGGCTGTACAAGCATGCAGAAATGCAACATTAAGGCAAAAGCCTCCATGAAGAACCCTGCAGACACAGAGCTGTTTTCTGTAGCTCAGCAGTTGCCTGTATGCAAAAGTAGGGAAGCAAGTGGTGCTGTGAGGGTGATGACCGTTTTGATAGGAATCCCCCACATCACAGGAATGCTTCTAATGAAGCCAAAAACCCACCAGAAGCATTCCAGGGCCATAGACCTTCAGACCACTGAAACTATGCCTGAGCTATGCTGCCAGCAGTGAGGCAAAGACAACAGAAGCAAATCACGCTAGTTCTGCGAGAGACAGACAGCCATTATTTTTGTTTTCCTTGCTTTCTACAGAGCATTCAACATTACCATCGAGCTTAATTGATTGAAACATATCTGAAAAATAAAGCCCTTGAACTTGCATGCCTAGAAACCTACCAGCATCACGTGTGTAGCAAAGGCCACATATCTCACGAAATACCACAACATTTCACAAAGGAGGTTTAAGAGCTCCAATTGAATAAAGCTTTCTCTGTGAAATATCTTCATGGATCTACAAAGCAGTTAAACCCTTCTTGGGAAAAAATGTGTACATCTCTTCCAGAGCAGTGGCAACAGTGTAACTACCACTGAGGCCTCATTAATAAGGTTTCTTCCTTATCTGTAAAAGGAAAAAAATAAATCTCTCTTTTTTTTTTTTTTTTAATTCCATGTATGTTGAAAAGCAAAAGAGATACATCAGCCTAGCAGTGCTCTGGCCTGCCTAAAGGGATGGGTCCTGCTACTTACAGTCAGTGACAATAGTAACAGGGATGAAATAAACTTGATAGGGCCCCTTTCTATCAATAATTTTGCTACAGGCATAGTACAGCATTGGATTTTGTGATCTGAGCTGTAACAGCTTTAATTACAAGACAATTTGGTGCCACGTGCTGGAGGGCAGTTGCAAACCCTGCAGTGTTTCTTCTTGCATACTCTAATGGTTGTTTTTCTCCTCAAAGAAAGAAAAATAGTATTCCTCTATTCTCAGTATTCTGTTTTTTTTTTGTTTTTTTTTCAAAGCTTATAACCCTCAAGCATTTTTTAGCTCCCCGAGACATGTGCACTGCTTCTGCTCACCAGTCTCCTTTCGCACCCACAAGTATTTCCAGCATTTTATTAGCAGAGCATGGTGCTGTACTGCCTTAGCACATCTTCCATAGTGTTATAACTGTGTTTGGGAATGGAGGTGCATAGTGTGTTGAGTGTGTATTTTCTTTCCCCACAGTCCTCGTTTACATCTTTTTCCTATAATGTGATCAATAGCAAGCTGTTGTAGTAACAGTAGCTTTTAATTTACAGTTTGTGGTTTCAGATTTGTCATGAAAATTCATGTGTTTTGCTTGAATTATGTGGTACAGTTTCCTTTGTTTTACCCGAGATACCCTATGATGATGGTTTCCCTCCCTTCAGCCAGGCCCTGCGCTGACCCTGCTGTGTCCTGTGGACGTACCCCTTCACAGATGCCAATGAACCTGCCCTGAGCTATGTCTGTTGCCACTGAGGTGCAGGCAGGTCTGGAAGCACAGCTTGGGGGGTGAGGCTGGAGGGAGATGCTCAGCATGTTCACAGAAGCTCTGGCCACCATTTGGCTGTGGAGGGACTGGATCAGAGCTATAACCATTCATTTCCACACTCCTCAAAAGCCCACTTGCTCCTTTATCAAATAATTTAAGCTGGGAGGGACTCACTAGGATCACTGAGTCCAACTCTTAGCTCCACTCAGCACCATCCAAAATCCAAACCCTATGTCTGAGGGCATTGTCCAAATGCCTGGGGCTTTGCCCACTGCTCTGGGCATCCTGTTCCATGCTCACCACCCTCTGGTGAAGAACCTAACACCCAGCCTGACCCTCTCCTGACACAGCTCCATGCTGTTCCCTTGGGCCCCTGCTCCTCGCTGGGCACAGTGGAGTGCTGCAGGCAGTGTGGGGTCAGACAGCTGAAGCTGGCTAAACAAACAGAGCCATACAGAAAATAAGTGTGAGAGCAGAGGATGAGGCCCAGCCACTTGCCTGACAGCTGCTGACGCTGCCTGGTGCCAGGCCTCCCCCTCGGCGCCTGCTCCCCACAAAAGCAAAATGAGGAAGCGATGCCGCGTGACCGTGTGGGTTTCGGTTCAGCTCAGGCTCAAGCATAGCTGGTAGCGGCTGCTGGGCTCGATGAAGTCAAAATCAGTGCCTGTAAAAAAAAGGAGAGTAGGAACAGGCCCCTGGCCCTGTCTTACACCAACATTGCTGCTACATAGGTGGCTGCATCTTTTTTTCCCAAGTAATTTGTTTTCTAAACCTAGCAGTGCTTTAGATGTGTTTGCATTTTAGCTGTATTTTCATCTTAGTGCTGAGAGATCTTCTCTTTTAATCCATTTTACTCTAATGGGTATCTCCCAGGATACCTCCCACACTGGATCTTCACCTGCATTTTTGCATCTAAATGACTACAGAAAATGTCAGGGGGCTGGAGAGCTCCGTATCTTACACTGCTCTATGATTTGATAACAGAAGTAGCACAAACCTAGCAAAGACTGGCCAAGGTTAAAAATCAGGGATATGATGTATTTGTTTAGGAATTTGCACAAAAGTTTCACTGTTGCACAATGACACGAATAATCAAGTTTTCTCTGGAAGACTTTGCTTTCCCACCCCTCCCCTCTCCTCTGTGCCTGCCAAG
Source organism: Centrocercus urophasianus (assembly GCF_019232065.1). Classification (NCBI taxonomy): domain Eukaryota; kingdom Metazoa; phylum Chordata; class Aves; order Galliformes; family Phasianidae; genus Centrocercus; species Centrocercus urophasianus. The sequence continues at coordinate 60,077,699 of NW_024884142.1, forward strand.
CCCCCTGTCTGCAATGGGTGATGCCAAGCACAGCCCTGTGCCCTGCAGGGAATTAACAATTGCTCAGGGCACAGGTGAACATGGGATTTGGTAATGAAACTAAACACCCATCTGCCTCCATGTCTCACCCAGCCACTGCATGACTGTCCCTTGTAGGCATCATCACTTCCTTCATACCTCTCCCGTTTCACAGCCATGACTGGAAGAGTGGTGCCTCTTGATGACCAGTGAATCAAAACCTGGACTGGAAAAGCCAAAACTGGGCTCTCACAGGCTTTGCTGCTGAGCTGGGAGCAGGGCCAGTTTCTGCTTGGCAACTCTGTTCTCCTCCACACTGACTTGTTCCATGCTCAGCCCCAGCCAGTGGGCTACAAATGGAGCAATGGCTGTGTCTGCGTTGGGAAACAGAATGTCTGTACATGGCTGAGAGACCACTCCTGGAGTCTGGTCTGGTCCCAGGAACTGTTCCAAGGAGATGGAGGCAAGCTGACATGCAGCTGGGCTAGAATCTCCCAGTAAATTACATCTCAGCAAGTGATCTGCCTGTCAGGCCACTGCAAGGCCAGAAGAATTAAGTGCTTTCCTGGCAAATGGCACTCAGATGTAGCCATCTGGTTGCAGGAGGTCTCCTCCCCTTCTCTCCATGGTGATCTGCTCACACCAGTGGTTGCTCTAAAGGACCCCTGAGTAGGGACAGGGCCTGGTGAAGGCAGGGAAAATGGAGTCTGCAGGAAAGCACTGCAGGGGAGACATGTGAGGGCAGGGGTAAGTGCTCAGCTTTAAAGGGCTGAAGGACAGGGAAGTTGTGCTCTGTTGAAAAAAAAAATGTGAAAAATCTAGTGAGAAAAAGAGAAGTTCTGGGAGAAGAAAGAAGAGACCAGTGATGTATGGAGGGAGGTGGGCAGCCAAGGGGAGAAGAGCAAGTCAAGGGAGGTAGGTAGTGAGGAAGAAGGAGGATAATGCAGATTAATGGAGAAGTAAAGGAAAATGCTTATGCCTGTGGTAGGTGAGCACAAGTGACTGAAAGGAGGAAAAATCCTACTGTGCTCTCCCTGCTGCAGTGGGAGGATATGACAGTGAAATCTTCTGCTCTGTGGATCTTCGCAGAGCCACCCCTGTTCCTCTGTGAGATACCAAGACTGTGCTCCTGCCATTGGATGACACAGTGCTGAAAAACACTGAGTGCATAAAATCATGATTCGAGACAAATAGACACTTATCCCTGCATGAGAAAGGGAATACTGCTTAAATATTTAATCATGTTTTGGTTTACAATAGTTTAATGGTGTTAAAACATCTGATACATGCTCAGAAAAAATCAGCATTTTAAAGCTATGAATTATTCTGGTTGATTTTTTCTTTTTCCCTCCAGATAAAAGTAACCATGTGACAACAGGCTCCCTCCAACAACTCAGTCTATGATAGTCTATTACAGACTAACGTATTCTCTCACACATCTGAACCAAACCATTGAGAAAGTAATAAGTGATCATTCATAGACGCAGACTGGTAGCTAATAGCATCCTCACTTACCTTCCAAACACTGAGCAGAGTTAAAATAAATTCAGGATGAATGCATGCGGAAAACTCAATTGCAGTCACATCAGAGATGAACCAAAAATGGAAGCACTCAGAATTACTAGCGTAAAATTCAAATAATGACCTGTAATGGATGTCAGCCAGAGAGGACAACACATCCCCTGTGATCATCTTAAAGGGACTTAGTCAATGCGTTCACAACTCACATCTCAGCAAATACATGTAATTCAGGCTGAGTAGGTGTGCAACACAACTGAGTGCTGAAGCTAGACAGGAAGGCTTCTCCCAGTGAGCTTACGAGAGCCACATGTTTCTCTTTCCATACACGTCTGGGCTGCAGCTCCCATTGCGTTACTGGAGAAATATGCCAATACAACTACTGTGTAGAAGAGCATGGAGGAAAGTCAGAGGAAGGTCGCTCTGTCTCTTTGGGTTCCTCCTATAAGGCCATCAAGACTGCACCTTGCAGACTCCTTAGGCCATGGTAGAAGCTGAAAAGTCAGCAGCATTTTGGGAACTGGTCCTTCAGATCTGTCACAGTTGACATGTGACAGTGTCTCCAAAAGGTTCCAGAGTGATTCCGTGGTGTCTTTGGGTTCCCCACGAAGGCAGGCAGCTGTCACACTCCTGCAGTGCATAAAGATGGCAATGTTGTGGATAATAGAGCACCATGATTTATTAAAGGCTGTGATCCTCCTGCAGCTTTTACTGTATCATCTTAAAACAGCACTCCTATGTAGTACACTAAGCTGCCATTCTATTGGTTCCTCGCCAGGGTTGGCAAAAGTTTAAGGCTGCAACATGCTGGCTGGTGAACTTAATGTGTGATTGGAGATCATCAAGAGGGGAAAAAGCCCCTGGACATCACAGCATGAACATCTCACAGGGCAAGGGGAACCTGTCATGGAAGGGAAAATCCAGCTATCGGCTGCATCAGCCAGTGCAAAGTGAGCAAGGTTTACATGCTGGGCATTACTCTGTTTCAGCACCAGGGAAAATAAAGGCAGACCGGCTCTAGGGTTTGATGATTAGGGCAGGTAATTAGAGCTCATTGGTTCCTGATTTTGCTCTTCTATTGACTTGCCATGGGACATTTGGAATGTAGCTTGACCTCTTTGTGTCCTTATTTTCCCTTCAATAGCATGGAAATGCTTGCTGTTTTGTTGTGGTGTTGTGATGCTTAGTTAATTTGAAGGAACATGACAAATGCATTAAAGCCAGTAAAAATGTTATCCAGAGTGCAGCACCATTAGGATGTATACATGTTTGCATTTTAGAAAGCATTCAAATTCTAGCTCTTATTTATCTTTTGCAAATGAAACTTGCAAAAAAAGCAGGACAAATAATGCTAACACAGCTTTGCCACACACTGTCAAGTGCTTATAAACCCTATTTATAGCTACAGTTAAAGATTCAGATATGCAAGTGCTCCATTAAAAGACCACATTAATGAGCCCTTAGAGAAAATATCTCACAAAGCCTTTTGAGCTCGTAACTGCTCAGTTGCGCAGGGCTTCTTGCTTGTTAACATTCATAAAATATGAATACTGTGTACTAAACACCAGCACTTTGTGGATTGCAATGACTTATCTCACCATCAAAACTTAACTTACGCAAGCGGAGACACAGCAGCACAGTTCCGCTGCAGATGGTCAGGCTGCACCAGCCGCTCACGTGCCACCCTGCTTGGGGGCCTTTCTTCCTGGTGCGAATCTGAGTGTCAGGTTGACTTGCAGGTCAGTATCTGTGAGTATAATTTCAGAGAGAACAATCAAATCTATTAGCTAAGGGTGGCAGAGCTGGGCCTTCTTGCAGCTGCAGCTCCAGAGCATGGCAGGCATTCAGAGCAAAATCTAATAGATAAAAGTCACAGGAGATTTTTTTTTTCCCCTTTGATATAAGCTGGCTGTAGAGAAATGTTATTTAAGAAAGAAAAGTTTCTCTATTTGATTTGTCACTATTTCTCTACTGTTCTTTCCTCTCTGTGATTGTGCATTTCCCATTTTCTCTCCTTCCTCTCTTGGAAGCCCACATTTTAGGTGTGTGACAGACGCTCTTGCTTGAACATTACTGATGGGTGTTTTAGCTTTATGAAGTTTCACTATGTAAACAAACATTCCTTCAACCCATTCAAGAACGATTCTCTGTAACATTTAATAATGTATTCGCATTCACCAAGGAGTGACAGAGGGCTAAAGCACTGGAGAAGACAGAAACCAATCTGCATCCTGTCCTCTGCACCTTGGTCCAGCGTCTTCCCAACAGAGCATGTGCTTGTGCTTCCCCCCCCCACCCCTCCAAAAAAAAAACCAAAACAGATGCAGTCATGATGCTTCAAAAAGCTTCAGGGCAGTTCAAATGTGCCTTTCAACAGTGCATTAGCAGGCTTGTTAAGCAGGACTAGAGTGCTCAGCTATTTTTATCATAGCGAATCCCTGACTGTTCAAAACGTTAGCATGGTAGTGTAGCAGCAAACCCTCCAGTGCCATAAACTGTCCAACACCATGCAATTGCTGACTGCCTGATAAAACAGGATCACTTGCAGTCATCTGGGGATGTAGCTGACGGCAGGGCGGTGGCACTTCTCCAAGGCTGCCTTTCTGCTACTCTCCTCATTAGTCTCATTACTTGCATCCGCCTGCCTTCTGGCAGCATTGCTGTCCCATTGCTGTCCTGTGTCCCACAGAATCCCACAGCATTGTTGCCCTGAGCCCAAAGAGCATCTGTAGGTGACACTCAGACATCACTAGTGCCAGTAAGCACTGGGAGACAGCAGGAAAAATCACTTGGCCTCAGGAGTGGCCTGCTGGCTGGGAGATGGATGCATAATTGGATGTCCCTTCATCAGGATGGAGTGAATTACTTTCTGGACACAACTCAATGTATGGACTACACTAACTAAAAGGGGAGTGTAAGCCCTGATTCTCAAGTTCCTGGTCAAATGAAAAACAACACCTTATGGTATGAAACATTTTACAGCAAAGACAGAGAAATTCATTTTGGAGTGTCCATATCGTACTTTCTCCCATATATTGTCACTTAACCCCTCATGGAGCTCTGGAGGAGAGAGCCACCAGGTAGGCTGTACCCAGTGCAGATGTTTTGGATGGCTATGAGTGGCACCCACAGCTATGGCCTTGGTGGCTTTCTCCTCTGGGCTATTCTGGTGGAAAATACCCATGCCCAAGGACTGGGTGAGAAGGAAAAGGCTCTGGCATGGGGGGTGAGTTACAACTGAACATCTCAGATGTTTTGTGTCTGCCTGCGGGCAGAAATGGCTCCATAAACTTTCAGCAGTGAGAGCATTAGAATCTCTTTGAGATCTTCCAGGATTAGCTGGCAATGCAGTAGGTGTTTGCAGACGTCAGGTCTTGTAACACTGGTTTCCTTCAATATCCACTGGGGACTGTGGATTTAGGAATTTCTTCTCCTTGCTTTTAGCTTCTGTGTAGGAAGCAAATTCCAGCCATTAACGAATTAAAAACTGTAAACCACTACAAAGTAAATAGGTTATCTCCATGTCCTCCATGTCCTCAATTCTTTGGGTGATATGGGAAAACAGGAAAGCTGGAAAACACCTGTGGTTAGAGTTCAGGGGAAGCCTCGTAGGGAACGATGCTGGCTACAGTCTGGCCCAGCCTTCAGACATATTAATTATGTATAAACTAAGCTTCTTTGCGACAGTAAATGGAAGGATGAAGGGGGAATATGTGGACATGTGGAGTGAGTAAATGGTGCTGGTGGAGGCAGGATCTGTGTTTGGGGCAAGGAGACTGGAAAGAATTAGAAAAGGGGAAGCATCTTTGAGGAAAGCAGCCGCACTTATAAAAAAATAAAAAAGGAATAACTTAAAGAAACAGAAAACATAACATGTGTTTTGTTGTTTTATTTTAGCTGGATTACAGTTAGGCACTTTAACATCTTTATAAAAGCAGATCTTATTATCTGTGCCTTCCCTCTCCATAAAATGCAAATAATGCATTTTTGCTCACAGAGTAGTACAAAAACAAGCTCATTCATGTCTGGGAAGTACTTGTATGCTACATGGGAAGTATAGCAAAGATTATGAATATATAACTAAAGCTGTGGGCTTTCATTGTGGCATTTGGCATCTGCCCAAATGTGCAATGCATCATGCAGAAGGGCTAACAGAGAAGGACATGAAAATGCAAGCCAGAATTTAATGAGTTCTGGAATCAGGAACATGAAACTCCTCAAAACTGGAAGTGGGAATACACTGAACTCACAAGAAACACTGAGAGCGGCACATGTATGCTTAAACATATAGCAAAAAACAGCAAAGAAGGGAAATACTCAGAGATATAGACCACAGAGTTCAAGAAATACGTATACCATTGAGAAATAAATCTATTTGGAGCAGAAATGACCACTGTTGATGACCAAGGAAATACAAAGAGCAATAAAGAGAGAAGAATATGAGACCTATAAATCAGCAGGGTCAGCTCTGCTGAAATTGGTACAAGAGCTTATTGTGAAAGAAGAATGCAAGAAAATGATCTAAAAAAGACTGAGAAAGGAAAAGAAGATGGGAAAAGATGTGAACACAATAAAATGTTTTATAAATTTGGTATATAGGAAGTGAAAGGTCACTCAGAAAGACAGCCATTACCTTCCTGAGCAAGGGCAGGCTACCTTGACTAACAGGGCCTATTGCTGGAAAAGTGAATTACTACCCATACCTCAGTATTCACTGGGGAGAGGTAGAGAGTCTGTCACAGTTTCTATATATTTTCCAAGGACAGAAAATATACAATCATTAACTCTGAACACTACCTTGAAATCAAGCAATTAACTAAACATACCAAAATAAAGCACTTTACAAAAAGAAGGGTGTTCATTTCCCAAACTCATTTTTAAAAAGAGATGCCAGAGGAATAAAATCATCTAGCTATGGAAAAAGTACCTGGGCAATTAAAGGGGACTATGATTGCATTGCAAACTTTTAAAGGAGAAAAATGGGGAAGAAGCGCCTGTGAGTTCCAAAGAGCACACAAGACAGCTGATTAGCCTTATCAGAGAGATATAATTGGAAACCAATTATTTTACTTCATTTAAAAAAAAAAAAAAAGAGGGAAGGGAAGAGAAGAGTTAAGAGGAAAAAAAATCAATTTTAACATTCTCAGATTTCATAAGTACAGAGATTCATCGCACCATGAGATATTACTGTGTAAGATGAGAGGTCTGAGAATTGAGTCTGTAAATGCCTGGCTTGATTACAGAAGCCAGGTGGTGACAAAATAACACAGAAATTGTTTAGGGTAGAGGTAGGTAATGGAGTGACACACTGCTGTACTGAGCTCTCTTAGCACTGAACAGCTGTCACTGGGAAGAAAGAAGTACAACCAAGTGCAAAGAAGAGGAAGACTTTTGGAAGGAGAGAATGTTTACAATAGTGTTTGGAGCTTAACCTGAAAAAATATTAAGCTAGGATAAAGAAAGTCAAGGTAAAAGTGCTCTAAGAAGATAGCTGGGGCAAGTTGGATTGGAAGAATACCTGGGGATAGCAGCCAAGTTTCTGCTTGTGTTCCATTTTATGGTTCGGAGAATGAAAGAAGTAGGTGTGAATATTGCAACATCATATGCTTTGATGGAGTTCATGAACTTAACATGTGCATTTAAAATGTGCAAGGAGACACAGCTATCCAGGACACAAAGCTTGTTTCATGCTCAGTGAGCAATCAGCCTACAAGAAGAGCTAAGAAAAGGTCACAGCTCAGGCCCAGTCGCTCTGGGGGCCAAGGTACCCAGCAACATGACGGGTTTGGTTCCTGCTCCACACAGCATTCAGAGCCGTGAGAGAGGAGCTGGCTCTGTCTCACTTTCTTCGGAAAACTTCTCGCAACCTCCCATTATGAAGGTAATTAGAGCATGCCGCTGAGATGGGGAAAAATCTGAGTCCAAAGCTTGCTCTCTTCCTGAAAGATATTTCAGCCCACATCCCCCCTGTGTAATACCTTCTCAGATTAGGCTAGTTGCATTGCTCCTGTAATTGGTCCCAGGGCAGAATGAGAGCTGAGGAGGCTGCGTCCTGGTGCCTGGCCTGCTGCCATCTGAGGGGCAGGGCAGAGTCAACCTTTGGCTCTAACATCTTGTCCAAATGCTGAAATCTGCACGGATACGACATTCACCTCCAGAACAAGAGAAGACAAAGGGAGGTAAGGGAAGATGGGCAACCTTAACTGTCCCTGTTCACTGTAGGGGAATTGGACTAGATGACCTTCAGAGGTCCCTTCCAACTCCAAGAATTGTATGGTTCTATGCATGTAGAGCTATAGCATGAGTTTCAAAAACAAAAGTGTTTAGGAACATGAAGGTAAGGAGAAAATGCTAAGTTTGTACTTATTGCAGTTGGTTATGCCAGCTGATGATATCTTTCCCTGATAAAGCTTAATCATGTCCTAAGCAAGGGAAATGCTTAGTTCTCCTGGTTAGAAAATGCAGATGACAGATGATGTTGGAGGACCTGAAGCTTAAAAAGGAAACAGTGAAGTAAATACAGACTTAATGTGTAAATGACAGTGAGTACACTTGAAAATGGAGGTAATGGAGAGCAGTTAGCACTGAAAGTATCAAGAATCATATTTGAGACTCCTGGTACCAAAAGGAGGTAATGGTAACTTTTCTACAGCAACAGTGCCAAAAGGAGAGAAGGCTAATGGCTGGGGGATGACCTGAGCTGAACACCGAAAGCTTTGGTGTCTGTGGGGCAGTCTGGTCACTCAGCTGGACACTGGTATTAAATGCTTGCAATGTGCTGCTGTGAATAGCTTGCTCTCACCAGGAAGAAATTCTTCTCTTAATGAATGAATTTTACCGTATTTGTGTCCCTGTGTATTTCAAATTGGTACTGCTAAGCTCATACAGCAAATGATTTGCAGACCAAGGTGCAAAAAGAAAATCACGAGGCACCAACTGTTGTGCCAATAATCCTCATGCAAATTTCCATGAATCTAGCCCAATAAAAAGTTGTGAAAATGTTTAACTCCCACTCATGGACAAGGTCAATAAGGGATCCTAACTTCTAACTGCTGCTGGCATTTACCTATCATTGATGCTATTAATTTTGCATGTTTGTGTGTAGATGGGGAGAAATGAAGTGATAACTTCTTGTTAGCATTCCTTGATAGCACCTCTTCTGTACATTTTAGACATTTCTATTCAAGTGCTTGTGCTTCCATCTGCAGACATGACTTTCTCTTATAGCAGACCTTTAGCCACCGTGAAATCTGGCATTAATGTGTCAGGTGCAAACGTGAAACCAGTCCTACACAAACCTTATTTTGAAGTAGGATTTGGTCTTGATGGACATAAATGGAAAAAGAGTCCACATTCCTCAGTACTGAGGCAATTTTTGTTTCTGAGGGGCTGGGATTTGCCAGTGTATTAATGCACCCTCAACTTATTGAAGAAATATGTTACAAAATTCAACTCTATACCGTATTCTTTTTTTCTTTTTTCTTTTTTTTTTTCTCATTAATTTCAATCACAGAAAAAGAAAAGCCCAGCTGTGTTAATTGGTATGACTTCCCTCAAGGGTGTTGTGAAGCATGAAATTATTCCCTTCATTACTGACAATGCAGGGACACGAGTTTTCCCGTGAGGACCTCTGTTGTCTGGTGATCTGGTGACCGTACAGAATGGTGATAGGATTAGGGAAATATTGATTTAAAATTAATAGTTTATCTAGGGACTGGAAGGTTGCAAGGAGAAAAGATTAAAAATACTTTGAGGGTCTTGGAGGCAGTTAGGTCTCAGCCTGCTGAGACATCATTTGCCACTGCTTTGGTTTTCTTTTTAAAGGACAGCTGGGCTGATGTTTAGTGTTTGAAACATCCACAAACAAGCAGAAAACCAAATCAGTGTAAAACTGGCCAGATTCATTTCTCCTTTTTTTTTTTTTTTTTTTTTTTTTTAATTTTTTTTTTTATTTTTTGCGAGTCAGAATTTCATTTCCCTAAAGCTTGGGGAGAACTCAGACACGAGCTCCCAGGCTGGCCCACACATTTCCAACTGGTGGCAGGGCCATGGCCAACAAGGTTTGCCCTCTGCTGCAGTAGGTAGCCAGCTGCCTGCCAGGCAAACACCAAGCTCATGTCATTCCAGTGTAGGTGAACAGCTGAGGAAGGAGAAAAGAAATAATCCCCTTCTTTTTGTTTCTCATTTGCTGAGCAAGCAAAAAGGCATCTATTGCTACTTCTGCTGCATTTGCAACATTTTCTTTAGCAAAGGTTTTTTTATGGAAACAAGGCTGCCTGTGTGTGGAGGAAGCAAACCTCCTGACAGCTATGTCATTTCCTTTCCGTCTGTGTACCACCTCCGCTTGTCTTAGGGAACATCTGGCTGCAAAGGAGCAGGGACATTTCTGCCAGCCTCTGATCTTTTCTTAGCTGGTACCAGATGGTACTATCAGGTCTTTATTGCAGATTAAAATTTTGCTGGACTGACATGCATGCGTTTGGGTATTGTTCCTTCTATGCTCTGGACAGACTTTACTGGTTTGGTGATCTCTTCCCTTACTGCTGAAGAATAGATCCAAGACAGCAGTGACCCTCGCTGCATGAGTGTGATCATTAGCTAAGTGTGAAATACTGAGCAGTGTCAGACACACAGATTGTTCCATCTTTTGAGCAGTCTCTCTGCTGAGGATTAGTCATCAAAAATAATCAGGAAAATGCATTACAGATGAAGGCTATGGCACTAGAGATAACCTTGCCATTAAAGGTCCCATAATGCAAGCACATTGCTCTCTCAGAAATGGAAACGAGGATAACATGTCTGTTAACTGAATCAATAGTGATCAATGCAGTGACAATAACTCAAGAAATGGATGCATTAAACAGAGAGTAAGAACCAATATGCTCCCATGCTGAACCATTGCTCTGCAATTAGAGATGCTGAAGGGACACAAACCATATTACTAATAATGATTGAAATCACTAGCAAAAAATTGAAATAGAAAATAATTACAGGTTTTTGTTTTAATTACACTGTATGTCAAAAACAGATCTTGGTTGGGAGAGGATGGGTACAGAGATGAAGTAGCTTTATGATCCAGAGTGAAATCCCATTTTCTTCCTACAGTTACCCAGGAGTCACACAACCATCATAGAAGATGTGGCAGACTGGACGGAAAAGTAGCACCAAGGAGCCAAGGACAACCTTGTCATCTTCCCCAAGCTACTCTGTGATGGGGAGAGAGCTTTTCTGTTGCAGCTGAGTAAGGACCGAGAAAATGCATTTCATCCTTCTACCCACATGCTTTCAAAAAGGAAAGAAAAAAAGACTTAGGTTTAACAGGCCCGTTGGAAAGGTTGATGCAGTCGGGAGAATGATATCACACCAAGCTAACACGCATGTGAGGGAGCTAAAACCCCTGCTGGAAGAACTTGGGAGAGAGCAGGGGGGAAGGGGAAAATATGCAGCAAACTTGGCACCTGACAGATGCAGCTGTTGATGCTGTAGGTATCTTGTGCACAGTGCAAATGATAAAAGCAGAGCTGCATATGTCCCTACCCTAAGCTTACTGCATATGGCTCCTGCAATGATCACTGGGAGATGTATGAAAACAGCCCAGGGGCTATAGACTAGTGGTTCAATACACTGATTTCATGACCTTATTAGGATTTTTCATTCATCAGAGAAGAACAGAATGTGATCCATAGTCACTGGGAGCGTGCATTTGAATTCTTCCATCCTATTAACATACCCATGATTGCTATTTTACTTTAAATGTCTTTGATCACTGCAGTGCACTTTCACACCATTCTCGAGAAGCTAATCACGACTATGGCAGAAATGATGCTGCAGTGATGGTGACCGTTTCCCAGGAACACCGAATCCCTATGGCAGTATTGCTGCTTACAAGGATGCTTTCTGGAATATGGTCTTAGCAGCCTGTACTTTGGGCTAACTGTGAGCCAACATTTGATCATTGAGAGTCCCCACAACAAAACAGAAGAGGTAGAAGCAGAAAGATAGAAATTGTTTTCTGGAGATGCAACTGCGCATTTGAAGTACTTGCTCCACTGTCACAGAGCAAGTAGAAAAATCTTAGGAAAAGACACTTGAACCTTATAAGCATCATCACTTGCCACTAATGACCTCTCATGCATATTTATGTACAGCACTTAGCTTGATAATAACCACTTGAAAGACATTTAATTCTTTGCTTAGGAATGAAGCTATGTGAAGTGTGACAAAAATGCTCCAAAGTCCAGATATTAAAATACAGAAATGGCCCTGGTATTTCCTGCACACTGGCCAAAACTTCCTTCTGGGAGTATATGGTTTAGGAATTTACATACTTCTTCATTAAGTATTTATGTATTTGCAAGCATATAGACATACACGCACACGAGAGGTAGTGCAATTAGGTAGATGCTGCAGGACTTCAACCAGGCTTCCCTGAAAGAATTTCAGACAGGTTCTGTGGCTTGGGTTGTTTTGTAAAACCTTTTTGTTGCACAGAACTTAATGTTATTCATTATGCACTGAAAGCAAAATCATATGACTACTATTTCCTAAGTAACATAATTATCTTATTGATTCTTATGGGGCAAAACACTAGTTTTATTGTTAATTAATACTGCCAAATCTGGTTATGCAATTCTGGATATAGGAAGTTTGGTTTGATGTGTGTTTAGGTGGAAAAAGTGTGAAAATAAATAACCGTTTTTTCCTTTTCAGATTGTGAGCATAGACATTCTTTTATGTGATCTCTGTTCCTAGCTACTACAGAAAAGTATGTGCTATAACTATTCATCAGCAGGAAAGAAATACAGATAATGAAACATAAAAATGTCCCATGAAAACTACATTTAATAAAGCTTTCAGTAGTTGAACAGAAATGTACCAGGCAAAGAAACAGTGTTCTGCTGTTTCAGAACCAAAGTAGTTTATGGAAAATGAAAAGAATACTTGCAATAATTTCAGGCACTCACCCTTTCATTCTTATTTTAAGAGGAAATATATCAGAAAATTCTTGCACAGAGGGCACATAAATAGTATTTTGTCTGTCCCACAGAAAAGACAGTATGAAAGATTCACTAGGCACTGGGACATAGAATGACTTCTTGATTCTTTTAGATCTTGGCAGTGTTCTAACGAAATCTGAACCTGCTACATCTGCCATACTACACTGTTGATTAGTTTTCTATTTATTTACCAGGTCTAGAAGTGGAAAGCAATCTACTGCCAGTGAATTATTTGACTCCTGTGCTAAGCAGGCTGCATTCCAATCCTCTAATGTTGAAACTAGCATGAATCCAACTTTCATCTCATTGCCACGCCAAATTAGCACCCAGCAAATTCTGGATACAAAGACTTTTTTTTTTCTTTCCACTTTGGTTCGTAAAGTCCAACATTTCTTGGAAGTCAAGAAATTGAAGCTAGGAAATTTTCTGCAGTATCTCTTTTTCCCCCTACTACAATGGAGTAAGTATAAGATGCATATATATACTGAGATATGCTTATATTGAGAGAGGAACACAATTTTAAGCAGATTCTCTTCACTATGTAAACTGAAAAATAGTGATGTATACTCTTCAAGATTTTGAATAAAACACTATCCATTCCAAGAAAAACTCAAAATGCCTTAACAAAGTTTATGAGATGACTTTTGCACATGCTTTGCCATTTTCTATTTCTGTCTCTCCTTATTCTGCAACATATTGCAGCATCTAAACATGGCATTCTGTATGGGACTGACTTCTGTCTTGCAGTGTCAACAGAACCACGGGGTTGTGAAAGCATTAAAGAAAGACAGACAAAAATAGAAAAGAAATTGACTAGAAACTAAACCATGAATCCTTGCATAATGCAGTGCAGGAACTACAGTGTGTTAGAGGTGATTATAAAAATACAGACCTATATCCAGACTTTGGATATGGGACCCTTGGACCCTTGAAATTTGGGATTTTTCTAAAATCTAGATATGAAATTCAAAGAATGTGAATTTGGGACCAGTCTTGTCCAAAACAAGCCACTATTATGCAATGAGCAAGTGAAAAACTATACTGAACTTCAGCAAAGTAATGTCTAAGCTGTTCCCCTGCAATAGTATTTGTAGAGCATCCTTAATAAAATCCTTCACATAAGCAAGGTGTTGATTTACAAGATAAATCAGAGAAGCACAATATACAATACCGGAGAGCAGTATACAAAACCTGGGTCTAAGAGCATGCTGGGGGTAGAGTTCACAAAAGGGCAGCTCCTTTCAAGGGAGAGCTAATAAATCTTTCTTTCCTAGACTGATTGATGTTTTTGGAAAAATGTTTTTGGATTTCAGGTCTGAATCAGAAGCACTGGGCTTTGAGTCAAGTACTGGTTGAAAACCAACCCATGGGAGCTGAACTGTACTGTGATCCTATCAGTGTCTGAAGAAAGAAGACGACAGACTAAGACAAGGGGGAATGACTTCAAACTAAAAGAGGAGAGATTTAGATTGGATATAAGTAAAAGGTTTTTTTTTATGATAAGGGTAGTGGAACAGGTTGTCCAGAGAAGTGGTGGAAGTCCTGTCCTTGCAGACATTCAAGGTCAGGCTGGACCAGGCTCTGAGCAACCAGATCAGACTGTAGAGGTCCCTGGTGATTGCAGGAGAGTTGGACTAGATGACTTTCAGGGGTTCCTTCCAACTCAGATGATTCTATGATTCTGTAATTCTAATTGATTAGATGGCTTGGATTTCGTAGGAAGAGCAACTTACCTAAAAAACTGGTAATTCTGAGTCTGGAAAAAATAAAATGGTCCAGCATATGTTTGATATCTCTAACTCAGACTCTGCAGGGACATGAATTCCTGAGTGCTCCCGGAACCTCCCTTCTTACTGCTCAGTGCTTCATCATGGTAGAAAAAAAAAAAAGGAAAGAAACTGAGTGAGTCAGAAAGAGTAATTTTCCAAATTTATTTAAGTTGTTTTCCAGGGTTTCTGGCAGGTTCAAAAGGACTAAACAGTACTGCTTAACAGAGTTTGCCAGTAGGCAAATGTTGCATTTGCTATGGTTGGGTCTGAATTTTTGATAGTCAGGAACTGAAAGAGTACAAAGTAGAATTTAATCCTCTCTTCCAGTGTTGCTAGAGCTGAACGGACTGAATCAAGCAGCTGAGATTTAAGGTAAAAATCTGAAAGCTAAAGTTACAATAGTGAAGTTCTGAAACATATAAGCACATCTTCTAATGATTAGGAATAAGTCCAAGAGTTTCAGAATGTACCTGGCCTGCAGTTTTTCCAACCAAATTAATTATCTGCATACACATAAGACACACTGCCAAAAAGACTTCTGCTTGGTATGAACTATTTGCAATCTTCCTGCAAGTTGCCAGAGCTGAATGTCAGCTGCAGCTCGCATTTGTTCGTGCCCAGTTGGGAAATTTTGATTCTATCCTGACTGTCCCCAAGTACTGAGTGAACGGTAAAGAATGTCCTCTTTCATTGACTCCTTCTGCCCAGCTGGGAAGGACAGGGAGCCCACCCTAAAAACAAGGCTGCTGTGATGCCCCTCTTGCTGACTGGGTTGTGTGCGTGTGCCTTATTTCATACAGTAGCATATAAAAGGAGTTTGTTTAACTCCCATATGCAACCAGCAGGTGCTTGTGACCATGGGAGTTGCATAATCAGTGAATGACAACATAAAATCTTTAAACCTGCAGAAAGAATTGAGAATTTCTGCAAATTTCTCTCATGTCTGGCCACTCATTTTGATTGGTTATACGAAAAAAAAAAAAAAAAAAAAAGCCAGTTGTACATAAACCCCATCTGTTCTATGCAGCAGTATGTGTGTGGTTAGGAGGAGTATTTAAAGGGACAAGTGAGCAGTGTCACTGGATAAACAGAGGAACTGAATATGGGATCAAAATCCCTTTTGATGCACAAAGTGAGCTGCCATAACCGGAGATCATTCAACAATTTGAAAAATACTAGCAGAATAAATGGATCCTTTAAATCTAATGTACACCCTGGGGGAAAAATTATATATGTGTATATATATATAATACGTATATATATGTATATAATGTGTTATATATATATATAATTTCTTAAATTATACCTTTGTTATACAAAATACACCTCTGCAGATGTTGCACTGAAATGAAATCCTTCTTTCCATACTCACTGGAGAAAGAACTATATTGAAGAGTGGAATGAGATGCTGAGTGTTAGGTACCATTGTATAACATGACAGACATATCTTACACTTGTTCTTCTGGTCTATGTTGCTCCCTAAAAGCCTCTGCATTTCATGAGGCCCGATGCAATTTTTTAGAGTTACAGAACAACCCTGGTGAAATCATGCTTTTGCCGTGAGATCTGAGCTGTTCTGAGGAATGGGAAAGAAGAAACAGAGGAGGAGAGGAATCACTGAGCTCTACTTTCCAGAGAATAATGCCTCTGGAAATAAGACGGTGTTAAAATCTCTGCATTTATCGTTAAGTGCTTAAAAGGTCCTTTACAGTTCAGGCAAGAATGATGCTTGCCCTGGCAAGCTTAAGTACTAATTGAAACCTCTGTGTTTGTGTGTCAGCACAACACAGCAAAATGGAAAGCTGCATTGGCAACAGAAATACTCTAATGTTGCTCAAGACAAAATAAAAACTTCATCTTGTTTGGCATCAGCCATGAGAAAAGGTGGATATTGCTGCAGGACAGGGAGACATTGGAAAAGAGAGGCTGGCACAGCTAAGGGGGAACAGCCTACTGGGAGAAGCCTGGATAATTAGAGATGAGAGAAACTATGCAGGAAGCTTAGAAAGCCACGAGCTATGGGGTAAATTAAAGGAGACAGAGCAGACTGAGTAGATTTGATTGTCTGAATTACATGTGTGCAGCTGAGTAGCAGGTGAAAGGAATGAAGATGAGGTAGTAGTCTGAAAGGCTTTAAAGGGATCACCTGGAGGCCAAGGAGCAGGTGGAGGGTTGAGTTTTGGAGGGGAGGAAGCAAAATGAATCTTGGGAATGTGGGGGGAGGTACATTGTCTGGAGGTAAGTATGGTTGTGTGAATGTTGGGGATAAGTGGAGCACTAAGAGAGAAAAAAAAATGGAAGCTTGAATCATGATGTGTGCTGTGGGCCAGGAACGGGAGCAGAAGCATTAGGAAGGGGAGGGGAAAAGGAGGAGAATGCCTCTTATAGGTGAGACAGCAAAGAATGTGAGCTTTAGTAGGCTGTTTGTTCAATGTAACATACAAAAGTGTAGAAGATAGAGGGCTACTGCCACTATTAATGCTATGTCCTGATCAGTGTGCAGTATTCAATCTCATAGGGTTAAGAACTTGCTAGTACATGGCAATACAAGTGAAATGCTCAGCTGGGGAGCTATGGTTTAGTACAGACAGCATGATGGGGCAAAGCAGGAAGACCTGTGTCTTGGATCAGTGTGTGGTTTAACATCAAGAAAAGAAACATTAAAATATAAAGAGGGTTAACTTTTCAGGGACAAATGGTTCCAGGAAGCTTTGGACATGCTGAGCTTTGAACTGTTCCAGTGAATGAATGCATTCTTAAGAGATCTGAAGTTACAAACTTTCTTTTCTGCAGCACAAGCTGTCAGGCCCCTGGCATTGTTTATCGCCTCTTGCTGCAGCCACTCTGTCCCATTCACACCCTCCTTTGCCACCACCCTCTGCATTCCGCTGGAGTTTACTGTGTTGATTGGCTGAGTTCTTCACATTTCTCTACTCCCATGCTACATTTTTGCTGCTGTTAGGAGTGGGGTGCCCTTAAAGCTGTATTCTGTTCTCCTCCCTTGAGCTTCTGCCCCAGTGTGCATGGATGAATGTTTGCTCCCTCTTTTCTGGGAGTGATTTCTCTGTAGGTGCTCTGGTATCACCATGGAGCAGCTTACTGCTCCTCTTTATCTGCTCCTTGAGATTTGCTCTCCTTCCTCTTTGATGCATTGTGGTTTCTGATGAATAGACGTGTGTGCTGGCAGCAAGAAAAAAGGCCTGCTTCCCATCTGTTAAGGCTTTCTCTGAAAGATGGTAAAACTTAGTGTCTTTTAAATTTTGGAAGAGCTGGCCAGTCTGGGGCAGGAGGTGAGAAGGAACTTCTCTACATGCTGATCCTGGGGAATGTCCTCCAGTCATGTTATTTTTCATTTGGCTTTGAGAAATCTATTGATCAACAATGGATTTTCTTCCCTTCAATACTTTAGAAGGAGACACTAGCTTTGAGCATCACTGAAGTCGCAGCTCTTTTCTTCACCTCTCTCCCTCACCAAAGGTTGGCCTGATGTTTACTGTGTCCTGGTGGATTGAAAGGAAATGTGTGTATTCTAGCACCAAATCTGAGCTAAGACGTTTCCAAGTAGGACATAATGTGACATCTGTCCTCCACTAAGTGCACAGGAAGAGCCTGGGAGGACCACTGGTTGTGATGTAGCTGTGGTTTTGTGACACAGCAGTTTGCGTAGTATAGTCAGTAAAACAACAATTTGAAAACACCTCAATTCCTATCTTTCATGTAAGTGATACTTATACAAAGCGTGCATGTATCTATGTGTACTGAATAATGTGTTTGTGTACTTTTAATTTCATGCTTTTAAACAGCTGGTCATGTCAAGAAGTACAAAATGCCGAGTTGGAGATTCTGTTAATTTGCAGCTCATAATATTGTGAAGTTTTGTTGTGTTTTATGTTCGGTTTCCCACTGCTGTTCATTCTGGACTCTTATTTCACCATATTTAAGCATGTGATGCAACAGAGAAAATACTAAAGGTGAAACACCTGTCTGCCAACCTGAGGCAGTTTTGAAACCTGTCAAATACTGTTATTGGAGTTAAAAAGATCTTTTTTCTAAGCTTCTTTATAAGAGATATTGTAATTTTCCTCATTATTCTGGAAAATTAGGGGTGAAATCCTCACATCTGTGAATCAAAACATCTATTGACAGATTGAAATTTCCCTCTATGGGTTCATAAAGGCCGTCTTTTTAGTTTAGCAAATAACTGGTTTTATAAACTAACTGCAGTGTAAACTCATTGCTGACTTCACACTTAATTTTGCTTATGGGTTACAAGAAACTGGGTAAATATAACAGGTTCCTTGACATTCTGTGACAGCAGAATAACTGAGGCTTTTCACTTCTACGCAGAGTATATCAGTGCCCGACAATACTCAGGAAAACATTTGGAGAAGATAGAACAGTGATGGTACAGATTCAGGTAAATGTTTGCACAGGTTGTGTGAGTGTAGGACTATTCATTCTCCCATTCCTGGCTGGCAAGACTGGGATCTCAGAGTGTAGAGATCCATTCTACTGCCTGAGCCTTGTTCACAGACTAGTTAATGTGAGCTTTAGGGATTAGGTCACTAATGTATTTCATTCATTGCTAGCTCTGGACGCAGAACCTCCCTGCTACCCCTTCCTTTGCTGAGGGACATGCTGGATCCTCCTTTTGTCTAGCAGCTTTTGTTTGTTTTTAACTTTTGTCTTCACATCTGAAATATAACCAGGAAGACCTGGTTCAACATACAAATGCTCCGCATCAAAATCAGAACAGAAACCTGTCAGTGAAGAGGCACTAGAACTTCATTTTTGGTGATTCCAAGTAAATTTAGAAGGCTTTTATGGTGTAAAGGGTAAAAAAGGGAGTGTAAGTACTTCAGTGAATGAGTGCAGAAGCTTTACTTGGGATTTCTAAGAACACGTGCATTGTTTGCTTCAAGATTACATAAGGTGGTAACCCAGCCAAGGTGGCTAAGCCAAGCACTGCACTGTTACCAGATAGCCAGGCAATATAGGGGATACCGTTTTTGACCTTTCAGTTTCAGCTTAATGCTGAAGCAGAACAAATAAACCTTCAGATGTTGAGGCCTATCTTCAAATTTATTTTCTAATTCCCTGCTGAGATAGAAAGCATCTAACATGTTCTGTTGCTTGTGCAACTTCTGTGAACCAAGATACCAACACCCAGAAGCTCTGTCTCCAGTTGGAAGCCACTTATTGTAAAAACGAAGCCTTTACCCTGCTTGGCTGAAGTTAACAAACTTGAAATTCAGCTATTTCTTTGAAAAGAATGGTCTGCTAATTGGTGTTGAGCCTTAAATATTTGAGCTCATTTGTTTTTCCTGCTTCCCTATATTATGCTTTGGAAACACTCCTATTATTACAGTCTATGAAATTAGGCTTATCAAAAAGGAACTATTTATTGATATCTTGAGTGATGTGCGTCTAATTAAGGTTGTGTTACTGCACATATTTTATATTAAAGTAAATGCTTCTTGCAGTTTGACTTTAATCACATTTGAAGGGCTTTAATAACTGCTTTCCTCTTTTTTTAAAATTTATTTTCCTCGGGCTAAAGGAAGAAATACTTTTAGTTTGCAAAGTTGCATAATTTATAATCACCTGAAGGAATCCTAACACAAATTGTAGTTTGTATTCAATAGATTTGTTCCCAAAAATGCTGGCAGCTGGTAGTATACAGACATTTAGAATGGAGGCTCTGGGGAACCCAGACAGAGTCAGAAGTATTTGTGGACTCTAGTTCTGAAGTATGATGAGATAGGTGCTTTTGACATTTGAGTCTCTCAACCAATTTTACTTAGGACTATAATTACTAGAAAGGAAAATGATTCACAGGTTTCTGAATTCCTGATTTTAAAGTTTCTAACTTACAACTGTGTCTGGTGCTGGTGTTGTGCAAGCTCCTTATTTGTGCAGATATTGTCCTTCACCATTTTTGTTACTGCCTTTCTTGCTTCGTTTACAATTACCACTGTTGGAAGGAAATTCAGTTTCAAGTATGCAGTCATTAAAGCACTTGTCCTGTACTTATGTTCTGCTTTCCTTGTGCTGTCCCTCAGCTTGGTAGTTAACTTCATCCTTCATAGATTTTTCCGTGCAATAATTTAAATAAATATTATGCAACCTGATCTTAAAAGATAACTTGGGAGCAACAGATAGTGGCTACCACAATTTTTCATTGTAAAACAGTCAGTTTTGAGTGATGTGTCATATATACCTATCTGAAAACATGCTCAGATTTTTGAGAATAGTCAAGCAAGTTTATCAAATTCATTGTTTCTGTGAAATAGCTGTAATGTGATAGATTATCTGAGCTTTACTGGCAGAGGAACACAGTAACATAGGGCTCTTTTGCACAGTGTATTTTAGTATACTAGTATATATTCACACTAGTACCATACATCACAGAATGGCTTGGGTTGGAAGGGACTTCAAAGCCTGCCCAGTTCCAATCCCCCACTACGGGCAGAGCTGCCACCCACTAGATCAATCTGCTCAGGGCCCCATCCAGTCTGACTTTGAACATCTCCAGAGAAGGGGCATCCACAGATTCTCTGAGCAATGTGTTCCAGTGCCTCACCACCCTCTGAGTAAATAATTTTTTTCTAATATCTAGTCTAAATTTCCTCTCTTTTAGTTCAAAGCCATTTGTGTCACTACTCGTGTGGGAGCTAAATAATTTATTTCTTTTATCCAGATTTTTTAAATTTTACTGTTTTGTTACTTTTCTCATTAAATCTCATTGGGGGGTTGGACACGATCTCTGGAGGTCCCTTCCAACCCCTACAATTCTGTGATTCTGTGAAACTGTATAGTAACCTCAAATTGAAGTTCTGATACTGTGATACTACCCAAATAACATAAATAGATTTTTTTTTACTAGAAACAATATAATTCAAGTAGATGTAGCTGATAACAAGAAAGAATAGTTATTCCCCACTAATGGGGTATCTAGGGATAGAATAATCCCATGTTCAAACGCGAATGTCCATGCTGAAAAGTTCAGCAGCATCAGGGGATGTGTCCAGATGTGTGTGTCTCCAGGCTGTTCCAGCAGTTGAAAGCTTTTCCATCAATACCAACTAGCACTCTGCTAAAGGCTTGCCAGGCATTGCTTGGTAGTGCCCACCACTGTACTGGATGAAAGCTCTAGTAGGAAAATGGCCTTACTGTTGCACTTGGATCCTGCTTCTGTCTGCTTCATGTGTTAGAATAGATGAAGCCAGGAAGTCCACACTAAAAGCTGACATGGAATATAGATACCTTTTGTCTCACTCCATTGCCTCATAAGACATTATTATTATTAAAATCATCCTGATAACATGACAGTGTTTAAAAACAAAACAACGACAACGAAAAACTCTACTTCAAATAAGCAGCACTTCTTTAGTTTTCACCTTTGAGGATGATTATAATTCTTTGTGAAATTAAAGGAAGCAAAAGAATTGATTCAGAAAACCTTTCTGAAAAGATCCCAAATTAGATCATGTAATTAGTACATGAGCATTATAAGCACTGACATTTGGTGGAAATACATTTATGCAAACAAATTCAGTTCACATGGTTTAGGAACATTGAATGATCTTTAGGAAGGAATGATGCTTGAGGTTTATGTAAGCTTTTGTCGGATTTAATTCCTGATATTCAGTAGTTCTTAAAACAAGATTTCTCACAAGTTACTGCACAGTATCCCTAATGAGAAAATTATTAATGGTAATTGCTTAAAAATGGCAGAAATAGAATGCTGGTAAATGATTGTTTTGATGTAAGGAATGTATATTTAGAAATGGTACAGATCCCATAAGTAGTTTGCTCTGCATTTTTCCTTGCATAACCTTCCATGTTTCACCAGCAGTTTCTTTTGTCTTTCCAATACCATTTTATATTCATAAAGCTTGCAGATTTTGCTTGCAAAAATAACAGGTAAGAAAACAGTTATCCAACAGAAGTCTGTTCTGCCCCTGCCCCCTTCATGTGGAGAAACAGGAGAAAGCAGAGTAAGAAAAACACTCCTTGGAGAGAAAACTCTTCTAAATTTACTTTAATTTTGCTAAGTGGGCACTGTTGTTATTGAAAGCTGCTTGCCTAGAAGAACAACTGCTCTCAAGAGCTCTTGAGAGCATGTGAAGAAATCTGAAGTTGATTTGTGTAAGAGGGAGGAACAATCTGTTTCACTTCACCAGCATCGTGCAGTTTCGATGTTACAACATTCACTTGTTAGAAGAGCTCTGTACAAAAGCTAATGTTTCTTAATGGCTAGAGGTGGGCTGAGGTTCCTTCATAGATTAATTTCTAAATGTTGTGTGTCTGAAGATCACTTCTGGAAACCAGATTTGCAGAAGGTCAGTACTATGCCTATGAGTGTGAACTACAAATCTGAACATTATATACCACTTGAAGATGGGGAAAGGAGAGCCCACATCACCTGTTTTAACTTCAGAAAACATGTAGACCTGCTATGATGATATTATCAGATGATGAACAAACCTGCCTTTTTTTTTTTTTTTTTTTTTTTTAAATGAGTGAATGCCTTCAGAGAAATTTGTTTTAGTATTTTATGCTTAACCTCTAAATGCTTGGCTAGTTGTGATTCAGCTCTTTGGGCAGTACATCTGTTAGGAGCTCTGGGTCCATCCATCAGAAATGTACTTGTTTGAGTATAGAAAAAATTCTGACAACTTAAATTTTATGTGCTATACCTTTTGTTTAGACACCATGCAGGAATGACATAAGGATGTATCTAAAACTCAAAACAAAACCCACCAACATCCCATCTAAAATCCTTTCAGTTCAGTGCCATCCACGGATGATATTTGGGATAATTCTACTAGATTAATTCAGAAACAGCTACACTTCTCACAGTTTAGGTCAAGTTGCTGATTGCACATTGAGTGTTATGATTCAACTGTAGGAAATATTTTGGGGGGGAAATAATGAAAGGTAAATTTATGCAGGAATATATTTGGAAAAGTCCTGGTGTAAAAATCAAGCAGATCCAAGAAAGAACTTCCTTGAAAACATGATTGTGCCACACTGCCAGCTGGTCATATGCATCAATACTGGAGTCAGCCTTAGGGAAAAGGAACATCACTCATTTTTAGTGTTTGCCACAATTGATAAATGTTTAGTGAACTTACCTGAAATTGTGTGTGTGTGCACAAAATAGAGTAGAAAACACAGAGGAGTGTGAAGGAAATGCTTTAGATATCAAGCAATTAAGGGAAGGTTTTTACTGATGTAAATTGTAACCAGTCTGGTAATCCTGATTTGGTACCTGGAAACAATCAACTCCACTACTTTTCTTTTTTTCTAAAAATTAGGATTTTGCATTGAGACCTGAGTTCTGAATCTGTTGTAGGATTCTCTGATTCAGAGAAGTGAGGAAGGCAGTCCATCCCGGTTTACTCTTGAAGGAAAACTGAAGAGGAAAGGAGGCCTTGCCTTTAAGAACCCATGGTTAACTTGCATAATTGCTTTTGTACATTTTCATCTTCTGGAAGCAGAGGTTACTCTAATAGGTTATAAAACTGAGGATGCAAATGAGTTTTAGAGGAAGAAAATAGGTAGAATGTGAACTAGCTAACAAGTAGGCCTGAAGTCCTGTTGGTCTAGGCAAGACTTTCTGGTTCCTCACATTAGCCTCTTTCTAAATAAACTTCTGAGGGAGAGGCTTGTCTTCAGTGTCACTCTGCCAGACTGAGGTTTGACTGATGGAAATAGCTGTATAATGTCTACCTTGGGCTGAAATTCTTTCTAAATTTTTTATTTTCCAGTGAAAATTTGTTTCAGTCACCTGTTGAGTATCACAGACAAAGCTGCCAAAAATAGTAAAGTCAGTGTTTGAAGCTCACATTAACAGCAACTTCAGAATAAATGAGATATGCATAACTTTATTGGATTTAATTACATGCAAAACTGAACAACTCTGATATGAAATACAGTAAAAACATGAATATATTCATTAAGGCAATGTTTTATGAAATCCAGACATAGCTGCTCTGAAAGTAACGCCTCCCAGTTTATTATGCTGGTGGTATGGCAGTAGAGGTTGAACCTTCCTAGCAACATTGTTGTTTTGTTACTGTGTGACAGATGGCAGCAGATGGGCAATCTGACAAAAACGGTGTTTGTAGTGGAAGTGCCTACGAAGCAACAGCATAGTACTGAATTCCTCCATGTAGAAAAACTGGCACCCATTGACACTCATTAATGCTTGCTGAATGTTTACAGAGTCCAAACGGTGGGTGTGAGCACGGTGAGGTGTTTCAGCCCCAAGAGGTGTTGTTTCAGCAGTGTCAATAGTGATGTGAGAGACAAGTCACATTCTGGACAGCCAAGCAGATTTTTGGAAGTGTGGCATGCAAGCTCTTGTTCACTGGTGACGAATATCCCCAGTGGATGGTTCAGACTACTTTGAAAATTAGCATTTTGAAGGTGAGACTTTCCTCTGTCAATATTGATGTGCTCTTTGAATCTGTTGTATTTTTCCATGGAAGCAAATAGGAGGCGTTGCTTTTGAAGCAACCTATGTATAAATACAAAAAACACAACCTAGACAGTGAAATACTATTGCACTTTAAGAGCTGAGAGTTAACATTCTGCAGTTGCTTCATTAAGTTCTTAAACGATAGCATGAAAGCACACTTTAAGATCTAATGTTCTAGTTCAAAATTATGCAAGAAAACTACAGAATTCCTGTCCCACTTCTGTAAGCAGGGCCTGGTCTACCACAGCTGAGTGTGTACCCGAAGGGGAAAAAAAGGAAGCACAAAGTAGAGATGATTAAGGATTGAAAAGATGACTCATCTTGACAACGTGGTATTAAGAGAATTACATTCATATTTCAGTTTTAGCATTTTAATGCACTATTTTTTTTTCCATCTAAGACTAATTCTTCCACTCACAATTTTGAGCTCTCTATACTGAAAACAAATTCATTTCTAGTATCTTGCTATAATCTCAGGATAGTCTAGGTATTTAATTAAAAAAAAAAAAAAAAAAAAAAGTCTGCAGTTTAGTTTCCAGAAAACTCCTCAATCTCTCACAATATGTAAAACTCATAAATAATCCTATTCGACAAAATGAAAGCAGAAAGTTTCATTTGATCACTTGACTTGTAACCCTACTTACTTACCTGTATCATGTTTAAAAAGCAAACAAACAAAAAAACCAGAAACACTAAAAACATGCTGATGTTGAAGAAAACTGTACAGTACTGAAGCCTTGCCTTTTCATTACTGGAGACACAAATCCAGTTAAGACTGTTTCAACAAGCTTTCATTTTTCAATTAACATGTTCTATTTCAAATTTATTCTCAGTTGAAATGAGTTACATTTGCAGCTGAGGAAAGCAAAGATTCAACTTTGTTCTTTTCTTTTGTGCTCAGCTGTACGATTTATTTTTCTCCTGGCAACAGATTTTAAATCTTTGCCTTTATTTATTTATTTTTTTTTCATGGGAACTGTTTAGTAAGTGCTGACATTACAGTTGACAACGCTTTGTGTGTTTCCTCCTTTTGCCTGGTTTCTGTGTCTGTGTGTGCAGGCATGCATTCATTAACGTAATTCCTCAACATTCAACAAGAGTGTATCATAAACGAGAGGAAAAAAAGCTCATAAATATTTAGATCCTTGCCTACCTTCCAAAACTAAAGTGAAAAAGAGTATTTAGTGAGGACTGTGAGGACTTGGTTTGAGTTAATCTGCATATGAAGTGAAAGAGGGTACAAAAGGATGAAAAGGTGGTGGAAACGAGCATACAAACCCTGTAGTCTCCAGGGGGCTATTCATCTTGTTCTTGTCAATACAATCTCAGTCCTAGGGCTTGGCTGTTTTTCGCGCATGACCCAACAGACTAGCTTGGCTAAGGCAACGCTGCAAAGGATATGTGTGCGCTTTCTTCTTAATTCTGTTCTGTCATGTAATTTTTCCAGAGGAGAGCAAAATACTTCATGTTCCAGAAGAACCTAGACAGATTTCTCCAAATGCATCTCTACTTGTTTGTCATTCACACTGACATGAGAACCTCCGAACCACCTCTTCTTGGTAAAGTAATAGGTAGGTTGTATGAAAAGCCATTCTAGGCAATGTGACAATGAGAAACGGAAAGGTCACATTCTAGCTTAAAGCATGCTATATCTATTTGCATATACAGTCACACTGTTATAAAATTTGGACTTAATGCTGCATATATTTATACATACAATTCCACCAGCAAGTATCATTGAGGGGAAAAAAAAAAGAAATTATAAATAAAATAATAGAATGCCAATAAAACTTTCTACTTTATTTTCGTAATATTTTGTACAGAGTCGCCTGTTTAGTCTGGAAGGCACCTCTTGAGATCATCTAGTCCAACTCCGTATAGGGAATTCTGCAATTATTTTATGTGCTTTTATTTCGATTTAATTTCTTCATGAACTGAGATCAAATTGATTTTGAAGGATTGTGTCACTACGTACAATCACTGACAATTTGCAACTGTTATGCTTTGGTGTCTTTTTCAGCCAAACCAACACAAGGACCACTAAAGTCTGTAGTAAGATATGAATAATGATTTCACACAAAACAAAATTTTTGATCATGAAAAGCTAAATGGCAGCAGTGGTTTTTTTTGTGTTTTTTTTTTTTTTTTTTTTTTTTTTCTATTTAAAGTATAAAATAAGTAAATCTTTCTTCACTTTCCATATTTATTATCTGAAGATAAAATACAAGAATTACATCAATACTATATGCAAAATTGGTCATTTAAATCATAACTTACTGGTAATGTTCACTTATCTTACTATATTACTAATCTACTATTTTGTACTTGTGATAATTAGTTATCAAATTAATCTTTATAATTCCATCTCTTAATTAAATTAAGCTGCTTTTTTTTTTTTTTTTTTTTGTAGTGGTATTTAACAGACCTCCTGAGAAGCCTACTGTTGGAGCAACATAGCAAACATATTAACATAACATCTCAGGCATGAGCCTAAGCATACACTGCCTTGCTAATCACCTGTAGTCAGTTTGACACAGAGCTCCACCTACTTGGATAGGCATCTGATAAGGTACCAAGATCTATCTGTAGCCAGAGGGATAAAACTGAGTTCACCTCCAACCTGTAAGACAGGTGTGTACAAAATTGGAAAGGGGAAAAAAGATCAATTATACCTCTAATGAAAATCCGATGGATGACTATAGCCTACATGGGAGGCAAACCAATGTAGAGATGTATACATCTGAACTGACTTGCTAAAGGAAAAACATTTTCTGGTATGAACTTTGATCATGACTTTTGAAAAGCAAGTAGAAAATATCGAATTTTTAATTCGACGAATGCTTAAATCCAGTAGTGCCACCTTTTCACCTTTAACAGATGTGGTTTGCAAGCTTCCTAAGTAACACAGACTGTCCAGACTCTTCTAGAGTGAGTAGAAAGAAAGCTGCCTATTTTGGCGTACCTGATGCATGGTTTCATGCTGACTTTCTTTAATCAAAACAAAATCATAAAAATTCAAGGGAATTTTTCCTGTCTTTTCTCATTTTCTTTAAGGTTGCTGCCACAGCCTGTTTTTTAAGTGTATTGTCCCACCAACTAAATGTTTGTTAACAAAATGGTATTGCTATGTAAACTGGATAGTGGATTATGCCCTGTGGGATACTTCTAGCATTTCTCCAGCCTTCAAGCTGCTGAGGAAACAGTTCTTCAATAATATCAGGATGTCAAAGTGAGGGCTAAGAACCTCAGAGAGAGAACTATCACATGTTCAGCAAAAACAAAAGCCTGTAATCACTATAACAACTTTTATATAATCAAAGTATGAAAGAAACACTCAAAAAATGAAAACTCTGTGAAACTTCCAGGTACAATTTTAACAAATACAATATCATAAAAGATAATGTTAACACCTAGTGATTATCTTTATTTACAAACTACAAACAAATTCCATAACATAAAAGTGCCTATTTGAGAAAGGGGCCTTGATATCTCGAAGTTACAAGAAAAAAGTTGTAATGTATGTATGTGGAAACTTCTCATGTTCAGGATGAACAGGGACATCTACACTCATGAATTGGATCTGCACAAAGGTAAACTGAATATACAGAAAATCTGTTGTTTTTTCTCCTTGTATTTCAGTTAGAATCCGAGAGCAAGCACAAACCATGTCAAGCTAGAATCTGAGATTATTAGAATGGTAAAACAATTTTCAATTACCTCATATTAATCTGCAATAACTTTTTAAAATCAGATCATTCAATTTTGCACCTATGCTATTAGTGAACTTCACACAGTAATTCCTTGCACCCTCCCAACTCTGTGATCTATCCAAGACACTGTATTTTTGAATGCAAAACACTAATTGATTTCTAAAAGCCAGAACTAGGGAACGACTGCATTACTTTCAGTGGAATAATTTAGCTCTTTGACAGAATCCTGAACCCAAACTGCTGCTCAAGCTGTTCTGAGAACAAAAATGACTAATAAATGTTTCTGCATCCTTACAGTGGGATTCAGATTGCCAATACAAGAGCTCACAGCAGCTGTTTTGGATGTCCTCAAGATGTAAGAAGCTCCCAGACAGAGCAGGCTGATGTGATGCAGGACAAAAGAAAATTGACCTTCTGGAGATTTGATTGGGCACCAACCAGGACAACACAAGGCAAGTGAATCCTAACCTTTACTGTGTTCATGTTATTCTAATGAAAAAATGTACTGTAACTCAGCATTAATAATGAGATACAGTATCAGCTAAACAAGATCATATGATCTTGTATGAAGCAACGTACCTCAAAATCAGCTCCAGAGACAGTCAAACTGGGACTTATAATACACTAGTCTACAATTTCCAACAATGGTGGCACAAACCTTGGGATGATTCCTGTATCTGTGAGGAAATCTTAAATCCATACAAGGTACAGTGGCACTGTTATACTTGGCTTCCATCCTAGCAACTTGAAGCACTTCCTTACAAAATGTTTCACGACTTCTGAAGAGTACAAAACACATAAAAATAGACTATTGGGCATATTGTAACTACTACTAGCTGGTATATTCCAGAAAAGACCTCCTATGCTCAATAGTGGGTAGAAGCAACAAATGGGAGAGAGAGTAACCATCGGCACACAGAAGCCAGTTTAAACTTTCAGTAGTGGGAAGAAAAAAAATAAATCATAAAAATATGAGATTGAAAACCATTTCTCCTTTTTTTTTTTTTTTTTTTTTTTTTTTTAAATGCAATAGTAGCCATGTATAGATAAAGCAGACTGCAAGCTTCTGACCATACTGTAGCATGGAAGGAGAACTGCCTTGCATGAGAAATCAATGACGCTGTAGAACTGCACTCTGTCCCTTACTTTGGAGGAATGCTGTTGAAGCATGTAAGATTCATACTGCCTGCTCCCCTTCTTTCTTCACTTCAGCTACGTCTCTTAATTTGCCACCGTTACGTAAACAACAAAGTATTTGCATACAATAAAGATTTAATAAATAGCAAAGATCTGGGATATATAAAACATTCAGTGGGAAAAAAAAAGATTCTGGATCTGTCCAATTTGTTTGATTATATTTTATTAGAAAGTTCAGCCAATACAAATGATTCTTGTTCGTTACCAGCCAGTTTAAAGTACAGTGTATCATTGTAATTCATATTGATGTTTTCTGTCCAGTTAAAAACAAGCTCCTTGGGTAAGTACTACTACTTTCTGTGTACTGAATGTTAAGAAGCATAAGCAACACCAGCAATGCTTCAGTATAAGTCAATACACTTATATGTTCACATTTCAGACATAAAAAGAAAAATTGAATTAATGTGCCAGTTGCATTTTAAGCTCTACTTGCTTTTAGTAGTAATTCAGATGAATGGTTAATTTAAATCTATTTACAAAGTTATGGCTGAAAGCATTTCATTTATATTCAACAATAACCAACATAGTATGGCGTTTTACCAAAACATGCGACACCTCAAAAGCAGAAGACTTATTTGGTTTCTTGTTGACAGAATTGACAGCTCTTTCCTACTGTTGTTGCCAAAATAAATATGCTAATTTACTTTTTAATTCTATAGAAAGTGTGAAAATACTCCACTGTGAAAAATAAAAATACTTTTTTTATTATGTAACTTAAATGGAAATGTCTTTGAACATTGTATTTTTAGTTATACATAGTGAATAAAAAAACTGCTGGTGGCACTATTTTTAAGTAGCTGACTTCACTTAATTAAATGCAGAACAATATTCTGGATAGGTTTAAAGTAGATAGCTAACATAAATCAAATAATAAAACTGGCATGTATGAAACAAATAATGGCTAAGACATCTCAACACTCCGAATTTCTACATGTCTTACTTTCGTAGTCTTAACTTGAGCATGTATTAACTGGGCAGACATTCAGCAACAGTCTTCTCAGAGCCTCCCCAGAGTTAGGCAGCACATAATCACCACTGCTCTCACTTGTGTAATCCATGGCACAGGCAGGCTACGTGTTGTTTTCGTATGTGAGTTCTCCAGAAGAGACAAACCAGAAACCATTTGAAATTCTCCCCTACTGAAACCTGCAGTTGTATAGCTACTGTAGTACCTGTGACTTTACAGATGGAAAACAGAATATCTACCACTCTGACTAAATCTATAGTAGGGCAGATGGGACTAGAAACATTAGAAGTATGCATGCTGTATTTCAAGACATTCTTTTTCTTTTAATGAACAAGTAAGAATAATGATTACCCAAACAGCAAAATGCACAAAACTGTGCATGTGTTTGCAAGTTAGAAGATAGAGGGAAGTTTAAGAGGTTAGAGGAAAAAAATACTTTTTAAATGCATGTGATTCAAACATATTCTGTGAAAATTGTATTTTTCCCTGTGGCTTTTAAATCTAAATGCTGTAAAGAACAAGAAACAAAGTAGGTAAATTTTATGTTCAATAAATCTCAATTTTGTCTTCTCTACATAACTGTTGGCAATATTTTTTTCTATGCTTTCTGAGATTTCTTTCTTTCTCTGTTCCTGTTTTCTGCCTTTCTTAGCAACGCTACACTAAAAGCAGTATATAAAAAACACCATTTTCATCTTGCACTGACAAGCATGAAATGAAGCCACTACAAACCTTAGTTCTCTAGAAGATTCTAGTTCACTATAGGGGTTTCTCAGGAGCCTGGCAGAACTACCACCCTCTCTAGGTACAGATATCTTTGCTCAGTACTAGAACTTTCATCTTTTCTGAAGAAAAGTCAATCGGGACATAAAGAAGCAGTATATGCAGGCACTACATATCAGTGGAAATTATCTACTGAAAGGAAAATGTAATAGGTGATCTATGGTAACACTGATGCAACACACCCTACGATGCACTGGTGTTTACTTTTGTCATGCATAACCATGACTATTTGGTACTCACAGTGAAGCCAAACACAGGGATAGCCACCCCTTCACTAACTATTGAGTTAAATAAAATAATTAATACTTTACAAAACAGAATTTAAGCCAACCTATCCTATCCTGCAGCAATTCAAGCAAACTCAAGTTTACCTTACCAGGAAAACTGATCAGATTTAGAGATTTTTTTTTTTGGTTCACTTTAGCATTTTCAAATTCTCCCAAACTTAAAGATTGAATAATTAATTGACAGTCACTAGAATAGGGAAAATGCAGCTCTTTCTATTACTGCATAATTGCAATGAACACAAGGATTTCCCTCCTCTTTTGTCTCCTTTACTCCAACCTGAAAGATACTGCAGGTTAGTGCACCCTTCTTGAACAGCTGTTATGCAGCCTAGAGTACCTTCACTATGGAAAATAGAAGAAAAGGTTACTTCCTGACTAAGGTGTGCTTAAAACCTCTATCTTCCACTCTACAGCAAATGCTCAGTGCTGACAGTGAACACAAATTAGGTGCAGAGATTATGCAAAACGTGTTCTGATTCAACATACTGAGCTTAACATCTGAAGCTTGTGCTAGGATTTAAACCAAAGTCAGAGCGTCTTTTCAAGTCTGCTGTGTCAGGAAAACATTCAAACTAGAATGAAGCATCCAGTTCCACAGATAGGTACATCTGACATAGAGAGTAGACAGGTAAGTTTTTAGCATAAACGTTAAAGAACTTGAAGTGATTCATTAGAACAAACTCACATATGTGCTACTACGGTTTCTGTTTGAAAAGTTAGCTGTCAGCTTGGCTTAATGTCAAAGGAAATAGCTTTTCAAGAGTTGTCAGGCATCACAGAATCTGAATATTGTTGATGTTCTCTGTATTTTCAGTCTGGCTCTAGATGTTACTCTGTTCATATTTTAGTCACCTTGGAGAGATGAATGAATTTCAGATGTTCATCTGGTAGTGGCCACATCTGCTGCATCATAGTTACAGCTGCTACTGCCTTGTACACTGTGAATGAACAACAGTCCAGGAGTAGTATTTTTCCTTGGATGACTGTAATGGATAAGGGAAGAACTGCTTCCTCTCCTGAAGGAGGGTAATATAGCACGTTGTTACCTTCCTGTTACAGAAATCATTCAGAAAGCTGATGACACCCAACTGTATACGCCTATGACTAAGTCAACAGAGACGCTTTAACTAAAAGAATGTTTTCCCAGTAGTCCTCAACCTTCAATACTCCTACTTCCCAATCTGCTATCAGATATGAACACTATAGCAGTAATTGAATTTACTTTTTATGATCACTGCAAGGCCTTTACTGCCCTAGACAGAGACTGCTGCTGGCATTATCATATTTTTTCTTATTTCAAGATTAGATTAATGCAATAAAACTTCACCTTTAAAAATAAGCTGCCAGAGAACACTACAGTTTATATGACATGAGAAAGACTACCTAGACAAAATGCAAGAGTTAAAGATAAGGACTTCTGCTCGTGTTCAGACAGAAACTAATGAGTTATGTAGTTACTTGAGGAACCTTGAAAAGCCACAGAACCTGTTTACTGTCCAACAAACAAACTAAAACAACAAAAAATATGCCTGCCCCTACCAACCCACAATCCCATTTACCCAGCCATTCCCTTCCCCCTCCATATTTCTTCCCCCCCCGGGAAAACTCCAAAGTTCAATCCAAAGCAGGAGTATTTCTGATTCCTCCATAGATCAGGTTGCAGGCAGGCCAGTCTTCTTGGGAGCTACACCTTCACATAGCTCTTGAAGCAAAACTAATTCAACCTTTATCTCCCATGCATTCTTAATCCCCCTTTCCTGGAAGTGTAGGAAGGTAGAGGAAGACAGAACACAAGGTATGCAGAAAGGCTTTTATGTAGATTTTCTGTTTTTGCAGGATACTTGATGAAGAAAGATGTCGTACTGATTTACTTATTTAAAACTAATGATGCATTATCTATGTTTTGTCACACCACTCAGTTTTCCAAGGGCATTTTTTCCAATGATTTAAATTCAGTCTTGAGGCACTGATGACAAAATAAAAGATTAGAGGTTTTCCCAAGTCATTTATCCTTAATTACACAGGCAGTCTCAGCATGCAGCTCTGCCTCCATTTTTGTACTGTTCAGATTAGGAAAACAATTCAGATTAACACACAGCAAAGCAGAGCTTGAATTTGCATTGAAATGAACAAATGATTCCAGTAACTGCTGGTGTGCAACATCTTGTTCACCAGTAAATAAATGGAAAATGGCTTAGTGTAAGATGCATTGTCCTCAGTAGGCAAGACAACAGATAGTTATTGCATATCTCGTGTTGGTATTTCTTACCTTATATTGTGTGTGCTTGCTTCATCTGCTCATGTCCAAGCAGTGGAAGCACTTTATGTACAGGAAACAATAATGAAACGGCATGGGAACAGCTGTACCAAATCTTCTGAAAAAAAGTTTCCCTTTTACTGTGAGAATTGGTAGTCTAGATTAATCATTATGACATTATCTAAGTTCATCTAATTGTAAGATGCATCCTTCAGTCTGACAATGATGAGGCCAGAGCATTCAGTGAGCAGTTTTCCCACTCGCTGGTCAAAAACTAGCAGATAAATAAACGGCTACAAAAACGCACCACCCTGCAGGCTGATCCATAATAAGCAGAAGAGGGTGATAGTTTAGTTCGGTGCGTAAGGTTTAGTTTTGGTCATCATGCTTTTAAAACAAGAATGGAGCAAATACAATCTTGTTACTACATAGAAGCAGCACTGTGCCATCATCCATGGCAATGCTGTAGCGTGCTCTGGGCATGCAACAGAAGGACCAGCAACCCGCGTTTAAAGAAAGCTAAGCAAAACAGCAGTCCACAAAGTCGCTGCTCTCTTTGATAATAAAGGCGATAAAAAAAAATGATGGAAGCAATAAAAGTCTTATCTTACGTAAACCATTAAATTTTACTTTACACAAACCAAACGCGGAAGCGAAATACAAATTACTGTGTCTAGATAAAGAGTTCTACGTGTTTAAGTGAGAACGATCCAACAGACGCTGGAAGGACGGCAGACACCGAGGGCATTCTTACTACGAAGGGAACTGCACTGTCTCTACGTTTTCTCCAACGCTCTGTCTCGGGACACGCAGGATAGCTGCTCGGCAACACGCAGTAACGCCGCACACCAGCCACGGAGGCATCGCGGCGGTGCTTTTGGTGCTGGAAGCGCTATTCACCCTGACTTAACCCAGCGCTTTAATGGTCTTCCAAGCGCAGCACGTATGGAAACAAAGACGAATTCTTGGGAGTTCCGAGCGGTACCTCCGCTTTTACTCTCCTAGCAGAACCGACTGTTTCCAGCCAGCTAAATCGAAACGTGAAGCGGTTTTTACTGCGCTTTACGACCGCTTCCTGCACATCGCCTCAACGCCGACAGCACAGGGAAGCGGCGCGCGCAAAGCCCCGCATCCCGCCGCGCCGCCCGCCAGCCAGTCACCCCCGCTGGAGGCGGACACGGCCGGAATCCCTCTGCGGCCCCCGACGCCGCAGGCGGACATTAAACGGCTCACAACAGCATGAGGACGGCGGCCCGGCTGAGGAGCCGGAGAGGAGGGTAGCTCGCTGCAGCCGCTTCTCCACGCCCTTTCCCCGAGGCCGAGAGTTCCCCCGCGCCGTCCCGTACCTCAGCCCGCGCCGCTCCCCGTTCCAGCCCCGCGGCGGCTTTAACGATTACAAACCGTTCCTCGCGCCGCGCCTCCGCGCGCACCGCCCCTCCCCCGCCCCCTACGGCAGCGCATGCGCGGCGCGGCCGAACACCTCCCGCCGCAGCTCCGTCTACTCCTCTCGCAGCGCGAGACGGCGGCGTCGCGAAGCGCGGTTGTAAACGCCGGGCGCAGGCGCGTGGCGCCGGGATTCTCCCCGCCCCGGGGTGCACGTGACACGGCACGACTCCGCCCCTCCCCGCCGGCGGAGCGGGCGCAGCGTCGCGACTTTGTTTGGAAGAGTTCCGTGCGCGCGTGCTTCCACGGGCCGAGCCGACGGGACCGCGCTGCGCGCGGGATCTGAGAGGGAGTGGCCGAGGACGGCCCCGCCCCCCCGGCCTCGCCGGGCGCGGGCAGCTGGCGGCGGGCAGCGGTTGGCTCCGCCAAGCGGCGCTGCTGCCGCCGCGTAACGGCCGCCCCGCCCGACGTCCCGCCCCCGACATGTCCCCGCCCCCGCGGGCCCTGCCCCCTCCCCTCCTCCTGCCGCCGCTGCCGCTGCTGCCAGCGCAGCCTGAACTGAAGCGAACTCCAGAGCGAACTGAGGAGAAGTGAGGAGGCGGCGGCGGGGCTGACGCTCACAGCCACAGGCGGCGGCGGCGGCGGCGGCGGCGGGAGGGCGGGCGGGCGGCAGGCGCAGAGGAGGAGGACGCGCCCGGCGCAGCGCGGCGGCGACAACAGCGGCACCGGCGGAGAGAGCCCGGCGGCGGCGGCGGCGGCGGCTCCTTGGCAGCGCCAGCGCCCGCCCGCCCCGCTCGTCCCCTCCCCGCCTCCCTTCCTCCCTTCCCCCGCCGCGGAGCCGGGGGTAGCGCCGCGGAGCGGAGCCGGGCTCGGCGCGGGAGGAGCGGCAGCGGCAGCAGAAGGGGGACGCGGCCGGGACTGCACCGGCCGAGGGCGCGCGGAGCGGGGAGCGGCGGCCCCGAGAGGCGGCGGCGGCGGCGACTCCGCGCGGCCGGGGCGGAGGGCGCGCCCGCAGCGGGGTCTCTCTGACTTTCCTTTTTTCCCGTTCCTCGTCGGCCCCTCGGACTCGGGAGCGCGGCGCTCGCGGCTCGGAATCCTCCTCCTCCTCCTCCTCCTTCCTCGGGGAGCTCCCTCCCCGCCCCGCCCCTCCCCCGCCGGCCCGCCCGATCCCGCCGGGCGCCCCGTGCCGCCGTCGCCTCGCTCGGCGGAGCTGCTGCGGGCGCTCGCCCTGTGCGCGCGGGCTTGGAATATGGTTGGGGAAATGGAAGCCAAGGAGAAGCCGAAGCCGAGCCCCGATTACTTGATGCAGCTGATGAACGACAAGAAGCTGATGAGCAGCCTTCCCAACTTCTGTGGGATCTTCAACCACCTCGAGCGGCTGCTGGACGAAGGTACGCGCCCCGCCCGGCCCGTCCCTCCCCGAGCCGGGCCCCTCGCGGCGGCGTGGGCAGCGCCGGGCCTGCTCTGCTCCGCTCTCCCGGTGCGCCCCAAACAAAGGGGAAGTGCGGGCTCTCCCCGCCCCGGCCGCTGCCTGCGCCGCGGGTCCCGGCTCTCAGCGCTCCCTCCGCAGTGTTTTTATTATTAGTAGTATTTTATTTTCCCTTTGCTCCCGTCCTCCGGAGATGGGGGGTGGGGGGGGGGGGAAGGGGGGAAGCGGAGCTGAGGAATGCGCTCCGGGGGGAGGAGGAGGAGCGGGGCCCGCGGCGCGGCCGGGCCGGTGCCGGAGGGGGGGAGCGGGGCCTACGGGGGGCGGGGGGCCGAGCTCCGGCCGCGGCGCGCCCCACCCGAGCGGAACGGCCGCGGAGCTCTCGCGGTCCCCTCGCGTGGGGAGAGGAGCGGGCCAGCTCTCCTCCCGGCTCTCCCTTGTATAGAAACTAACTTGAAAGACTCGTATGTGCGAGTTGAGCGGGGAGAAAAACACCCCGTGCTTACGAAATGGCCTCGTTGGCTCCGACCGGGCGCCGGCGGCCCCGGGGGCAGCTTCTGCTCCGGGAGGGAGGGGAGGGGGTGCCCCGCTTTGTGCGCGGTCCCGTAGGGCCTCTCTCTGCTGTTGGATAACCGCGTTTGAGGGGAAAGGGAAAGTAAAGGCTGGCAACTTGGTGCGTCCCACACGGCTCTCTGTGTGATAATTGCCCCACTGTGCTGGAAGTCAGGCTGGGCGTTCGTTCGTGGTACTTAAATTTGCTTTCTGCTTGGGTTCAGACGTTTAGTTTTCTCGTTAGAAGCATTTATTTTCACTTCACCTCAAACTCAGGCTTTATGCAGACCTGTTCGTCATATTTAGTAGCTTTGTAACGCGTTCTACATCTAGGAATTATTTATGCAGCCTCAACTTCTTGAGATCCTTTGCGTGAAATTACCCAGTTTCATAATCTCGAGTTAGGATTTCTGTTTGTGGACATAGTCCTCCTTGATAACAGAACTTTGGGAAGTTGTTGACCTCGGAAGATGAAGGTGCTGGTTATATTTGGTAGAACAACTCCCCGCCCTCTCCAAGGCTGCGAAAAACAGATAGATAGTGGTTGTAGTGCTGCAAACACGGCGTGTCAGGAATGGTGTCTTCAGAACGAGCAACAGAGCAACATGAAAAAGTGGACGACTAAAGAATAAGGACTATGAAAGTGGTATATTGGGAGGTTCTGGTTTTACTTTCAAGAATTTTGGGAGATGAAGTTACAGCAGAGAAAATCTGGATGTGGATAGCAAAACTACGTAGAACTTGGTGTGTTCTTGTTCACCCCAGGAAACATTCTCTTCAGAACATTTAGAAGTATAGGAAACAGTGAGAAGAAACATAACTGAGAAGAATTCTTCGTTTTTTGAAGCCAGAAGAGCCTCACAGGGATTTGGTGTTGGAGTTGAGGATTCCAGAATCTCTTCAGCTTTATATTCTTGACCAGAGGAGGCCCGAATTGTTTTTTTTTTTCTTTCCTCAAAATACAGAAGAGAGAAAAACATTTTCTGTACTAGAAGGACACACAAAGGAATATCTGAAAACCAGGCATTTTCTGAGATTTTAATTTTTTGAAATACTAAATGCACTGGAAATCTGTTTTCTGAAATATCTCAATTCCCACATGAGGGCTGTGGGGACTTTGAGAAAAAAAGTTGTCTAAGGGTTGTGTCGAAGCTCCTCTTTGTGCACTTCATTAAAATAAACCAAAAACTGGGTTTCTAAACAGTCTCAAGACTATCTCTGCGATCCCTTTAAGCGTTTTTGCTTTTCCTGTTTACGTTGGCAGTTGGATGGAAGTATTGTGGAGGCAGAAAACTTTTTGGAATGTTGAAAAAAAATGTTTCATGCAAATTAGTAAATTGCTTGTAGACTTCAAAATCTGAACACTAAGGGGCGCCAGTTATTTTTTTCTGAAGCGTGAGACTGGCCTCTGAACGCCATTAGGAACTTGAATAGCAAAATTAACTCATCCAGGAGCACATACCAAAGAACGACAGAAATAGTTGTGGAATTGTGTGGGTTTCGATGTTGGTATGGACTTGTATACGTCCTGTGAATATAGGCGATATTGCATAGGTGGGATAGACATAGTGATGCACAGCTGAGAGGCCAGAGCAGCTTGTTCTGTGCAACAGTTGTCCTGGCTGCCTAAAGGCACCCTTTTCACTGCTTTCAGCTGTTTGCTGCGTTGGCATTCTCCAGCAAAGTTTTGTAGTTTGCTGGAAGAGTCTGTAAGGTTCAGAACGTTGCCTTTAAAGTACAATATTTAACACTTCCATCAGTTATTTCCTTGCACCCACGAGTAAAAAAAAAATAAAAAATAAAAAATATGAGGGACAGGTGTCTGAATGAGTTGGTTGTCTGTATGTAAAAGCATGTAGTGTTAGTGTTTCCCCTTGACACTGTGGGTTTGGTGTGCTGCTTCTTGCTTGGAATTCTGTGGTTCAGATGGTGGTGTTTCCATGCTTATTGTAGGCCATCTTCCTGAAGGTTCTGTTTATGTTTGAGAAGTACAGTAGTTCCTGACAACTGTCGGACTGTCAGCCTTTGTAATTTATTTTCTATCAGCCTAAAGAAATAACGCCACAAACCTGGGAGCCCAGAAGAAGCATGGGATTACTTTCTCTACCAGAATGCATATCTTTTTAATTTTTTGTTTTACATGTTGACATTTGAAAACTAAAATCAGACAGGCTTGTGTGTTGATTACTCCTTGTAATTGTACACAGCAGGAAGCAGAAATGAACTCGGAGATTTAGACAAACGATGTGTCTAATCTGAGTAGTTCTCAGAATGTGCATCTCATTTTTGGCCTGTTCCTGTTATCCAAAACACATCTTCCTTTCTGAACTCTGTCCTCATGTCTGATCCATGAAAATCATAGTGCTTAATTTAGTAAATGGTCTCAGCTTGACAGCATTTGTTTTTAAGATGGGCATAAGTGTGAGCAGTATATAGAGGGAAACTTCTGCTAATGAACTATTTCATAATAAAAGAGGAAAGTCACAGTTTTGTTTAGATTACAGATATTTTTGCATATGTGTGCTTTCAACTTCTTATGTGTAAATAAGGCTTTTGTGGATTAGTGAGGATGTTTAAAGTGCACATCATAATAACTAGGAAACTGGATTGTTTTTATCAGCCTAGTGCAAACCTGTGGGAAGAGAGGGCTTTTCCTGAACGTGGAATAGGCTGTATTTCCTGTAATTGTTTGCACCATCAAATGTGACCTGAATTTTTTTTTTTTTTGGTACTTCAACTTCTTAATATTAACTTTTATGATTCTAACCCAGAATATACATACATGCACACGTATGTTTTGGGAGAATAACTTTTCCCTGTTATGTTAAATGAATTGTTGTACCATCTTTTTTGCTCTGTTTTTTTTTTAATAAATGAGACGTTTTGAACTCTAATTGCATTCTGAACTTCTGAAATTCATGAGTTACTTTGGTTTTGCTCTTTCTACGGACTTAGAACAAATATACCTAAATTATAAAATAAGATCCATGTAATGTAATTATATTTAAGCGCTTTCTTTTCTTGAACCTGTTGCTTCTCAGAAGGTGATAATTGATTGGAATGGATGCAGATCTAACCTGTGGCCTAGACTTTTTTTCCAGAGGGTTTGAACAAAAAAATCATCAGGAATTCCTTCTTCTTTAAGCTGAAGGTGACTGAAGTGTGCTTTTCCTGAAATATGAGTTAAGCCATGCGTCTAGCTTTTGGAGAGAAACCTAATTTGATGTCGAGTAGGCTGACTGTGCTTGAATAGCTGTAATAATAAAACATCTAGATAGGGGTTAAGGAAGATAACTTTTTCTGGTTTGTTGCTATCAGCTTACTGTGCTCACTGAAGAAAATACGTGTGAGCTTGCATAGTTCAGTGCTTAAAACTGCAGTTTCATGTCAGTGTCGTCTTACCTAAAATGTCTGCTGAAGTTAGGACTGGAGAACTGGCTTTGAGTGTTGTAGATAAGTTCTCCCTTGGAAGTTACCTAGTTACTTTTGTGCATGACTGTGTTGTTTGTGGTTATGTAAATGTAGCCTGTGTTTAGCTACGGGTTTGCTGACTTGTCAGATTTGATGCAGGGTCGTTGGGCGCATTAGCATGACTTTTTTTCACTTGTATCGGATCATGCAATAAAAAGCCAAACAGTGTTTCTGTACAGACCATGCCTGGTACTGCAGAGTTAAGAGATGAGAATTTGTTAGGATAAATTGAATCATTTTTAAATCTTATTTTCAAATCTATGATTTCCTCATAATAATGAGGTTATAGAACTTCTAAAACTTAATTTTGAAAAACCTCATGAGAGTTGTTCTAAGTTGTGGTGTTGTTGATAACGTGAAAACCAAAAGCTGCATTAAACTTTGTTTTGTTTTTAGCTTGGGAAGAATATTTAAAGCTTTCTTTCTTTTTTTTTTTTTTTTTTTTTTTTTTTTTTTTTTTTTCCTGCAGCAGCACAGTTAAATTGCTTTTGGAGCACTGACTGGATTGCAGTCACTTGGCATGTAATTTAAAAAGATGATGGGTGTTATTGTATCTGATAAAAGTTTGAACTTAATTAAGCAACTATTTAAAGCTCATGTTTTGTAAGCAGTTTGTTCAGTGTTGCTTACCAATAACTGATTATTGAAGTGTCATGGTTGTTATTTCTTTTAAAGTAAGAGTAGCCTCACTAGCCCTCCTTCTGCTTAAGAGCTGCTGGGTAAACAGGAGAAACCTGTTCGAATTCCATCATTCTGTTTAGTGTTACTTGTCACACAAGGCTGGAACTGAATTGGTATTTTTTTCTCATCTGAAATAGTATTCAACATTTTCCAAAGTATGTGGTGTAATTAAAACATCTGCTCTCGCCCCTGTTAGGAAACAAGTGACTAGTACAGATTAGGTTACAGGTTGGTATGCTGTGTTTTTGTAGCTCGTAAAGGAAAAAGTGAGGATGTGTTTGGTTAATACTATGGTAAAGGGAAAAAAAAATCTGAGAAGCACTTCATAGATTTTGAAAGAGTACTTACAGTGTCCCAATTGTGAAAATTAAGTTCATGTACATCAACAGAGGAGAAAAAAACAAATTCTGGTATTTTGTAAATGCTGTGTCTGGAGGGAAGGCCAGACGTGAAATGAAAAGTTCTTTTTGGAGTCGACTTAACTTTTTTTGATCGGCTTCTTAAATTGAAGCTTTCTTCTTCCAAGTACAGTAATTAAGTCAGCAATGGGATGCTGCTTAAAATGTTTTGAGTTGTGCAGAGTTTACTACAAAAGCAAGTGATTCTTGTTGTCTTCACTGATTGTAACTTTAAAATATTGTCCATGGGGAACATGTATTGTTCCATGTAGCCCGTGGTTGACAGGACAGGCCTGTGTTCAGGTTAATACACCAGGCCTTCCCGACAGCTCAGGCTGATTGAAGTACTGCAGGACTGTCAGGAGGGCTCTAGGCTTGGATTTGAACACTTGCAT
The DNA here is from genome assembly GCF_019232065.1 of Centrocercus urophasianus. NCBI lineage: Eukaryota > Metazoa > Chordata > Aves > Galliformes > Phasianidae > Centrocercus > Centrocercus urophasianus. The sequence continues at coordinate 60,119,997 of NW_024884142.1, forward strand.
GGAGAGATATAGGGTGGGAGGAATGCCTTGCCAGGAGAACTGTGAAGTAATGAAATGCCCTCACTCACTGACCCTCACCTTTATTGAAATATATTTCACGACTTCTCATTCAGATTTTGTGTGTTTTTCATGTATTGATTTTAATCAAAATACAGATTTTGACATTTCTTTTTATTTTTATATTTTATTACAATTTTAACAATCCAATGTTAAAAAAAAAAAACAAGTAGAAACAGTGAAATTGCCAGTGTTTTAATCTCAATATACTTAATATAATTAGCAGGGTTGCTAGAAACACCATATCAGATATCTGCAGTTTTCTAGCAGGAGTAACAAGGTCTGTAAGGCACGTTGGAACTGCTCCTTGAGTTTTGAGACAGCTGAGTGTAACATTCATAAAATCTAAATTAGATTGCATTGCTGTGGTGAGGCAAAGAGTGTCTGAAAGTTGAGCAATATTATGTTCTGTCCTTTTGACTTGAAGAAAATATCCAGAGTTACCTTTTGCAGGGCAGGTAAAGTCATTTTATTGCTTGTGTTGCTGTTGGCTTTTGTGGTGTTTTTTTTTTTTTTTTTGGGAACATTTAATAGGATGAGTGAAGCAACCATGCTCACTTTAAAGAGAAATAGCATCCAGCTTCATTAGCTGAGCTTGCCCCATGACTGCATTATTCTTGTTTCCATTCCCTTTTTTTTCATTGCTCGCTACTTGGCTATTTGAGAAGGGCAAGAAAGTAGTGCAGGTTAAAGTTGTTCTTGTTTGTTTGCTTGTTTTGTTTAGCAGATGTTAGTGTTCAGAATCAACATGGTTATGCAAACAGGAATTTTAGGATTTTTCTTGTTGTGCTTTAAGAATAGTGATTCAAATTTTCAATTAGTATTTTAATTTCCATTTGAGATCTTATTTTTATACTTGGTGTCAAAATGCAACATTTTGTTTCTCAATTCATTGCAAAAAAAAAAAAAGAAGAACAAATCATCTTGTTGAGGGGAAATTGCAATAGGTATTTAATAATGGATTTTGCTTTCAGTGATTTTTTTTTTTTTTTTTTTTTTGGCATACGATTGGTTCAGTAGCAGATTGAAAGTCAAATTTCTAAATAATTTTTTTTAGAATATTTTTGCTTAGTGACAGCACCAAAATATTTCTAATTTTCTCCGTGTTGAAGTAGGTTAGGTAAGGTTTCCAGCACGAGCGTGTACCCACCCCTCACCTCCAAGTGATTTGGTACTTTGTAACTTGTTTGCAGTCTTGAAAGGCTGGACTTGGCCCCAAGACAGCAGTTTGTAAAGGGAGTTAGATGTGGAGCAGTTTGTGTAATGAGTGACTGGCATTTCAGGTTCTTTGTAGTGGGATGTGTAACAGTTCTAGTGGTATATAGCCTTATAGACATTAACACCTCAAGACTTGATTTGAATGGAAACATGACAGGAACTCAAAATCCTGCTGCTTCTCTGGGAAGTTGCGTGGTGGTAGTTCTGGGGGGTAATGCATTGGAATGGCGGCTGAGGCGTGAGAGGAGGCAGAGGATGATAGTGCAGTATCTTATACCTTTGTCTGCTGGATCGGTTCCTGGTTTAAAAAGTCAGTTGATACTCTGGACTAGTCAAGGTTTTGTGAGTTTGTTTTTGTATGTTGTTGGCTTCTCAGGCAGAGCGGAGCTGTGATTGAGCTCACCATATGTGATCTCAGAATAGTTGCATTGGCTCAGTGGCTGAGCTAGTTCAGTGCTGAAGATGCAGAGCAGAGGTTAAGGGGGAAAAGTGCATTTGTTTACACGCTTATTTTGACATTTGCAACTCCTAATTGGATGTCAGCTGATTATGTAACTGGTCCATTCAAAATTTTAAGAAGACAGGTGTTTTTGGACTAGCCGACACTAGATGGAAACCAGACTTTGCTGAACTGTTTAAATGCTTCAGCAATTTAAATAACAAACTTTACTGTTTTGATTGTGCAATTCAGAGTAAAGAGCTACTTTAGAAATCTCTAATTTCTAGCTTGTGGAAATCCCGAGATCCTAGGATATACTGAGTTGGAAGGGACCCACAGAATGTCCTATCCCAGTTAGGGTATCTTTTCTTCATTAATGTCTGGAAGAGGAAATACACCTATGTACTTAAAAAGTAGACATCAGAGTCATCTGATGTTACTGAATCATTAATAAAAAAATGTAATGCTGATTATATGTATTTAAATGGCAGTTCAACTAAAACTGAAACAGCTGATGTTGCTTAATTCTTTTATTTTTCAGACTTTGAAGGGATGCAGATCAATTAATATTCTTAATGCGATATAATAACCTGTAAATAATTATGTCCACAATTAATGTGTAATTTTTATTTATTTATTTATTTATTTTGGTGTAGATAAAACCAAATCCACTTTTGTTTGCTGTGGGATACCTCTGGTTTTGTTGCAGGAAAGGATGGGAAGAAGAAAACAAAAATTCTGTGGCCCATGACTCTTGCTTTCAAGCAGTACTGCTCATTTACTTGTACTGCTTTTAGTTCATTTCGGCTTGTACGTGAGAAAAGAACATGAATGTTTTTTCAACAAGTTGTCACCTTCATTCCCCCCTCCCAGTGATTAACTTCCATACTAACTTTGCCTGAAGGCTACTTGATGAGAGTGTTTGATAAAAGTTGGTTTGCATGTTTAAGGCTAAATGCTGCATCAGGACCGGCTGTCTCATTTGGAGTATGTTTCTGCTGTGAGAGCTGTCTGTGCTGTGTGAGAGCTGTGCATGTTAGATGATGGTAGAGACAAGTTGTTGGTTCTTTAATTGCTTAAGTATCGTGCCATAAAGATAAATGCAGTCAGAGAGGCTCATATCCAGTCCGTTTACAAGGGGACGGAATTGCTATTTCACACTGCTTGAAGCTTTTATGGAAATCTAATACTGCCTCTCAATTAACCTGGAACAAATAAGACTCCTGGTATGGGTTCTTGTGTACCTTCTTTTCACAAAGTTCTGACAACTTTTCTTCAAGCCTGGTTACTAGTCAAACCAAATTTGGCACAGGTGATGTTGTAGGAATTAGAAATGAATTCTAACCAAGGTTGTATCAGACTGGTTCTGTGTATATATTTTGAGGACAGAAATGATGTTTCAGTGTGTCCTAGCTGTAAAATTTGGGACCACGAATGCTTTTCGGGAGAAGCATACTTAGTTCTTATAAAGTCTTTGCAGAGGTTTGAATCTCGTGTTTTTGAATTTTCCTCTGTTCTTGTGTTCATTCTCTGTGGATAAATTTTGTGACAAGACCGACGTAATCCTTTGGGTAAAAATCTGAAAACAGCATTACCTAAAAATGAAATCTGCCTCGGAAGGAACTGAGAAATGGGGAACTGACTTTCTTGAGATATGCCTACTACACTTACAGAATGAAAAAGAAAAACAACAAACCCTTCATTTTTTAGAGACCTGTGGCATTTAAATACTTAATGCTAATTTGAGAAGCAGGAGAATATCCTCTATATATCAATTTAGTATAGAATTTATTGAGGTTAAATTCTACACGGGTTGGAGCACTTCAGATTTCTAATGATTTGTGTGTAGCTTCCAAGGAATCAGGCCTAAGCTCTGTCTGTTGGTAATGGGGTACATAAAACTGGTGCCTATTGATTTAGTAACTGTATTTTATTCATACCTATTCATGAGGAACCTTGTTGGTTCCAAATGGGAGGTTTAACGCACACTGAGGGTGCTTGGTAGTGCCAAGTTTTAATACTGTTAAGTGTCTTCAAAAAGATACTCTTGCATCAGCCTCAGATTAACATAGGATGAATAACAGAGCAATTCATCAACAAGGCAGCTCAGAGGATTGTCAGCAAGAAAGCTGACGATGATGAATTGGCAAGAGATGGATGTTGCGGTAGATAGCCACTACAGCTAACAGTGGAGTGTGGGGGGATGGCAGTTGGTATTTAGGTGTGTGCTGGATAATTAAGCGAGGAGAAGCCACACTTCTTTGCTTGGCTGAGTAGAAAAGAAACGTCCCTCCTGCAATTCAAGATGGTTCCTAAATTCAACATCTTAAAATGGCAGATGGACAACTGGATTATACTTTACTGAAAGACATTTACGTCGATCTTTAGGTCTGATAAATGTAGCTTGTTTGAGACAGACTTCTGAACTTCCATCAGTGTTTGCGGTCTCAGCAGTCTTGGTAATTAAAAGAATGTATATATAATTATGATGTAACTTTGAGGCAAACTCTAAACTTAATTTTCCTTCAGATTTTGCACTCAATCTTCATGGATCTTACAGTTCTAATTACTTCCATTTTTGAATTTCATTAATTTTTTTCTAGGATAATAGTTAGGAATCTGAGGAGCTTAAACAAGAGGTTGTTTTTTTGTTACTGTTAAAGCAGTAGTGTAACAAAGTGGTTTTTGTCACATGCATTGGTCTCTCTAATGCCATTTAACATGGTTTGTGCTTGAATTGTTGAATTTACCACTCACTGTTATATCAAGTTGCTGAGCACTTGATGTGTAGAATACTGTTTAAAGTAATAACACTTGAGTTCTTCGTGGGGATACAGTTTGCTTGTAGAGTTATATTGCATTTTTCTCTTCTGCATAAAGTAGTTTTGCTGCTGAAAATTTTAAGTGATTCGTAGTACCTAGAGTGTACCAGAGTAATCAGAAAGATGCTTGCTGTGTTCTGCATTTCTTGAAACTTTTATTGTGTATTCTTAGCATTGAATTTCAGATACAAAGGCAAGGTACTAACATTGCTGACATTCAAAGAGGTTTTATTCTGGTTTGATTAGGGATTAGTGGTTGATGGGCGGCATAAGCTTTTATAAACATATTTATTTTTATTTTTTGCTAGGAATGTGATGGAGTGGATGTAGCTAGTAATGAAACAAGAATATTCCCAGGCTGATAAGAAAACCGGTGAAAGATAATGCCACAAATATGGATGTAAATACTCTGCACCTATCAACACTAGTATCATGAAAGAAATGGCTTTAATAGTGTAATACTTTTTTTTTTTTTTTTTTTTTTTTTTTTTTTTTTTTTTAACTGTGTAAGTAGTTAAAATAGTTTTTATCAAAGCAGAAAGGTGAAAATGGTTTCCTGTGAAATACTGGCATTTTAAACTGCAATATTTTTCTGCTCAAAAAATATTTCTAATTTACAAAAACTTAAGTTGTTACTCTGTTAGCTTTCAAACATTATGAGATTCTATACTGTTTGCTGTAAAGATTTGGGAAAGTGAAATGATGCTGACTTATAAAGGTGTCATAACTGTCATAGTGTGAGATCTGGAGTAGCTTGTCATATGGTCTTTTAATTGTTGAAGTCATTGAAGATTTCATGTAGGGGTGTGAGCACTGATCTTTTAAAACGTTTCGTTTCAGCTGCTCTTTTAAAAAGAAGAAAAGAACCCCAAAAGAATTTTTCTGTATGCATAAGCCATTAAAGTGCTGTGTTTCCTGGCAGTGTTGTAACATGAAGTAGTTTAAAATACTGCTGGTTGAATATTAATGAATCATTAACTTCATTAAGTCAATTTAGCTTATTTCTGGTTTGTTAACTGTAAGGAAGGGGCTACACAGATCAGTTTCCAGGTAGTTTTCCTGAGATACTCCAGCAGTAGCGTAAGGGAAAACCTTGTTGCAGGTTAACTGGCAAAACCTTTTCTTGGGAAGGAAAGACTGAGATGCATTTTACTGGCATTAATGTTTTTACAGAGTAATCAAAGTTTCCTTCATGTGCACTGACTTTTTCCAGCCTAATCTATACTAGCTTTTCTTCCTTTTTTCACACTGAGTTACTCTTCTTACTCCTTTACCTAATGTTTTCTGGCATAGCAAAGAATTTCAAGCAGATACATTTCATACTGTAGTATTGGCAGGCACTTGTACAAAAGATAACTTCAGAAAGTTTTGTCTAGACCTTACTCTTACAGTCTTACAACACTCTGGACTGCATGAAAATGTTTTTTGATGTGAGACCTCCAAGATCACCATCTCTTCGAAGTGTAGAAGTCATCTTTATTTTGCAAAATTAGTGGAGCTATGTGAAAAGAAATGTGTGTTACGAGGATAGTGTTTCTCAATCTATGATCTGCAGACCTGCTGCCTATGAAGTGTTGTGGAAGATAACAAAAGAAAAGGAAGTCTGTTGTTGGGAGATTTAAATTTGCTGCGCTGAGCCTTTACCTCTTTTTGGGAACTTTTTTTTGGGAACTTTTTGTTACTCTGAAGATGGGTAAGGTTGAAGACCACTGATGCAAGGGCATTTTCATTGGCCTGTTTTATGGGCAGAAGTAAAATTTTGAGACAGAAAACTCCAAAGAGGTTATGGAAACAATTTGAATTCACTGTTACATACAATGAAACATGGTTTACTTATGAGTTTTCTCTTTCTTAGGACTTATTCCTATTATGTATTTATTGACATTGTGGGTGTGATGATGTTTTCCCTGGATGGGATGTAGAGAATCTAATTATATTTATTAAAAATGTAATGAAGTGCTGTCCAGTTTGCAGCACTGGAACTTGAAAATACTTGTTTTTTGCAGGTGTTAATTGCTAAAAGATACAGCCTGCTGAGTTTTGTATGGTACGCTGTCACTGCATAATTCAAGTAGTAGACTGTATTTAAAAGCATCTGCAGTTTTCAAGTAGAATTCTGTTAAAATAGTCACACTGCTGCCATTCGTAAGTAAAGATATTAAAGGAAATTCTAAATGTTCAAGTATTTGTAGCTGTAAATGTTTCAGGAAGCGTTTTTTTTGTTGTTCTTCCAAACTTCTTCCCCTGACTGGAGAGTTTTTTGCACTGACAGAACCTACTGTTTGGAATCACTGATACACCAACTGGGGAAAGAATCAGAATGTAGTTTTCTAAAACCTCTAATGTTAGGTTTAATATATACTGTATGGATCCTGACAACGTAATCAATCCATTCTTTAAATAGACCCTTAATATGAAACCTGAATTATAAGATCCTTTGTGGTAGATCTAGGCTGGAACTACTGTACTTCAAACCTATGTTATATTTGGATCTTATAAAATGTTGCTTGAAAAATTGTATGTGATTTACAGTGAGCATTCAGCTTACTTTTTGGATGTTAACTTCTGTGGTGGCTTATGCTTTCTCTATTTGAAATTTTGTTCCCAAAAGAGGCCTTTGTTAAAGTAACTGGAATCTGTCAGTGAAAATTAACTATACAGCTACAGTGTAAAAACTTCCATTGTACCTTGCACGTTAGTACCCTAAGCATTTTTATTCTGTAGGTAGCAGAGATCTTGGCTACCACCAGGTAAAAGAGAACATTAGCACAGAACTAATGTTTATGCCTGTTACTAGGATGTGTGTGGATATATGCACACGCTCACCCTCCCCTCCCACCCAACTGTCTTTCCCTCTCTCCCTTCTGCCCTCCACCTTCTCGTCATTGTGGTGTTGCACTAGGCAGTATCTCTAATTGTCCTGGAGGCAGAGCTTGCTTTGGCATCTGTATGGGCAAGACTTAATACGATTTGATTTTTTTCTGGTATAATTAGAAGCTGTACAGGAGATAGGTGCAGCTGGAGAGCTAATATTGCGTGGAGGAAACCTGCTTCAAATCCAGTATATATCGGTTTTTAATACAGTTTGATTCTCTATTGTTACTGTGATCATGGACTACGTTCTAACTATAATGTTCTACTATTGAATCAAGAATATTTTCATGCAGCTTAGAAATAGCAGGGTTATAATTTAGGTTTCTGTTCTTAAAAATAGATTGTTTTTAAACTTAAATTGTGTTATTACATTTGATAGCAAAGATCATTTCTAAAAAAAACCCCTGAATTACTGTCTTAAAGTTTACTGAAGAAATATGGTGGTTATTACCATCCAGGCTTGGATACGGAAGCGTATTTTATGCTCCAGGCTGATTGATTGGTTAATCCCATAGATTCTGACAATAAAATTATCATCATGGTTTCAGTTAGAAAAGGCTCCAATCTCAACTTTTGCTTTAGTGGCAAGAGGTAAACACTGATGCTGCATTATCTTATCTACTTGATAATTTCATCCCAGAGTTCCGGAAGTTGATGTGCCAGTTGTTAAATTTAAATGCATTGGGCTGTGAAGTAATTGGGACTTCAGCTTGCAAATACCAAGCTATTGTTTTCAGTCAAGTTGAAATCAGCTTTTTGTGGTGCACTGCAGTAGAAAGCCATTAATTAGCATAATAGTGTGCCAGGTTTTTTTTTTCCTATCAAAAGAAAATTTCTAAAATTATTCAGCAATATTAACAAACATGTAGCAGATTTCCTTGAAATTTAATTCTATAGTCATATAGGGCCTTGGGTTATCTTTGATTTTTAGAACTCGTGTTTATGAAATGTCTTTTTAGATTCTTTTTCAGATTTACACTGCTGCTAATGCCATGCAATATGTCAGTGTTATGAGTCATTGAAGTCTAGATGTGTCACATGAAATAAAATGGAAGTGCAATCCGGTATGATGCACAACACATCTGCTGAGCAAGTTTTAATAAATTCTAATATGTGACTGTGATTTACTGAGTTTTTGAACTTGTACCAGTTAAAGATCAGACTTCAAAGGCGTAACAGTTTTTGTCTTTCAAAAAGGCGTGTAACAACTGACCAGCACTGCCACTGTTTCCAATGTTATCTTAATTTATGTGGCCACATAAAATGAAATGAGTTAAGATAACATCATAGGGTAGGCTGGCTGTTGAAATGCATTAGCTTTTATTAGATATGAGTTGCTTGTCTGATAACAACGTATTTTTGAAAAGCTGTGAGAGAATCACATTTTTGGAGATGCCAGCATTAGTTGTACAACTGAGTGGAATAATTTATGTAATGTGTGAAATTAAGCCGTACTGCATATAGTGCTTGCTGTTTGGTCACTTTCTACTATAATGTGATTACCTCTCAGTTTGACCAGCAACTTAGTTATCAGATGTGCTATAATTATGTTCTTGTGTTTTTTTTTATGAGGATACTGAGGGATTAAATTTTTGTTTTGCTGACTTCGTGTTGTCTTCATTGTTTTATTGTGATTTAAAGTCTTGTATGCTGTGAAGCACACAACTAGTTAGAATGTAATGGTAGTGTTTCATAAAGATTTAACGTGTAGCTTCTAGCTCATATGCACGTTGCTGACTACCACTTTACTGCTTCAAAATAAGAGTTGTCAGCCTGTATTTCTATTAGTCCATTAGAAGATCTTTGTTTGTTTTGTTTTTAAGCACAAGTTTTACGTTAGGTGCTACTCACTGAAATTAGTGTTGTATAAAGAGAAGCAAAATGGATACAACTGTTTTAATTATTTGGGGAAGAAAATTACTGAAACATATCATGCAGTTTGGTTGAATTGTGCTAAATTCTATGGCTTCAATATGTAGAGTCAGCAAATATTTTTTTTTCGATCTACTTTGCACACTTGCCCAAGAACTTCAAAGAAAATGTGGGTGACTTGGAGAGCATAAATATCAGTAGAACTGTGAAAGCAAAACAAACAAAAAAATCTGACTGAAAGAGTCCCTTTAATATGGGCAGAAAATATATGTAGAAAAAAATTGTGTGATGCGTTTAGACAATTTTATACAGTTCATTAAAGGAAGAATTGCAAAATGGCTGTATACTCAATATGAGAACTGTTTTTATTCTCAGAAATATTTTGATTAATACAAGACGAGCTTGATGTAAATGTATTTGTTCTTTAACGGTCGACTTCTAAGCACAGTTCATAGGGGATGGTGTGGTGGCTTTTATTGAAGAAGGTGAACAAAAGATACTATCTGTGAAGAGCTCCCTCTGAGGTATACCTGCTGTTAGGGCTTTTCATGTGAGTGATAGGTCCTTGCATTACACTGGAGACACTAATGTCTGAATGGATGTGATGGCTGCTTCGGAATGATGCTGCTGTTAGCAGTGAAAAATGTCTTCCTTACGATTCTTGTGCAGCAGGCTGTGGAGTGCAGCACATTTTTATAATAAAGGTGATGAATTTAATCGCAAACTGGCAGCCAAATGGAAATTGCAGACCTTGATACTGGGAGAAAATTGCCTATAAAGCAACTCCTGAGAGAGCAGGCTTTAAATTTATCCACCCATTTCGACATTGAGGAGAACATAGGAATTGCAGGATATTTTGCTTGGCCTGTTTAGTGCAGATGGATAACACTTCAGTCTTCCTTTATTTAAGAACTAGGTACAGTTTGTTAAAAGAATGACCTTGTTACTTAAACTTTACATGTTAAGGCTTTCAGAAAAATCCATTCCCTTATTTTCTTGAAACTTGCTTCTGTTACAAAGCAGGACCTAATATGAATAATGAATAGAAAGTTTCCTACTGCTTCACAGATTTCCCTGTATATATATCGGATTTAATCCTTCTGTTATTATATATATATAATTTTAAATGTTTTATGTGTATAATTAAAGGCTCTTTGCAGCATTGCACAGATGTGAGGAGCAAAATTCTAAGTGATTTAACTTGTCTTCAAGTCCCACTCACTGTTCTGGAAGTATAGTACTTTGTCTGATGATGCAGTGTGTCATAGAAGCCCAACGTGTGAAAGTTATTAATGCAGATGCAATTCAGTATCTCTTGCTTTTTTGATTTTTAGTAGTACAAATTAGGTCACTCTGAAATTAATGCCTGCATGGAAACTACTACTGAGCAGGAAAGCACTGACAGATGAAATTTTCATCTTTAAAATGCTATTTTTCAACATAGTCACCAGTATTAGCAGTGTATTTTTTGCCAGCAGTGAACAAGAGCCTGCATGCTATGCTCATAAAAATGTGTGTGGCCACATGACTTCTCTTTCAGGTCATCGTCACCACTGCTGAAATGCAGTGCCCTTCACTTCTGTGTGCTCACATGCACTGTTTGATCTCTACAAGCATTCAGCAAGTGTTGATGAATGCCAGTAAGTACAGTTTTTAATGCATGGAGGAATTTGATTCCACACGTTTGCTTTATACTCACTTGCATGTCAGTTGCCATTGTGTCAGACTGCCCTTTGCTGCCATCTGTCACATGGCAGCAACACGTAACAGGATATTGGTGGGAAGGTTCAACCTCTACTGCCATGCCACCAACATCCACTTCTGGCACCGTGGGTCAAATAAAATAGGCATTACTTTTGGAGCAACCCTCATGTATGCTGATATTCTTCACGTATAATAAACGTGAACTGTATTTGCAAATAAAATTGCCATTTATGGAAAGCAGTATTTTAAAAGAATGTTTTGCCCCTTTCTTTTTTTGGAATCTTACTTAAAGGTGATACAGATTGAATCTACTTGAATTATTTCTATGCGCAGATGCTTAGAGTAGTAGATATTTTGAACACCTAATTGACATATTTCACTGCAACTCTTTGGAACAACAGTTTTTTCGTTGCATTCAGTAGTGATCATCTTTTGAGCAAAATTAAGAATGAATAGCTTTTGGTTTTTTCATAGTCTTTATGGTGAAGGTATTGGAACATTTAATAGTGAAACGTCAGGTGTGGAGTTTGGAAGTATATTCTATCGAAGATGTTATTGATTCAATTTCTCTTCTGACGCATAACATGGGATGATACTCTTGGTTAATTATTGCATAAATACATTGATAATGTGGTAATTCCCAGTTGTGAGTAAATAATACAAGAAACCCCCCCTTCATTTTAAAAAAAGAAAGATTCTCTATGGTAGAACACTGCCTGATTTCTGAGCCATTGTGAAACTTTTTTAACAAGTATACGATACTGCTCATGTCTCGTTCCCAGTGTAACTTTGTTCTGTCTTGTAGAAAATGAACTTTTGGCAAACCTAATGAACGATTGAACAATTTTTTTTTTTTAAAGAAGCTTTTCCTTTTTTCTTTTCTTTCTTTTTATTTTTTTTTATTTTTTTTTTCAAGAGGGCATTGGGGTTATGAAACAGTTGTGTGGTAGAAGTAGTTGAGTCTCATTACTGATGGCTCTCAGAAGTCTACCCCTTGACATTTCTGTATAGTTGATGAGCATCTTGTCCATTTTGCTTTGCCTCCAGTATAGATCAGTAGCGAAATAAAATAATGGTTGATCAGTTTTTAACTGTGTTTCTGTAATTGATGTCACAGGAATATCATGGCCTAAAATGCTTGAGAAATAGGTAGGTATAATCTCATTTTAAGTTTTGCTAATTTTGAAACAAAGAATAGTAGATTCTTATGAACACTGTTTCCATTTGAAGTGGGACCAACCTTAGAATTCCTAGAGTTCTTCTTTGCCCTTGGTAAATAATTTCAGATGTTTACTGATATCCAGAGTGGTGGATGTTCCACTCCTATGCTTTTTATTATTTTCTCACTTGTAAGCATTCCAAGGTGCCCATTCACTTAGGAGAGGCTAAGTACAGATTTCAGAGTTAAAACCAAAACGTTTATGTTGATAGTAAAAGAGTTTATGTCCAATCCATTTACCAAAAGTAACTTTTGTGTCTGGATGAAAAGTCTTGGAGAGAAGTTAGAGGAGATGGTTTTAAACTAATTTAGTGTAAAAGCTTGGTTGTGCCAAAAGGAGATTCTGGTTTGAAAGGTCCCTCTTTTCACTAATTCTGATATTCAGAAGGTCTCTTTTTCCACTAATTCTGACATCCATACTGTTTCAGCTCAGTAACATGGAAGAAAGCTAGTCAAGTGGAAAAGGAAAACGTACCAATAGTCTTCTGCTCAATTAGGGAGTTGAACTGGCTCACTAAAGCAGAGCTGATGTAAGAGATGCATAAGGAGCTATGCTCTTGTTAGTGGGGAAAAAAAGCAAAGACTATGTTGCCTGTATTTTTCTGGTGCAGCGTGCTCTTCAGATTAGTAGCTCTCCTTACCCTTCAAAGAAAAAGGAAGTGGTATGGCAACAAGTGAGATGAAGTAATGCTAATCTGACGATCCAGATTTCTGATTTCGTCTGTGCTTTTACATATAATTTGGGATAAACAATTCCCTTCCCAGAGAACTCAATTATTTTTTTTGAATAGCATCTTCACGATCATAAGATGATAGACTTGAGTTGGAAGGGATGTTAAGAATCATTAAGCTCCAAGCCCGCTGCCGCAGGCAGGGCTGCCGAGATCTGGTGTTCTTTCCTAGGATGAACTCTATTTTATCTCTGTAATTTTTTTTTTGCTTCTTCTGTAAAGCAGGGTGTGAATAATCATGTGGCTCACTTTAATGGTTGGTAGTTCTTTGGATCTACCATTAGGTCAGGATCAGCAGTAGTTTTACTGTTTCTTCTTCCTACCAATTAAATGTGTGTAGGCCCAAAGCATGTATGTTGCCATTCATCTCTCATTACTTCCAAAATAATAATAACTGTAAAAAAGCAACCAAAACCAACCAAAAGAAAAAGGCCTAGAAAGCAAAAATCCCACAGCAGCAATCTCCCTCCTAGTCCAAAAGAGTGTAACAGCCTCTTAAAAATGAGTTGCAACTCATAACATGGTAAGATGGGACAAATCTGCCGAGGGTAGCATCTCCTTTCAGTACAGTGTGTGCATAATGCCCTATTTTCTTTAAACGCAGTGGTGGTGGATATATTTCTAAGTTTTTCTTTCCTTTCTTGTTTTTGTTTGGATTGCGTGCATCTGCGCTCATCAAGGAAATGTGGGAGAGTGTTCTGCTGTTACCGTATCCTTGTCATTCATAGGTGAACTGCAGTTGCCCATGTTGATAGAATTTGTAAAACTCTGTATTTAATTTTTATTCAGTAAACACGTACTTTCAAATAGATCCTCTAATCATCCCCAAGTTTAGGAATTGGTCTGAGTAGCTGTGACTGTGGCCAAAAATATATTAAATTTTGTGAATTTTTGATATAAAACCTAAAGCAAATTTTCTTTTTTTTTTTTTTTTTTTTTTTTTTTAAACAAAACAAAACAGCTTTCTTTTATGTTCTTAACAAAATGTGAAAGTTTTGCTAGGAGACTATTATTTCAGGAAGAAAATCATTCATTTAATTCTCATATTTACTTAAATACGAGAAAGAACTGAAATATTCATCTGGGAGTTTAAATCTGTGAAATTAAATTTGCCTTTTGCTTATTTTTCTTGCAAGAATGGAAGTGAGAGGAAGGAGATAAATTGTTTGCTTCTGAGTTTTACAAGTTGCTGATGATTCTGAAAGTAGGCAAAACTTAGTTTACTGACGTGCTGGAAAAAAGGGAAGTTTTATTGAGTTTCTAAAGTGGAAGCTGTGTGATTCAGAGTCTTGAAATAATTTCATAAAATTTTGTAAGTACTGGGAATTGGTTGCTTAATTATACTGGTCTCTGTTGATCTTGCTGCAGAATGTGCTTCTACACTGACAGCAAGTGAACACTATTATTTGGGATCTCTTCATGATAATGAAAATTCTCCAGAGGCATCCAAATATCCCCAAATATTTTTCTCCTTCGTCATGTAATGAGCAATATTTCCATGCTTTGCTTTAATTTCTTGATCTAAAACGGGGAAACCCTGCAGAGGAGAGACATTCCCAAACGTGTTTTTTAAAACTGAGGAGTTGGGGGTTAATTCCAGCTGCTTTTATAAATGGGATGTGAAGTGCCCAGTAATTATGTTTGAAGTGCACAAGTACAGTTGAAGTCCTTTTGCTGTTCATGTGTTTTTTTTTTTTTTTTTTTTTTTTTTTTTTCCTTTGAGAAAGCCTGAGAAAAGTTCCCTTTTGAAGTTTAATAAATAAATAAATAAAATAACAAGCCAATGTAGATTTTTTGATTTGGAACTCGTGATACTGACCAGGAAGAGTCAGCATGCTTGCAGGCTTTGAATTGCCATTGTAATTTGTGTTACTGGTTGTGTTTCTAGTTCCTTGCTACATCTATGAAACTTTGTAAACTTTACCTAGAGTACTTGTTTGTACTTCCACAAGTGTTACTGTGTCGCAGTCTGGTTCCATTTTCAGTAACAAAATCACGTTGAAGTGATTTTTTTTAAATATCAGTGATGGATAGAGGACCCCAAAACCCCTCTTCCACCTGTGTGTTCTGTTGAGTTTTTCTGTTTCTTTCTTTTTTTTATTCCTCCACTTCCTTTACAGCATAATTGGAAGCTCTTACTGAGTGCTATGAAGGTCTTGTAGCCTGAGCAGATTAACTATTTGCTTGTTTTCTTTCTTTATCCTTCCAGCATTATTTCAAAAGATAATTATTTCCCCCTGCAGCCGGTGTGTGGGAACAGGTGGGTGAAAAAAGAAAAGTTGGAGGGAAAGAGAGGGAGACTGGTAGAGAATATGAGCCTGGAAGGCTGTTTCTAGATTTGACTGCTTTTGTGCTTAAAGCTTATAAGAACAAGTCTTGAATGTTAAATGGTGAAAGGAAATTAAGATTGCCTGTTCCAATTTAACATAGTTGGTGTTAAGATTTTATAGCTGTACTGTAAGCTTTGTGCTATTAGTAGTTGTACATGGCTGTGATCTAATAAGAAATGGTTCATCTATGAAAGCAGAATTAGCTTTTGGACCGTTAAAGTTGGAATTGGTGGTGTAAGCTGGCTCATAGCTGATGCCTCTTCTTAGTTTCATTTTGATGCTCCATATTAGAAATTGAGCTACATCTTAGTGTAGTGCTGTCGCTTTTATTTGTAGCTTATTTCTTTGAGCTGCGTAAAGCAAACCATGAAATAAAGTTCAGGTAGTGACTTTATGAGCAGGATAATAAATGTGATATTGTCTTTCACTTGTACTGGACTCTGTCATACTGTGAAGAAAAACACTCTTTAAAATGATGCCAGTAATCATACTTTTTTTTTATGTACAAATTGAAATCTTATTTCAATAATGCAGAACTTGGGAATGTTTTTTGGAAGCATTAATTCCGTGACTTCGATAAAAGCTGCAGATATAACTTGTGAAATGTGCCACACTATCATGTTTTTTTTTCCTCATCTGCCCACTTACGTTGTTTTTTCTAAACTAAACATTACGGGAGCTAGGAATGTACTGTACATTAAACTATGCTATATGGCAGAAATCTTATCATTCAAGTTTTAATTAGTTTCTGATACAACTTGTAATTAAGGTTGTGTTATATATCTTGCATACAACATGAGAGATCATTTAACAACTTGTTAGAGTTCCCAAAAACTTCATGCCAAGTATGTGGCTTAGGCTACAGTTGAAACAGTAACAAATTAAAAAAAAAAAAAATAATGAACAGAAGGAAAAGTCTTAATAAAAGTGCATCTGAGCACTGAAATGTCCAAGTCTATCCTGCTGAATATATGATGTGCCTCCACAAAGCCAGTTTCTGGCTTTGGTGCTCTCCTATTGCCTTTGGGTGTGAATTACTCAAACCTGAGAAAGACATATGTAGTTTCTGTGGATCTGGCAAATGGATTTGAGAGAGGCGGGCTCTTTCCTGTGCTATGTGTATTTCCTTTGTTTTCTTCTGAAACTCCTGCTTTAAGAAAGGATGATATTTTTTAGATGTAGTTTTGTGGAAAGAGTCACAAAGATGCTCTCCTTCAGATATCTGGTAATCCAGGCATATTTGGAGGTATAAGGGAGTGTTAGGCAGGAATTAGAATTGGAATGGAAGAAACTCCTCAAAAGCTGTAGGAACGAAGCAAGAAGGGACTTTATTATGGAGAAAATGTTCTTTGAGGGTAGGAGAGGGTTTTGAGTGGAGAAAAAAGAGCAAAAGCGTATGTTTGGTAAAGGAAAGCACATTACAGAGTTGAAAGTAAACCCGAAGAGTTGGAATCTTGCCATGTCTTTACTGTCAGGAAATATCTATGAATGCCAGAGGCAAATTGTCTCGTTTCTTCTCTGCTCCTGGACGGTATCTTCTTCTGCTGTCAGTTAATACCTTACTTCTTGTGGCAGAGGTCTTTGAATCTGAAGATGCCAGCTAGCTGACTGGTTGAATTTAGCATGTTGCCAGATAGGAGCACACTTGTTTTTTGGTGGTAAAACTGATTCATAAAATGCACGCAAAGTCAAGATTTTTTTTATTTTTTTTCCCCCCTAATACTGGGATCTCAGTCAGCAGTTCTCTGAACTTTTTTTTTCCTCTTCAGAGGCATGAAGGCCAGACTCATTTTTGTGAAAGATCCTGCTGCTAGATTTCGGTGACTATGAGAAGTGACTTGTAGAATGAAGAAGTTAGTAAGAAAGTCGTTCATTAAGAAAAAGGAAAAATAAGCATATTTTTGCTTTACGGGTTCTTCTCACAGTTACTTGAAAACTTTCGGTTATCAAAAACATATCATTAACACTCATTATCACTCATGGCCCCATCCGGAGTACTGTGTCCAGGTGTGGAGCCCTCAGTACAAGAAAGACATTGAGATTTTGGAAAGGGTCCAGAGGAGGGCGACTAAGATGATCAGGGGGCTGGAGCACCTCCCCTATGAGGACAGGCTGAGGGAGTTGGGCTTGTTCAGCCTGGAGAAGAGAAGGCTGCGGGGTGACCTCATTGCAGCCTATCAATACCTGAAGGGAACCTACACCCAGGAGGGGAGTAAACTCTTCAAAAGGGCTGACAACAGCAGGACTAGGGGAAATGGATCCAAGTTGAAGGAGGGAAGATTTAGGTTGGATGTTAGGGGGAAGTTCTTTACAAGGAGAGTGGTTAGGCCCTGGAACGGGCTGCCCAGGGAGGTTGTGGATGCCCCGTCCTTGGACGTGTTTAAGGCCAGGTTGGACGGGGTCCTGGGCAACCTGATCTGAATGTGTGTGTTTGGTGGCCCTGCTAGGCAGGGGGTTGGAACTACATGATCCTTGAGGTCCCTTCCAACCCGGGTGATTCTGTGATTCTGTGATTCTGTGATTCTGTGATTCTGTGATTC